>NC_138208.1:81076298-81156298 GCF_964194415.1 Vipera berus | reverse complement strand
GCCAAGTGTCTGAATTATTATTATTATTAATAAACTTTGCAAAATACATCAAGAAATTACAGCTTCCTGCAATAATTCTAGCAAAGTTACAAAAAACTGCGCTACTCAGAACATCTTACATTTTAAGGAGATACCTGGTTGATACCTAGGATGCTGGCAGCAACCCATGTCAACCATTAGTGCCAGTCAATTTGAGTGTTCAGTTGACTGAGTTTCATGTTTTATGAATAAAAGTTTAATAATAATAATAATAATAATAATGATGATGATGATGATGATGATGATGATGATGATGATGATGATGATGATGTTGGAAGGGACCTTTGAGGTCATCTAGTCCAACCCCCTGTTCAGGCAGGAAACTCTATACCAGGGGTGTCAAACTCAATTTCATTGAGGGCTGCATAAGCATTGTGGTTCCCCTTGGAGGGGCCGGGTGGGTGTGACCAGGATGGGTGCAGCCTACTGGGTGGGCGTGGCTGGAGTGGGTGTGACTTACTGGGTGGGCATGGCCAGCTCTACATCGTTCGTGCCAAGGGTGCCTATGGGGGCCTGGGAATGGGACAGATCTGAGGGTCTCTGGCAGAAGGGGGTGGGACCAGGGTAAGTGCCAAGGCACGGTCCACTGGAGGAGCCTCACTGTTCCTCTCAGGCCTTGGGGGGGTGTCTGGACGGTGGCACAGAGGTCAAGCGCTCTGCCTGCCCCTCAAGCACCCACTGCTCATGGGGATGCCATGAGCAGCATGAGAGTCAATGTTACCTGCGCAATGCTGCCCAGCCCCCAGCCTGCCCGGTTTTGGCAGGCAGTGGGGTGCTCTCCTCACAGTGCCGAGAGGCTGAGCCGGGTGGCACGAATCTGAAGAGAAGTGCAATGCTGCCCAGCCCCTAGCCTGCCCAAAGTAGGCAGGGCCATGTGCTGGCCACTTCCAGGCGATGGTGCATTTCTTCATTGCTCACAAAGGGTGATACCTCCTCAGTGTGCGCCAAGTGGGCGGGGCCGATGCGGCAGGGACTGGTCCCTCGCTGTTTCCAGACAGCCTTGTGCCATGAAGACTGAATACGTTTCAGCATAGCTGGCCACCACAAAATTGTACATTGGCTCCCAGCCGGCCTGGGCCGGGGCCAAAGCAGTGGGGGCTGTTCCCTCACTGTTTCCAGGATGGCTTCACGGGCCACATGAAACCACTTCGTGGGCCGGATCTGGCCCCCAGGCCTTGTGTTTGACATGTCTGCCCTATACCATTTCGGACAAATGGCTGTCCAGTCTCTTCTTAAAAGCTTCCAGTGTTGGAGCGTTCACAATTTCTGGAGGCAGGTTGTTCCACTGGTTAATTGTTCTAACTGTCAGGAAGTTTCTCCTTAGTTCTAGGTTGCTTCTCTCCTTGATTAGCTTCCATCCATTGATTCTTGTCCTGCCTTCAGGTGCTTTGGAGAATAGCCTGACTCCCTCTTCTTTGGGGCAGCCCCTGAGATACTGGAACACTGCTATCATGTCACCCCTCACCCTTCTCTTCATTAAACTACTCATACCCAATTCCAGCAACCGTTCCCTATATGTTTAAGCCTCCAGTCCCCCAATCATCTTTGTTGCTCTTCTCTGTACTCTGATCATGGGGATGCTACAAAAGTGGTCATAAGTGACATTTTTCAGTGTTGTTGTAACTTTGAACGGTCACTAAACAAGCTGTTGTAATTTGATTACTTAGAGAGTGCTGACTCATGCATGAGGCAATCTACACTATGACTGGTTGCTCTAAGTATAAAGGGGGCGTTTCCCTTCTCCCCACCCTCTGCTCCTGTATACTGTTTGATTTAGCTTGTGATGTTCCTGTGTTCTTAACTATCTTATGTTTTTCCTTTTCTGGATGATGACAAAGTTTGCTGTAAATGTAAATGTTAAATATATTTATATTTATATAAAAGACAACAGTTTATATCAGTGTCTCCAACACTGCTGCGCAATTTCTTTAACACTCTGCAGCAGTTCATTTTGCACAGGTTCAAAAAGAAATGTCTTCAGAGGGGAGAATATTTATGCTTTTATTAATTAAACACAAAAAGAAGAAACTACTACATAAGGTTCTGAAGAAAGATATCTATAGAAATAATAAGAAAAATATACAGATATAAATATACTGTAAATATAGAGGTAGTCCTTGACTTACAGCCATTTATTTAACAACTCTTTAAAGTTACTACAGTACTGAAAGAAGAGATTATATTTTACACACACACAGACACACACACACACACACACACACACACACAAACACATATATATACTGCTCAAAAAAATAAAGGGAACACTTTAACAACACAATGTACTGTATTTAATAGTAGGATGTCTTATCTTGTGTTCCCTTTATTATATTTATATATATATATAAATTTTTTTGGCTTGCTAACAAAAAGATTTACACAAATATGAGCTGCCACTGCTGTGGCTACTGCCTGTAGATGGCCTTGGGCTAGGCTGAAAGGAAATAAGATTTGTCCCTTGTCTGGGACTAAGCAAGTGTATTCTGAATGCTTAACAAACATTTAACATATATATATATATATATATATATATATATATATATATATATATATATATATATATATATATATATATATATATGCATTTCAATGAATTATATTATTATTGCCCATTAGCTAATCTATGGTGATAAGCAATTTGTTTGTTAATTGCTAATATCAGCCCTTAAAATCATTGTGTGGTTATTTTTCCAATGTTGAAGAGTAAGAATTTTAGCCATAAATAGGGCAGGAAGCATCTACTTTCTTTAGATGTGAAGTTCCATGGAGTAGGAATATACTTCAAAAACAGGTGAACATCTGCGAATAATCAATCTTGTCTGAAATTTGGGTTAATACTTGTAGCTTCCTTTCAAAATGGAACAAGCACAGGGCACTGTATTATATTGTAGTGAATATTAAATATACAGAGCTGCTTCATTCTGAAATACATTATCTCCTAGGACCAGGTGGATATCCTTCTCATTTCTTTTAACTGCCCGAAATTTCATTACATCGTTAACTTCCCCATGGCCTGGGTCTGGGGTATTTGAGGGAACACCTGCTGCCGGCATCAAATGCCCTTCGCCCAGTGCGCTCCCACAGGGAGGGTCTGCTCAGGGTCCCACCGGTAAGAGATTGCCGGCGGGTGACACCCAGGGATAGGGCCTTCTCAGTGGGGGCGCCTGCCCTCTGGAACCAGCTGCCAGTGGAGCTGAGGACTGCCCCCAACCTCCGATCATTCCGCCGGGGCCTGAAGACCTGGCTCTTTGAGCTCTCGGGCCCAGGCTGAGGAGAAATTTATTTTAATTGGGGTTTTTAATTGTACAGGGTTGGTTTAATTTTTTTTAAATTGGCTTTTTAACTTTTGTATGGTTGATTTTTAACTCCCTGTAAACCGCCCTGAGTCCTCAGGGAAAGGGCGGTATATAAATGCAATAAATAAATAATAAATAAAATTTCAGTAAGATTACTCATAATTTTCAGTAAGAAGGACAGTGATTAATATTATATCTATTTATATGTAAGGGTGTATGGATATGGATATGTTGTATATAGCATGGTTACATGTGTGCTATGTATGTGTAAACTTTTTAGAGTAAGCAACAGAATTTTATTTTTAATGTGTGCCAGTGTGCCCCCAGTAGAAAATGACAATAAAGATTATCTTATCTTATTATAATATTCTAGTCCCAGGAGATTTTCACATTCTTGCTTGAGATCTTGGGAGAGGTCAGGTGAGATTGACAAAATCCTGGGTGAACCACATGTTTTTTTTGAATAGTGAGTTGTGAATATCAACTATTAGGGAAAAGTTGGTAAGTTTTATTTATTAACCTGTTGTGCAAAAGAGCCTCAGAAGCTCAAGAGCCAATAATCCCAAAGCCATCTGATGGAATAAAATACCATTTGGGACTTACACGATATCATTTGCAACTGGTTGTTCCTCTTCCTCATCTGAGTTGATGGAGCCATGACTGGTTCTTGTAGATTTCTTCCAAGGACTGAACTAATATACAAAGTAGTCCTTGACTTATGATCGGTTGTTTAGTAACCATTCAAGTTACAACAGACCTATTTTGGGGCTACTTAAGACTCAGATTTGAGGTTCTGGCATTTGCCCCCCCCCCCCCAAATGACCAAACTTTGGGTACTCAGTTTAACTGCATTTACGGCCGATTGCAACATCCTGCAGTCGTGTTTCATGTGGTCTATGTTTCATGACAGTTTTGCCGAAAACTGACACTTCCAGTTTTTGGCAAAATCATACACATAGTGAACCAGTGAAACAACTAGATCCACATGTGTAGAATTCAAGCTAACTATTTTATTGCATTTTGCCTATAATATAGGATTCTTCCCAGACAGCTTGCTTTTCCTTGGGAACAAATAGATATCGTTTGATGGAGTTTAGGGGGAACCAATCCTGGATTTTCTTATGTCTGTGCAACGATTCAGGACTAATTCCTCACTTGATTCCTCCTCTCTGCCTGGCAGGGCATTTCTCAACACATTAGTTTGCTTTAACAATGGTGGTGTTCACTTAATGACAGTGGATTTGCTTAATGATTGCCACAAAAAAGGTTTTATCACATGACCAAACTGTTTTATGACTGTCACAACTTATATTTATGATGGGAAGGTTCCATTATGGTCATAATCCAAGGACTACCCGTATTTATCTGTTTGGCCACCCTAGTTTATTTCTTCTGAATAGTTTCTTGTTTTGACTCTGATTTCAAGGGTGCTGGGAAGATATATTTGCATTACAACAGTAACGTTTCAATCAATGATCTTTTTAGAAAATTCCAAACAATGCTAGGTCTATGTCTTGCATTGCAGGACTCTAACAAAGCTTTTGGTTGAGTTCGGTGCTGAGAAGGAAGTCTCTGTGTGGTATTCAACCCAACTTTTATATTTCATTGCTTTTTAATAGCTGGGTATCAATTTCTGCTGAGCAAAGTGTCATCAGCATTCCCCTAAGAGCTACTGCAGTGAGTATTCAGATAGCACTTGGCATATATCTGTACTATTCTGTTGCATTACCTTCAGGATGTCATTGTTTGCTTGCTTCAAATTAATATTTATTTATTCCTTCCAGCAAAAGCCAAATTGTAAATCTGGACTGATTGAATGGAAGAACCAACTACATGAATAACAAGGAATATATGACTACATTTTATACCCTTTACAATACATTATTTTGTAATTTTTATAGGGGTAACTGTTTGGTTAAAATAATGCTTTCAGGAGAACACTGGGCAAATGTCAGATTTGCTTAGTGAGAGTTGCTAGTTAGTTCAACACTTTGTTCATGCAGTTGCCAACCAGATGTCTATGAGAATTCATACCAGGATAGAAGCACAAAAGCACACTTATTGGTATTCCTAGCACACTACCATTCAGAAACAGGTAGCCGTAGATCTAGGATGATAATATATAGTCATGGTGACTAGTAATGACTGCCTAAACTAGTGAAGCCAATTAAATTAAATTAAATTAAATTAAATTAAATTAAATTAAATTAAATTAAATTAAATTAAATTAAATTAAATTAAATTAAATTAAATTAAATTAAATTAAATTAAATTAAATCTTTAGCATCTTTTCAGACTAATAGAATTTTAGAACGTGTTGATCAGTAAGTTTATAGATGTGCAGATTTTCTCAGTCAAGGCTTTGGAAACCTATTGGAATTCCCAATTATGACATGTTCTCATTTGTTTTTCAAATAAAAATGACTTGTGTATATTGTCGGGTTGATGGTGCTTTTAGCAATGGTGAGAGGGAGGAAGGGTGGTCATCAGCTTGTCCCAATGCCATTGGGTCAGCTATTGAAGATGTGGACAATATGCTTGGAAGAATCCTAGGCATCATATGCCTACTAGATTGAATAGAAATCAAACTTAGATCCCTCATTCTGGAAGTGACCGATGTTCTCAATCCATTCCAAGCAAGACATTGGTTTGGTTGTTCTGATGGATAATCTGTTAAGGGGCTCTACGGATCAACTCGCCCCTGCTCATGCTCCTCTACCCTGTTTTTAAAGAGAAGAGCAACAAAGATAGTTAAGGGGCTGGAGGCTGAAACATATGAACGGTATGTCTAGTTTAATGAAAAGAAGGACTTCCAATAACTAAGGGCTGCCACAAAGAAGAGGGAGTTGACCCATTCTTCACCTGAAGGCAGGACAAGAAGCAACAGGTGAAAAATAATCCAGGAGAGAACCAACCCAGAACTAAGGAGAAATTTCCCGACAGTTAGAACAATTAATCAGTGCAACGACTTGCCTTCAGAAGTTGTGGGTGCTCCAACACTGGAGGTTTTTTAGGAAGTGATTGGACAACCATTTGTCTGAAAGGGTATAAGGCTTCCTGCTTGAGCAGGGGGTTAGATTAGAAGATCTCCAAGGTCCCTTCCAACTCTGTTATTCTGTTCTAAATGAAATAATTACACAGTAGCGTATTGCAGTTGGATTGAGGCTGGGATTGTAATTAAAACTCAGGTAGTAGGTAGAATTCTTGGCTGAGCAATGACGTAAAATTATAGAAGGAAGACAAGGAAGACAAGATTTTGCCTAATAGCTAGAGGACAATAGCAACAGCAATTAGCACTTAGACTTATACATCGCTTCACAGTGCTTTACAGCCTTCTCCAAGCGGTTTACAGAGTCAGCATATTGCCCTCAACAATCTGGGTCCTCATTTTGCCAACCTTGGAAGGATGGAAGGCTGAGTCAACCTTGAGCTGGTGAGATTCAAACTGCCAAACTGCTGGCAGCCGGCAGTCAGCAGAAGTAGCCTGCAGCATTGCATGCTAACCACTGCGTCACGAGGGCTCTTAGATGCTTGGATTACCAGTGCTGGCAATGCCAATACAGATTGAAGCCAAGAGTTCAGGGATCCAGTGCAGTCCACCTAACAGCAAGAGGTAGAAGATGGGCAACCAACGATGCGCAGATCTAGGAAAATGGGGCAAGACAGCAGCAGAGGAACAAGTGCTTTGCTGATGTAGATTTAAAATATATTCCACAAACAAATCCAAATCATCAAACAGTCAGGGAGCCCATCAGCAGGATAAAGGAATGCGGGTCTGATGTTGTGAAACTCTTTACAGTGGAAAACAAACTCCTTGAGGCTGTTCCTAAGTGACCCAAGCTGCAGGTGGAGTTCAGTTAAAGATGCTGTCATACTTCCTTCCTAGCCAGCTCACCTTTCTTTCAACTTGCTGGGTGCCTCCTGGAGCTAGGCCCCTTGCCAGGATACAGCCTTTCATTATCTGAGTCTGCCTTCACCTGCTTCCATTCATTGTCTGCCTGGTGCGTTTCAAGTTAAATTGCCTGCCAGCTCTTGAGTCTGACCTGTTGTTGAATCAGGTCCTTCAGTCTCTGAGAAGAGTCAAAATATATCACAATATCTTGGATGTCCCACTGGCCTGTAATACTATTAATCATCGTAGCCTTCCGGTTGCTTTCAGGAGCTTTGTGAAACAACAAATTTCAGAAGCTAGCACTGGACAACTTTTGCTCCATTCTGAGTTTGTACCCTCTGCTACTGGACATCTTTATGAGACTATTGGAAGGTACCATGTGGAATACAGGGGCTAAGGGCTACCTCCATGAGGTGATAGGTCTCTTTTCCATCTTATCAGATGTATTGACCTCCCAGACTGATCCTTTCTTGGACTGGAATGTGGCTTGGATGAGATGTAACTGATCAACATTGAATTGAGACAAGTCTCAGGATTTGATGGTCAGGGGCATTATCAATCAAAATGAGGGAACCCATCCTCTCTCAAAGAGGGGTATTCTTTCTTCCCCCAAATGATAAAGTTAGGTGGTTAGGACTGTGGAATGTGGAGAAGGAATACGGATGAATCTCAGCAAGATCATTGTAGTTTCCCAGGTGGGAGGCAGCATATTCCAGAGCAGACATGTCAAACCCGCGACGTCATGTGACGTCACACGACGTATCGGAGCTTTTTCCCCATTGCCGGCAATGGGGTGGGTGCGGTTTTGTTGCGACACGTCCAGCCCGCGGGCCAGCAGTTTGACACCCCTGTTCCAGAGAGAGGCCCAAAATAAGGACCTACACAGTCTTGAACTGGATGGGGGAGGCAAGAAGAGGTTTAGGGTAGCCACATCCTAGAATCTGTCAGGGTATATCTATTAGGTTAGAAGTTTATAACTTTAGTCTGGCAAGATACTGTCTATTATGTATAAGCAAGTAAAAAAATTGGACTTGATTGGATTTCACTGTGTTGTCTTTGAGTTTGGACCTGACAAGACTGCTCATTACCAGATGCATACCTTTCGATGAAAATTGAGCTGGCTGCTGTAACTCAGATACTAGTTATATCCAAATTAGATTTTATCAACAGGTGAGTATGTCCTTGAAGGAGACATGGAACTGCAATGAATCAGAAATGTGGCAGCCATCCAGACGGGAAGAGTTTCAGCAGCAGTACCAAATTCCTCTGTTGGCTCTGTTGGATTGGATTCCACTTGCTGAAGGTGCTTGTTATCATATCTGCACCTTTCCACTGATCAAGACCCTCCAATGAGAAGGAATGGCTTTCTCCATAAGTGGTTCACCTGGAGTTAGACCAGAAGATAAGGGACTCCTATGGATGCTTATCTGCAAAGATACCTGACAGTTATTGCTGAGACCTTTTTGCTGGAATACTCTGGAATTCCCTCCCTCAAACCCTCCAGCGAACGTTTTATTAGATTTTAAGGAAAATCTCAAAGCATATTTTGTATTTATTGGCTTGCTCTCATAATAGCCATGCTTTCTTATTGGTGATGCCAAGCATTTTAATTCTATTTTTAATTATATGTTTCATTGGTTTTGTTTTTGTTTTGGTGTAATAGTTTTGTTAGTTTGTTTATGATTCTGTTAATTTTATATGGCTGTGGTTTGTCTTGAATGAGCTTGGCTTGGCTTTTCTGCTTATGCCCTGGTATTGCAATGATTAGAAGGCGGTATTGCAGGCAAACTCTGCCCACAGCCTGGAGTTCAATCCTGATGGATTTTAAGATTGACTCAGCCTTCCACCCAGTTTGTTGGGGGCAATATGTTAACTTTGTAAACTGCTCAGAGAGTGCTATAAAGCACAATGGAGCAGTCTAAGTGCCATTGCTATTATTGTTCAGTTGTCAGCCTAGCCTCTTCAGGCCAACCTATTGGTTGGGAACCTGTAGTACAGTATCCTTGATTTATGACTGCAATAGGTTATATGTCATGGCAGTCAGAAAATGGGCCACCTACATGACTGACCCAATTTTACGACCTTTTTTGCAATAGTTGTTAAGTGAATCAGTTATTTATTATGGAAGTAAATGCAAGTTTTCTGCAAAATGGGATACTGTGAATGACTATAAATGCAGGCCAGTTGCTGAGTGCCCAAAATGGGGGAATGGCTGTTGGAACTTCAGAATGGGTTGTATCCCTGGGTAGGTTTGTTTTAAACTGTCACTAAGTGACCAGTTGTAACTCGAGGACTATATATAAATGAACAAAAATGAATAATAAAAATAATGTGTGACAGAGAAACAGATCTGTACAGTGGCCATTGTGATTTATGCATATGCTCCCTCATAATGTTTTTACAAGACAAGACAATTTCCTAGAAGTTGGAAGGAAGAGCAAAATGGTTTGGGTGAAATGTTGTTGAATGTGATATCCAGTTGTAGGAGAAGAAGTGGAAGAACCTCGGGCAGAGTCAAAAGAGTGATCTGCTTAGATAGCCACAAGCAAACTAAGTCCAACCTCCCTTGAATTCTGTTGGCCTTATCTAATTCCTAATAGGTGCCAACCATTAGTTGAGAAGATTCCTATGCATAGACATGAATACAATAAATCATTTAATTGAATCTTCCTGTATGGATCTGATCTTTCACACCTGACACTAGTCCTTTATCCAGTGCTTTTTTTTGTGAAAGAAAAAGGTGCCGGAACTCACACATGTCATACAACCTGCCTTGCCTACCCTACAAGGTTCCATCCAAAAAAGGTGCCGGAACTCCGTTCTGAGCGTTCTATGAGAAAAAAAGCCCTGCCTTTATCCTTTCAATCCAAGATTGGGAGACAGACAATAAGAATTTTCTTTGTGAAGCTGTTATAGTTTGTCTTCCCTGTAGGTCACCACTCTTAGGAAGGAAGGAAGGAAGGAAGGAAGGAAGGAAGGAAGGAAGGAAGGAAGGAAGGAAGGAAGGAAGGAAGGAAGGAAGGAAGGAAGGAAGGAAGGAAGGAAGGAAGGTCTGAGGGAAGTCCTGCCTTAGTCCTTCTCTGCTGCCCTTTCACCATCCCCTTGCCCCCTGCTCTTGGCCTATCCTGGGGGGTCTCCAATCCTATTGCTAAGGAAGCTTTGGAGAGGGAGTGGGCCTCCCTCTGACTTTGCCCTCATACCCATCATGAGCAACCTGGCTAAGGAGAGCAAGCACAGCAGCAGCAGCCTTGAGGAGGAGGTAAGTGCAGCTAGGTGCCCCCTTGGGGAAGTGGGGCTGGGCTTAGTGCAGCGGGTGCTTGAGGGGCAGGCAGAGCGTTTGACCTCTGCGCCACCGTCCAGACACCCCTCCCCCAAGGCCTGAGAGGAACAGTGAGGCTCCTCCAGTGGACCATTGCCTTGGCACTTACCCTGGTCCCACCCCCTTCTGCCAGAGACCCTCAGATCTGTCCCATTCCTGCCCAGGCCCCCATAGACACCCTTGGCCCGAATGATGTAGAGCTGGCCATGCCCACCCAGTAAGTCACACCCACTCCAGCCACGCCCACCCAGTAGGCTGCACCCATCCTGGCCACACCCACTCAGCCCCTCCAAGGGGAACCACAATGCCTATGCAGCCCTCAATGAAATTGAGTTTGATACCCCTGGTATAGGGTTTCCTGCCTGAACAGGGGGTTGGACTAGATGACCTCAAAGGTCCCTTCCAACATTATTATTATTATTATTATTATTATTATTATTATTATTATTATTATTAAACTTTTATTCATAAAACATGAAACTCAGTCAACTGAACACTCAAATTGACTGGCACTAATGGTTGACATGGGTTGCTGCCAGCATCCTAGGTATCAACCAGGTATCTCCTTAAAATGTAAGATGTTCCCAGTAGCGCAGTTTTTTGTAGCTTTGCTAGAATTATTGCAGGAAGATGTAATTTCTTGATGTATTTTGCAAAGTTTATTAATAATAATAATAATAATAATTCATTTGTTATACCTCTACAAGGCTGGCAGCATTCATTTATTGCATGGAGATTCGTATTTTGATCTTTTGTTAGTGGATAAAGTGGGAAATATGCTTGAATCCATGTGCTTGATTGTACATCTGTAAAAAGTAAAGAAACTAATCTCTTGTGCATTCCTGGATATCTAGATGAAGTTTTCTTGGCAATAGTAAGGATATGGATCGCTCCTGCGTTCTTCTGAGATGTTTGATTCTTTCCAATTTAGTAAATTATCCTGGAATTCACTGGCAATATTCCATCCAAATACTAATTAAACCTAACCATGCTTAGCTTCTGAGCCCAGAAGGGGTTCCTGCCAAATCATAACACTTCCTTTTTATTTTCCACCTTTTTTTCCACAGTGCTAATTCTAATTGTAGAGACTTTGCATTTGAATGTGTCAGAATGTGGGACTACAGTTAATATCCCTGGAGATTGGGAATCAATTACATTTAGAAATGGAATTGTACTAAGTAAGACTGTATACACAGGAATGATCTTTTAAGAAAATTAAATAAAAACCTTAATTGCAAGTCCATTCAAATGAGAAAAAGAAAAGAGTAAGCCGTTGGTGATTTTTTGTTAAAGTCATTCTCCACAATGGCAAAATAGCAATTTGGAATGGAATTGCATAAACTCAGGAGTTCATTCATTTATTAAAAATATATATTCCTGGCGAACTTATGGTGACTCTGGGTGGCTTAAAGAAATAAGGCCCAAAATACAAAATCCAATAAACTCCCCACCCTCCCTGTAATTTCTGCAGAGATGATGTTCCACAAGAAGGGAACCACCACAGAGAAGCCCTGCTTCTTTGTCCCAATAGATGGACCTCCTTAGAAGAGGGCACTTGTAACATACAGGTGACATGATAGCAGTGTTCCAGTATCTCAGGGGCTACCACAAAGAAGAGGGAGTCAAGCTATTCTCCAAAGCACCTGAAAGCAGGACAAGAAGCAACGGATGGAAACTAGTCAAGGAGAGAAGCAACCTAGAACTAAGGAGAAACTTCCTGACAGTTAGAACAAGTAACCAGTGGAACAACCTGCCTCCAGAGGTGGTGAAGGCTCCAACACTGGAAGTGTTTAAGAAGAGACTGGACAGCCATTTGCTGAAATGGTATAGGGTTTCCTGCCTGAGCAGGGGGTTGGACTAGATGACTTCCAAGGTCCTTCCAACTTCTTCTTCTTCTTCTTCTTCTTCTTCTTCTTCTTCTTCTTCTTCTTCTTCTTATTATTATTATTATTATTATTATTATTATTATTATTATTATTATTATTATTATTATTATTATTATTATTATTATTATTATCAACAGATGGAAACTAGTCAAGGACAGAAGCAACCTAGAACTAAGGAGAAACTTCCTGACAGTTAGAACAATTAACCAGTGGAACAACCTGCCTCCAGAAGCTGTGAATGCTCCAACACTGGAAGTTTTTAAGAAGAGACTGGACAGCTATTTGCCTGAAATGGTATAGGGTTTCCTGCCTGAGCAGGGGGTTGGACTAGATGACTTCCAAGTTCCCTTCCAATTTTGTTATTGTTATTACTGTGTCTCCCGACTGTGGAGGTTGGGTAGATGTAACTGGGATAAGGCCACTTCATTGGCTAGATGACCAATAGGAACAGTGCCAAGGGCTTCATCAGTCAGTTACAGTGCAAAAGGTCCCACAAACAGTCCTTAGGGTTGTGAGGAGTGCTGGAGAAGACTTTTGCTTAAAATTGTGGAATGGTGATTCTGGCCCATCCAGGTAGAACAAGTCAGTGTTTTTCAAGCTTTTAGGTGTATTGGACTTCAATTCCCAGAAGAGTCCAATCAGGCCAGAAGCCTGACCACTCCATTCTGTGTCTCATGAGTTGGAGAAAACATTCATGCACATTTTCTCCAAAAACCACATTTGGTTCTTCCAATACTCCAAAATCCACATGTGGTTCTTCCAATATTCAGCAGAGCCTAACATGTAGCTAGCTATATCCAAGCTATGAATAGCTGCTTCTGTACACAGCCACAATAATTGGATGACACTAATTCATACTTTCTAGCATATATTTTGGCCTTTACCTTTTAAATGCATGTATTTATCAATTCCTCTCCTTAAGATCAGATAACCTTCATTCAGATTTATTAGATACTTCAACCTCCACTGCCCTTCATGTCCATTGAGGCTTTCACATAACAGAGTCCACTTGAGTTAGGAGGCAGATAAATTTAAATAATAACACTACTTAGCAGATAAGGAAAATGTCAACTAGCTTATCAGCCACCTACAGCATCCTGCTTGGAAATAAGGACTGGATAGATCATTCCCACACATTTTGGGTCAATATGTCACAAATGCTGCCCAAGTTTAGACTGGAGGAATTACCTTGCAAGTCAATGTATTTACATCCCACAAACATGGAGATGCAGACAGTATACTGATGGACTCTGTTTTTTTTTTACAACTAAACATGAGATTATTCATTGGCTAGCATTCACCTGTGGCTGGAATAGCATAAAGGGAAGGCAAAAATGCCTAGAGTTGGTCAGGAGGATGAGCATTCAGAACTGAAGTTCTCCTGTACTTCTGCTTTTAATGGCTATTTAATTATGTATGTCTGTCTCACAAACTCTAATTATAAAATAAGGTTCTACATTTAGGCAAGAAAAACCAAATGTACAGGTATAGTATAGGGGATACCTTGCTCAATAGTAGTAACTGTGAGAGGGATCTCGAGTCCTAGTGGACAATCACTTAAATATTAGCCAGCAGTGTGCTGCAGCTGCCAAAAAAGCCAACACAGTGCTAGGCTGCATTAACAGAGGAATAGAATCAAGATCATGTGAAGTATTAATACCACTTTACAATGCCTTGGTAAGGCCACACTTGGAATACTGCATCCATTTTTGGTCATCACGATGTGAAAAAGATGTTGACACTCTGGAAAGCGTACAGAGAAGAGCTACAAAGATGATTAGAGGTCTGGAGGCTAAAACATATAAGGAACGGCTGCTGGAATTGGGTATGTCTGGTTTAATGAAGAGAAGGACTGGGGTGACATGATAGCAGTGTTCCAATATCTCAGGGTCTGCCACAAAGAACAGGGAGTCAAGCTATTCTCCAAAGCGCCCGAAGGCAGGACCAGAAGCAACAGATGGAAACTAATCAAGGAGAGAAGCAACCTAGAACTAAGGAGAAACTTCCTGACAGTTAGAACAATTAACCAGTGGAACAACCTGCCTCCAGAAGCTGTGAATGCTCCAACACTGGAAGTTTTTAAGAAGAGACTGGACAGCCATTTGTCTGAAATGGGAGGGTTTCCTGCCTGAGCAGGGCTTTGGACTAGATGACCTCCAAGGTCCCTTCCAACTTTACTATTATGATTATGATTATAATTGTAGGAGAAGGAGTGGCAGAATGTGGGGGTAAACTATGGTGGCTACATAGGGATTCTGGGCTGATTGTTCTTTTAATACTACGCCCTGGTTTTGCCACTTTTTCTCTTACAATAATGGGACTCAGGAAACCTTGAAAAAATTCCTGTTTGTCTGCTTTCAAACTGCAAAAATTTGTGATTCCCCCATTGCAGTTACACAAAGCTTTCCTTTAGATTCTCCCACCAGCACCACATCAAACACTCTTTGTCTGGTTCACTTTTCTTGCTACTGCTTTCAGCTATGCTTCTAAATCACTAGATGAAGCTTCAAAGAAACAGCGTCTGTATTTAAGATCCAATTTAGTTAATCCATTTAGAGAGCACATTACAATACTCAGAGGTTTTTTTGGATGAAAAATCTACAGATGAGAAAATACTGCACATGATTTCCTCTCCTTTGAATACTTTTTGGGGGTTTTCAAATAGGTTTGGTTCAGTGAATTCCCAACTCTAACTAGAGATTGCCTTGGGGGAGAATAAAGTTTCTGCACAGATTAATGAAGGTATATTTGGGTTGCACAGAGGCTGCTATGTATATATGAAAGGAAATGTGTCATTTTGATTAAACACCCCCCCCCTCATAATTATTAAATCTATGGCCTCCTTTAAATCCCAAGAGTTTAGTATGGAAATTAAATAACATTCTTAAAGAGCAATGGACTTAAAAAAATTACATTACCTGACTTGATTGGTTTGAATTTAGCCAAAAGCTTTCTCTACATTGCCCCCTTTCTTGTGTTCCAAACTGAGGCTCTGTCTTTTATTTATTTTTATATAAGAACGGGCCCAACCAGAAAGCTCTGTTTTTGTTTATAGCTAGGAACCAATTTATGAGCTCCATATCATGTTGTATCATGTCATTAGGCTAGTTCTTATATTGAATGCATTGCATAATCACATACTAGGTTGTTGAAATAACACTAACACTTTGACTAATATATCTTCCCCTTATTCTGTACAATATATTGCAACATGTTGGTTCCTTCTACTGTATTGCAGCCTTCTCCCAAATTAGAGTAAATTTAGAAAGGCCTGATCACCAATTAATTTCCTACCGTGCCTTCAAACTAACACATATATTGTAGCTCTACCTTTATTTGTGGCAGAAAGTTTAGTATTGCTTCGATTAAAACAGAGTAATATGGATGCCCCAGTGGAAACCCACTGTTAAAAAAAATCATTTGATTGTTCTTGATGCTAGACTGTGAACATCTGCATTTATGAACTGGGGTGTTTCACAGGAGAAACGTGCAGCTGGTGGCCGTATCACATTTCTATTTCTGCTGGTCACTCTCTGATAGCTGAGTCATCTATCTCTTCCTGCAAACGATGAATATGCATGTATAAACCAGATGTTTCTTTAAAAATTCAGCAAGCATTTAGTCCTGTGAATGTAACAGCTGCAATTCATTGTTGACATGCTAAAGGTCTCTGGCTTTCAAAGGAAGGGAATCTGCCTGACTTGCCTGGGCTGTTAGCAACAACAGACCACATTTTTCTACGTATGTATTTTTGAATTCTATGCTCACTTCTAATAGAAGCGGATGGGCTAAATGCTAAATTTAACTTCAGGTATGCATATTTAAATGTTCACATTAGTGCAACACAATTCATATGGTTTCATACAGTCATGAAAGCTCTCACCGTTTGTGGCATTAAACATTACAATCTGATTGCCATATTGTACAGTATATTCAGGTTTTCAGAGGCCATGTGTGTTGCAGGGACCTCAGTACTGGATGCATCAATCCCATTCCATCATTGTTTCTTTTATGATGCATAATAGAGATGGGAACAGCTTCTAGTCCTGTCATGCAATGGGGTCCCAGGAGGAAGAGGCTGCCCCTCAGAGGGCAAAGAGACAGGGGAGTTTGAAATGTTTGCTAAGCAGGAAGATGGCCAAGATGGCTCCTCCAGAGCAGTTTTGTTATGCAGATAGCTGCTTTAATGTGGCAAGAATCTGTAGGTGAACAACAATAGAGAAACTACTCAGAAGTAACTCCTTGTATCATTCTTAGTTCTTGGGGCCTGACAAGTCCTTGACTTATGACCACAGCTGAGACTGGAACTTCCATTGCTAAGCAAGGTGGCTGTTAAGTGAGTCACACCGTTTTATGACTTTTGCCATGGTTCTTAAGCAAATCAGTATAACTCTTACGTAAATCATGTGATAATTAAAGCACATCTGTCTTCCCCCATTGACTTTGTTTGTCAGAAGCTGGCTGGGAAAGTTGCAAATGGCGATCACATGACCCAAGCATCATAAATACATGCAGTTGCCAAAAGCCTAAATTTTGATCAGGTGACTGTGGGGATGTAGTGATGGCTGTAAGTGCAAGAGGCAGTCATAAATCACTTTTTTCAATGCTGTTGTAATTTCAAACAGTTTCCTAAACAAATGGTTGTAAATTGAGGTCTACCCGTACATAAAAAGTTTATAGTTGGAATAATCAAAGGCCTCTTTCTTTCAGGCTGTCCATAATAATTATTCACAGTATTGTTTGCAAAGGCTCTGAAACGTTCTGTACCTTTAAATATACAGATATTTAGCTTCATCTTTCTCTTTCCTTGCTTTTATTCAACTGTTGGCCTTTTTGTTAACTGATTTTTAAACTCTTTTGAAGTTAAATTAATATCATGCTACATTTTTGATAAATGAAATGAGTGGCAGGTGGGTTTGGTTTGGTCTAGTTTGAAGAAATGATTGGGAATGTGATGGGTGCTAACTAAATAGGAAATTATGGTAATATTGCACACTGCTTCATCTGAAACCCATATAGGCAATCCAAGTTCTGTTTATTTAGAAGCATGTTATGTTGAGATTAGTTGTCTAGGTATTTGAACAAGGGCTGCAATCATAAAACTCTAATAAATATTCAGCGTTGCAAAACAACAATGAACTTCTGAAGAATTCTTTTCAAGGTGGCATGTTATAGATCATCAGATACCTTAGCACATCCTAGAACCTGGGCAGATGGGTGATATTTGCTTTATTATGCTTGGTCCCATAATCATCCAGATGTTTAGACTGGATTGTCATTTTTATCCATCTATTGGGTTCTTCCCAAGGACCTGGGATAAGCAAATGTTATTTAATAAAAGTAACGTTGATAGAATCAAGATCATGTGAAGTTCTAGTACCGCTTTACAAAGCCTTAGAGCACACTTGGAATATCACATACGGTTCTGGTCACAACATAAAAAGATGTAGATCATCGGGAAGGAGTGCAAAGAGCAACCAGAATGATTAGGAGGCTGGAGATTAAAACATATGAAGAATGGTTACAAGAATTGGTTATGTTGTGTAGTGGGTTTCTTGCAAGTAGGAGGTGAGATGAGAGGGTTCAAACAGGAACATTGCTTTATTGTAGAACAGGAACAGAACTGAGGTTTCTATGCAGCTACTTATATGGTTGGCCACTAGTCGGCGGCCAATAGGTTTGAAGGAACCTATTCCCGCCCCAGAGCCAACCAATGATCGTCCTGGAAACTGCATGTCTGGGCATTCAGCGACCGTTACACAGACATCCTAATTAGGCAATCTCAAGCAGCATTCAAAGACACGTGAAAACAGTTCAAGTAAAAAGGCCCAATACATTACAGGTTACATCTAGTCTATTGAAAAGAAGGCCAGGGGAGACATGATAGCAGTGTTCCAATATTTGAGGGGCTGTTACAAAGATGAGGGTGTGTGTGTGTCAAACTATTTCCCAAAGTACCAGAAGGCAAGACAAGAAAGGGATGGAAACTAATCAAGGAGAGAAACAACCTAGAACTAAGGAGAAAATTCCTAATGGCGAGAGCAGTAAACTAATAGAAGAGCTTGCCTTTCGAGGTTGTGGATGTTCCATCACTGGAAGCTTTCAAAAAGAGACTGGACAGCCATTTGTCTGAAATGGTATAGGGTTTGGACTAGAAGACTTCCAAGGTCCCTTCCAACTCAATTATTCTATGTTCTACATTCTGTTCCAAATAAAGCTACCTTTTCCAATTAACTGATAATGATTTTGTCAATGCCAATGGGGTTTAAGTGGTGCTATTACATTACAGTATTATAATTTGGTGCAGAGTCAGCCAGACTGAATCTGGCATGTTTTTCCACTCATTGAGTCCTTCCCAAGGAGTTTGGATAGAAGGCAGATGTTGTTGTTTAATAACATCAAAGGTTTTATCCTAGGATGTAAGCTGTACCAACTAAAGCTGCCTTTTGCAATTGACTGATGGTGATTTTGAAAATGCTGATGGTGTTCAAGTGATGCTGCAGATGTTTTGGGATTGCACCCAAGGTGCCTATCACTATTTGTACTACCTTTGCTTTCTTCCATCAATTATTATATTGGTATTAGGGTTGGTTGCACAGTCAGCCAAATGTTTAAACTGAATTTGACATTTTTGTCAACCTATTATTATTGTTATTTAGATTTATTAGGTCTACCTTATTTCCAAAGACTCTTTAGAGAAATGCATCTACAGTGGTGGCCAAAATTGTGGAAACCTTTGGTTAAGATTCCACCAATTTTTCTTCTAATTTCTTTATAACTGTAGCCTTGTTCACTTAATAATACTATTTTACATTGCTTTCTGGGCAACCAGTCAACTCTTTGCAGCATTACTTTAATTTTATTACATTTTACAAGCTCACTAAATGGAAGAACACAAAAAAACCCAACCAACTTGATAGCGATCACAAAACACACTGACAAATATCCTCTCAGCTTCAATACATGACCTCAATAACTGAATCCTACTGTGATCTGATTGGCTTATTGCCAAAACAAGATGACACCTGATTGGCTCTCTAAACACTCATGCTCATTGGCTACAATTAGTTGAAGGAAAGCTACCTGATAACAACCTAAGCAAGTTGTGCTTCCTTTTTCCTGGTTATTGGGCTATAATTTTTCATAGAATACAGTACAGATAATTGAACAAACTTTGTTGCATTACATTCTTGATTAAATTATCTTTCCATTGATATATACTTTTATGGTACTACTCCAAAAAAAGTGGTGTTATTAGCCATCAAACCTCAAAATTACACTTTTCCCAAAGGGTTTCCACAATTTTGGCCACTACTGTATACAGCACTGATTAGAAGCTCTTTCTCCTATAAAATCAAATGGTTTCCATTAAAAATAAATCAAAAGATCACCAGATTCCTATAGCTTGGATTTTATATTCCATAAATATAAAGCAAACCTTGTATTTTATTCTCATTCTTAAGCCTAGTTTATGGTGTCTTATGGTTATGTGTTTTAAACATCCATTTTCTCAACTATGCTTTACAAACTGTACAAAAAAGAAAATGAACAATTTTCTGTCTAACAGATTTTTTTTACTGTTAATTTTTCTCTCCAAATGAAAGAATATACTTAGGGTTTTGGTTAGAGATGCATTTTCAAGGGCACCTATGCTGCAATTATTACATATTTTATGGGACTCTTTTCAGAAGTAGGTAGTTGAAATTAACTGAGTCCTGCAATTTGTACAGTCCTGGTTAACAATTTGTAGCTTGAATTGATAGTGCCTTATCTTCCATTATGTGAACTGTAAACTGTCAAATGGAGACACTTATGTGTAAAGTGATTTGGCTTAAAGAATGTATCTTTACTACTGCTTTGTCTCCATTTGGCAAAAGAAAAGTTATTTCCAGCTTGGGTTCCAGATTTATGAAGAGGTTTGAGAGCACATATGGGATCTGGAACTGCCATTAATAAACTTTGGCTAGTGCTTTGAATGTATTATGCAATTTGCCAAATTGTTTTCCAAGATGCATTAATCAAGGGAAGTTAAAAAGACAGCCAAGGTTTAGCTGTCAAGCAGTGCAACCTTTCCCAATTTAGCATCCTTTAATTGTGAGTTGCTGGTGCTTGGTTGGTTTGCTTGCAGGCATTTAATTACCCACCTTGGTAACTTCATCAATGAGAGTGAATATGGGGTTTGCTGCCTGTTTATAAACCATAGCTTGCTCTGCCGGTGTTGATGGGGGTTTGGTTTCCTTTTGGGTGGTTGCTATATTAGCATATTGTTTATTGACTGATTGTTTGTCTGGTGTTAATCCCTGTTTATCTGAATATTGGCTGCTGGAGGGGATGTGTTTTAATCTTTTTGTTTCCTTCTAGGGTATTTTATTGTCTCTTTTGAACGGTATGTAAATGTCGTCTATCTGTATGTCTATTGATGACTGATTGGTCTGAGTGACCAGCTTTAAGGAATTCCTTAGTGTTTTTGGAATTGCCTTGGTCTAAGATACTAATAATATCTCAGCTGAAACTGTACTTGTCTGTCTATGCATTGTAAAATTAAGGAGTTTTTGTCATGCGTTCCAACCACTAGTTTTTGTTTGTGGATGTGCTATGTTATTCTTGTGCCTGTCCATTCTACATAGTGGCTCTTACTAGTTGACTCAGGTACTAAAGATTTCTGAGAATTGTTGTTGAAAACACACCTGGATGGTGTTAACGTAAGCAACTCTGAAGGGATGGTTTTGAATTTCTCTGTTGTGGGGTGGCTGCTATTTCTGGGGACATTGAGGAGAATCACAAATAGAGACACGAGTCTATGAAAGATCCCTTATCCCCGTGGTGGCAAACCTATGGCACATGTGGCACAGGTGGCACACAGAGCCCTCTCTGTGGGCATGCACACCATCACCCCAGTCCTAGGCCTTCAGCTGGGTTTTATAAAACCTTTTTGCTTTAGGCCTCCGCTGCTGTGTGTAAAAAAAAAGGTTCAATCAATCAATCAATTTCAACTTCTCACGGGAAAAAAAAGATCTCACAAAGTTGGAATAGATGATAAAACTTTTTGGTCCCACCCAGTCTGCCATTACCACCCAATGGGCCATGCCCACCTGGCACCTGACTATACATAAGTGGGTTTTGGGTTGCAGTTTGGGCACTCAGTCTCTAAAAGGTTCGCCATCACTGCCTTATCCCAAGTTAGGGGCATCCACAGGGTGTCAAGTGAGGGTAGTTGATGATAAGGTAAAGTTTCCCCCGCACATGCGTGCTAGTCGTTTCCGACTCTAGGGGCCGGTGCTCATCTCCATTTCAAAGCCGAAGAGCCAGCGCTTGTCCGAGGACGTCTCCGTGGTCATGTGGCCGGTGTGACTAGACGCCAAAGGCGCATGGTACGCTGTTACCTTCCCACCTTAGTGGTCCCTATTTTTCTACTTGCATTTTTACGTGCTTTCGAACTGCTAGGTTGGCAGAAGCTGGGACGAGTAACAGGCGCTCACTCTGTTACGCGGCACTCGGGATTCGACCCGCCAAACTGCCAACCTTCTGATTGACAAGCTCAGCGTCCTAACTCACTGAGCCACCGCATCCCTTAGTTGATGGTACAAGCTCTAAATTTTCTATATGTATGCCATGGCACAGTAGGTGTGATGGAGCTTCCACTGCAACTGTGCAATGGTGTTTTTGTCATCCTGTTGGCCTCTGAAGGTCAGGGCTCCCTGAGAACTTCATCTCTGGTAGAAATAGATGGAGACTGAGCCTGTGTGAAAAAGCTGCTATTAGTTTTGATAAATACATGAGGCTCAAAGCTGCTATTTGCCCCACTTGGCCACAGCAATACCAGATTTACCTCCCTGGAGATTCTGAGTCACTCCAACTGCCCCATCTGATATTTCGGGCACCAGGAAGACGCTTTGATCAATGTGCTAAGGTGCTCAGAAGCCTTTTACAATGCTGAGTGAGAGGCACAAGGCACAACAGCAACTTCCATTGGCTCTTTAACAGTCACATTCATTTTAAAGTTTCCTTAAAGCGGAGGCAACTTTGCTGCATGCAAGCATGAATGCTTGAAAAACATTGATGACTGGCAAGATTTTGGAAATGTTTTGCCATTGCCTCCTTCTGAGGGCTGAGAAAAAGGGACTGGCTACTAACAGCCAATGGATTCCAAAGAAACACGATTACCAACTTAATCCGAAGAGAGACACCCACAAAAACCCAAGACAGAGAACAAGAAAATGGCAAAGCCCTCCTCCCATACTTAAAAGGGACCACAGACAGAATCAGCAAGGTCCTCCAAAAACACAACATCAAAACAGCATTCTACACAGACAGAAAAATATCCACCATCCTAAGAAACCCCAAGGACATAATTGGCTTAGAAAACCAAGGAGTATACGAAATCCCATGCACCACCTGCCCCACCACATACATCGGACAGACCAACAGAAGAATAAGTGCACGCATTGAAGAGCACAAAAACTCACTCAGAAAGGGAGAACAAACTTCATCCCTGGTCCAACACTTTGAAGCCACGGGACATGAAATTGATTTTAAAAAAACCAAAACTATCGCCAAAATTGAACATTTTAACAACAGAATAATCAGAGAAGCCATTGAGATAGAAAAACGCCCCCACAGCATGAATAAACGAGATGATACCTCTCGCCTACCAGCCATTTGGAAACCCGCCTTGATTGACAGACGAGGCCCAACCACCAAGAATGATACCAGACCCAAACTCATGATAACATCACATGACATCACCACCACACAACCATTCAAAAAGCAAATCCGAACCCACAATGATAACGAGGCACAACCACAAAACAGAAACCTAACTACAGCTGCAACATCAGCCACTTTAAACCCCTCCAAACCACACAATAAGCAAACTGACACCCACTATAAAAACATGGCACCACCACAAACACGAAGCCGAACAAAAGCAGCACAACTCACCAGCTCAGGTCTGGAGCTGGCAGCTGAGACCAGCCCATCCACTCAGAACACCCCCCCACCCAATCAGAACACACCCACCATTCAAAACACACTCCCACCCAATCAGAACACACTTGGTCCCCCACCCAATCAGAGCACACCTCCACAGAACACACCCCCTCTGGCAGTTTAAAAAAGAGGAACAAACAGCCACACGCTTCTCCCAGAAGAAGGAAGCTAAAGCCACCAGCCTGATGATGACGGATGGGATTCCGTCGAAACGTTGTGCCTACATCTTTAGTTCTACGCGGGGAAAAACCCGAATAACCAAAGATCCACATACAAACACCCGTGAAAACCTCAGAAAATTATATATATATATATATATATATATATATATATATATATATATATATATATATATATATATATATATATATGTAGATCTTTGGTCATTCGGGTTTTTTCCCATGTAGAATTTTCTAAATAAAGAAAAGGGGTAAAACCTGGCTTTGGTCCCAGGACTGGGGTTCATCTATTTGGGGGAAGGGCTGTTGTGCTGTGTTTTAATGACTTAGTTAATCTGGTCGGGGGGGAGAGAAGGTTGTCTATGCTTTTAATTGAATTAATTTAGTATTAGATTTTATAAGACATCCCAAGTCTGCTGGAGTGGGTGGCTATCATGAATTGAAAGAAATAAAATAAATGAGAAAGAAACTGTATTAGTATAAAAGAGGGGAACTTAGTAACTCTACATTATTGTGTATTTATCGCTTGATTGGATTTCTGCACTTAAGAATCCGGTATATGAACACAGAGAAATGTATCTCTTGTGTACTTCCGTCGTGGGGTAATATTCAACCGTGCAAGCTGCTCCTCATCTTCAGTTCCAAATGCTCAGTCGAGCAAAAGCTTTATCAGTCTTGGTTGTTTTATTCTCCTGCTGATTTGGTTGGCGTTCACAGAAGTGTAGCAAATTACTAGGATAACATTCTTCCTTTGTTCGAATGGTCTGCATTCTATTGCTTCTGTTTTGCTCATAGTCAAGATATGAACAACTTCAGGATAAACAATTTCTGACTGGCTTAAAGGTCAGGCACTGAGTGACAATAAAGAGGGACAAAGGTGAAAGGAGATGAAAGGAGATCTACTGTGCAAAAGGTATTTCATCTAAAGTCATCCAAATGTATGTGCAAGGATCTACGCAACACATTTAAAAATATGTCATTGGGACAGTTATGTTTTTTGGAGCACATCCTTGAGATGTTGAAACTCATTTCCCAGCAATTAGACCACAGGTGTTAAACTGCCGGCCTGCGGGCCAGATGTGTCATGGAGAAACCGTGCCCACCCCATTGCTGGCAATTGGAAAAAAAAACTTGCGATACGTCGTGGCATGTCACGTGACATTGCGAGTTTGACACCCCTGAACTAGACCAATATATAACTGATCCAACTTTGCAGCATCTGAGTGGACACAATTTCCTGCCCCTGGAGTCAAGTTAATCATTTATTTCTATAGCCACCTGTCTTCTAATCAACTCTGGGCTTCTCCTCATCAAAAGTTAAACTTTGGAAGGATGGAAGGCTGAGTCAACCTTGAGCCCCGTCAGGATCAACTCCAGGCTGTGCACAGAGTTAGCCTGTAATACTGTATTTTAACCACTGCACCAGCAGGGCTCCTGGGTATTGTGCTTTGTGTTTTGTTAATCTGGATATAGCATTAAGTATGTTAAATGAATCTAGGCACTGTGAATAGCCACATGACCTCTAATGAAAGGATCCAGTCAGGACATCTGTTTTTTAAATTCATCTATATCCGAGCTCTTCTTAGGTTCCTCCTCCTGTTTCCTCCCACCCACTTTGGAAATCACCGTATGATCATTTGGCATATTTGGAATGCCACTTTTGGAGCCATATACTGTATATATATGACATCTCTCAGCAACACATTCATCTGGTTGGAAAATTATTGTAATTTCCAGCTTGGTTTCCACCCTGCACACTCCTAGTCAAAGCCTCTGTGCAGTTCAGAGCAAGCATACATGGCACGGAGGCCAGCTAGCAAAAATTTAGCTTGATGCTTATTGATTAAACATTAGGACATTTCCAAAGCCAGTTAATTAACAAAAACAGGACATAAGAGAGAGAGAAAGATGAACAATAGAGAAGAATTTACATTGTTGTTGTTGTTAGCTGCGAAGTCGTGTCCGACCCATCGCGACCCTATGGACAATGTTCCTCCAGGCCTTCCTGTCCTCTACCATCT
Organism: Vipera berus; assembly: GCF_964194415.1. NCBI lineage: Eukaryota > Metazoa > Chordata > Lepidosauria > Squamata > Viperidae > Vipera > Vipera berus. The sequence goes on along the minus strand of NC_138208.1, from coordinate 81,130,677 downwards.
TCTGGAGTCCATTTAAGCTCACGCCTACTGCTTCAGTGACTCCATCCAGCCACCTCATTCTCTGTCGTCCCCTTCTTCTATTGCCCTCAATCTTTCCCAGCATTAGGCTCTTCTCCAGTGAGTCCTTCCTTCTCATTAGGTGGCCAAAGCATTTGAGTTTCAACTTCAGGATCTGGCCTTCTAAAGAGTAGTCAGGGTTGATCTCCTCTAGGACTGACCGGTTTGATCGCCTTGCAGTCCAAGGGACTCGCAGGAGTCTTCTCCAGCACCATAGCTCAAAGGCCTCAATTCTTTGGCGCTCGGCCTTTCTTATGGTCCAACTTTCACTGCCATACATTGCAACTGGGAAGAGCATAGCCTTGATTATATGCACCTTTGTTGACAGGGTGATGTCTCTGCTTTTTAGTGTGCTGTCTAGATTTGCCATGGCTTTCCTCCCGAGGAGCAAGTGTCTTTTAATTTCTTGGCTACAGTCCCCATCTGCAGTGATCTTGGAGCCCAGGAAAATAAAATCTGTCACTACCTCCATTTCTTCCCCATCTATTTGCCAGGAATTGAGAGGGACGGATGCCATGATCTTGGTTTTCTTAATGTTAAGTTTCAACCCAAGTTTTGCACTCTCCTTCTTCACCTGCAACAAGAAGCTCTTTAGTTCTTCTTCACTTTCTGCCATTAGAGTGGTATCATCTGCATATCTTGAATTTACATTATCAGTATATAATTATATCAAAAGGCATAGAACTTTCCAAACCCACTAGAAGGAATCCTGGGACAGTCCCAAAGGGCATACATAAGGGCAACAGAACAGAGATGGAAACTAAGGCATCAGGTGATCCTTTGAGCTGGAAGGGACCTTGGAAGCATTCTAGTCCAGTCCCTTGCTCAAGTAGGAAAACCTATATGATTTCAGACAAGTGAATGTCTATAAGCTCTGCTGCCTTGGGCAGGGGGTTGGACTAGAAGACCTCCAAGGTCCCTTCCAGCCCTATGATTCTATGAATACTGGAAATGGTAAACCTTGGCATGATACCAAATTGAGAAAGGCTAATTTAGACCCTTGCACTCCCGCTGAAGTCAGTAAGGTTTATTTCTATCGTACAGAAGTGCAAGTAACTAAAATGGTTTATTTCTTAGGAACAAAGCCCCAACTACTGCTTTGTCTCATTCCAGCATTTCTTTCTCTCCTGCTCCATCAATGACTAGAGTTTCTACTCCATTTCCTTTTCCTTTCAAAGGACAGAGGAGGCACCAAAGGTTACCCTTAAGGAAAGTAAAGTGAATATTCCGGTCATCTGTGTCCTCAATTTTCCTCTGCTGGCTTTCCTCTGCTGTCAGCTAATGGCTTAGCTTTATTTATTTCTTTGCAGCATAAATGGACAGCAAGTCTCAGGAAATGTGAAGGTGTTACAAGCTTAGCTTCAGGAATCAATTTCCAATACAGCAAAGGAGCAGAAGCAACTTCCTATAATCAACTGTTTATGGCTCTGAGGATGTTTCTGAGATTCATTACAGCTGTGTGGGGTGTATGTGTGCATTTATTTTTGTGTGTGGGTAGGGAGGTTAGAAGCATGTTTCCCCGTGATTCATAGCAATTTGGACCAAACAGTGAAACAATATACTGTATTATTTTCTGTGCCTCTGAAAGCCCAGATCTGTGAAGAGAAGCTTCATACATATATGAGTAGCAAAGAAAAAGAAAACGCTACTATGGATTATTACACATATTTCTGCTTTAATTTGGCTTCGGTTGTCTTGATGGATGAATTTAGTATTTCCAAACACAGATTTTTTTTTCTTCAAATGTCTATTTATTTAGAGATCTTCACAAACAGCTACATAAAATCCCAAGGAATTGGCAAGAGATTTACTGGTTTTGCTGAAAAAGCTGCTCCTGGATTAAGACACTGTTTTTCTATTATTAATGGCAGGGTTTTAGAGAGTTGCTACTGTGGGAATTTAACGCTTGCTATGTCAGCTTAGTAATAAGTGCCCTAGAAAGTGTGTTTTCAGACTGGAGACCATAGACCTTTTGCTCACAAGAACCCATCAAAGAAATGCAGCTGGAACTAACAGCTTCAAAGTACTCGTCACCAGAACATCACTCACTAGGATAGGGGTAGGCAACCTCGGCTCTTTTATGACTCATGGACTTCAACTCCCAGAATTCCTGAGTCAGCTGCTGACTCAGGAATTCTGGGAGTTGAAGTCCATGAGTCATAAAAGAGCCGAGGTTGCCTACCCCTGCACTAGGACTATTATATCTAGGCTGCAAAGATCCACATGACCACTAGATGGTAGCCAAGAGGTCCAGAAAAGTATTTGTTGCCATCTAATGGCCATTTGTATTTGAACAGCCCAAATAATGATTTCAAGCCTTCAATACCAATATTACAAGAGCTAGGATCTGGATAGCGAGTGTCGAGATGCAGAAAATCTCTATGATATGCCCCACAATAATCTTTGGAGCAGAAAGGAAACCTGGAGCAGAAAGTTAAAGTTCTGAACTTCAGTGAGGCAGAATCAATCCCACTATTCTTGATTTTGCTCCTGAAGTCTCAGCCATATCGCCCAAGCTAATGCAACAGCTAATGTGACCACTGCCACCTTCAAGGCAGGTGAAACCATTGTCTCCCACAAAAAGGAAATAATTACTAAACCCAACCATATGCCTCTTCTTGGGAGGTATTAATCAGCCAGGACTGGCATGGGTCCAGAACACAGCATCAAAGACCTGTCCACTTCCTGAGTAGTTCTGGTCTTCAATGTTGTAAGTTTTGCATCTGTATCCTGAAATCATACCACTGTCTGAAACTCTTCCTAGACAAGCAAGCAAGATCATGCTCTGGTCACTTCCATAGGACTTGCCCAGCCAGAATCAAACTCAGAATGAATCTGAACAACTTTATTGGACAGGTGCCTAGAATAGTGGCTCCTCAGGCCCTTCTTGCCAAGAAGGGATCTGTTCACCTAAAACAGGGTCACTGGCAGAACCCTGGTTTCTGCAGAACCAGTTAGAGCAGAGAAGACCACTTTGTGCTCATATTGTCATAAGTAAGACTTAATGGGGCCTTCACCTTTTTATCTTCCTTCAGCAGCAATCAAGGTGTCTCTTTCATTGTTTCATCAAGTTCTTTTGTAAACCAGAGGCTCTACAGTATCCACGTCCACAGAGAGTCTCCATAGCTGCAATCTGATCCAAAGTCCTTGTTGCATGCCCATTTTAATCCCTGACTAAGGCCTTGGCCAAACTGTGCACCAGAGCCTTGGGAAAGACCACCTCAATTGCCTGTAGGTAATTGTCTAATCGGGACGCGGTGGCTCAGTGGGTTAGGACGCTGAGCTTGTCGATCGGAAGATCGGCAGTTTGGCGGGTCGAATCCCGAGTGCCGTGTAACAGAGTGAGCGCCTGTTACTCGTCCCAGCTTCTGCCCACCTAGCAGTTCAAAAGCACGTAAAAATGCAAGTAGAAAAATAGGAACCACTACGGTGGGAAGGTAACAGCGTTCCGTGCGCCTTTGGCGTCCTCGGACAAGCGCTGGCTCTTCGGCTTTGAAACTGTTGTGTATTTACTTAATCACACATTGAGTTAAATAGAAGTTAACAGGGCTGAGGTAAAACCGCGGCAGCTTTTGACAGCTGTCAAAAGCTGCCGGGCGAAACCGCGCAAGCGACTGACAGCTCAACACGCGCTACCGATGACAGCTCCGAGCTGTCAAAACCGGACGGACCCGATTGGCGGAGACAAACGGCGCGGGAACGGACTCACCCCTGATTGGTCAAACTGCCGGCAGCTGTCAGTATAAATAGATGTCTTGTTCTCTTGTTGTTTGCCTGGTTCAGAATAAAAGAGTTGAATGGTTAACTCGCTGTCTCGCCTGCTTATTAAAGCACTGGCGACGAGGATGGGATGCCTGCTTGCCTAAGCTGAAGTCACTACCTAAGGGGAGAAGAGATTTTTCCCCTTAGCCGAGCTGGTCACTTGCTGAAGTCACTCGGAAGCCGAACTTCCATTCAACGCAAGCAGCAGCACCCAAAATTACAGACAGCATGACGAACCATGGCCATATTCGGGAATTCAATACCCGCCACCCAGAAGGCTGGGAGTCTCATCTGGGCCAGGTAGAAGGATACCTGGTGGTTAAGAAGATCACGGACGACCGGGCCAAGGCAGCCGCCCTCCTTTGGCTCAGCGGGCCCGCCGTATATGACGCTGCTGTGGGAATCTTCACCCCGGAGCCGATCGCCACTATCTCCTACGCCGACCTTACCGAGGGGCTGAGCAAATACTTCATGCCCATCAAGTCAGAACTCTTTTGGAGAGTGAACTTCGCCCGGAAACTACAGCTTCCTGACGAGTCAGCAAATGACTTCATAACCTGGGTCAGACACGCCGCACGTCGGTGCCGGTTCCCGGACTTAGAAGACCGAATCCGGGACCAGATCGTCATAGGGCTCAAAGACGAACGGCTGAGGAAGAAGCTGATCGCCAAGCCAGAAATGACAATGACCGACGTGGCGAGAGAAGTCATCGCATACGAGGACTGCCATGGAGACAACCGACGTGCACCTGACAGTGGGCCCAGCGGGTCCGTGCACCAGGAGGACGGCGGGTTCAGCGGTTCCGAAGATGACGACGGCCCCACAGACATAGATGCGGTACAGCAGCGGTTCGAAAGGCTCAGGCTGCAACGCAACTACAGGGGGGGGCCTGCCAACAATCAGAGGGGCGCTAACTCCCAGCCAAACAGGGCAAAGTGTGCCAGCTGCGGCGGAAGCCACCCGAGAGCGATGTGCCGGTTCCGCAGTGCCAAATGCCATGGGTGCGGGAAGACAGGTCACCTCAAAGCCGTGTGCCGCAGCCGGAGCCGGGAAAACCTGCATGAACTGGAGGTGACAGCCGAAGGTATGACCCCACACACACCCAGAGCCAGACACAGTCCCAGAACCCTAGTGCTTAACGTAAGGGGGAGGGCGGAAAGATATACAGTCCACAGCACTCTTAAGCCCAAAGTCAAGGTGGACGTTCTGATTCAAGGAATTCCCTGTGAGATGGAAGTGGACTCTGGGTCTTCCGTCTCACTCATTTCATGGCGAACCTACAGGGACATTTGTAATCAAAGTAGAAAACGGCCCGCCCTTCGACCCACCAAACTCCGCCTAGCTGACTTCCAGAAAACGCCCATTAAACTCCGGGGAAAAACTTCCGTCCCCGTAGAGTTCAAACAATTTAAAGGATCCCTCCCTATTCTTGTGACCAAAGAAAACAGAATTAGCCTGCTAGGATTAGACTGGTTTGAGGCACTAGGGATAGCGTTGACAGGTGTCAACGCCATTCAGCTGTCAAACTTAGATTCCGTCTGCCTTCAATTCGCGGACGTCTTTGACAGCTCGCTAGGGAAGTACACTGGACCGCCCGTATCTCTTAAACTAAACCCAAATGTAATGCCTATCAGAATCAAGGCTAGAAGAGTTCCCTTCGCCTTGAGGGAAAAAATAGAAACTGAGCTAGACCGATTAACGAACTTAGGGGTCCTAGAACCGGTAGAAGGGGCAGAGTGGGAGACACCCATAGTGACCCCAGTTAAGCCAAATGGCCAAATAAGATTATGTGCCGATTATAAAGCGACCCTCAACCTCGCATTAAATGCACATGCCTACCCGGTCCCGGCTGTCAAAGACATCCTTGCGGCCATTAAGTCAGGCGCCATATTTGCCAAGTTAGACTTGGCGCAGGCGTATTTACAGCTGCCTGTCACCCCTGACACCGCCTTGGCTCAAACAATCGTCACCCACAAGGGAGCATTCAAAATTAACCGCCTTCAATTCGGCATCTCTGCAGCCCCGGGGATCTTCCAGGAAATCATGGAAAAGACACTTAAAGGGATTCCCGGGGTCTGCCCATATTTTGACGACGTCCTAATTGCAGGGGAATCAGAAAAAGACCTAGCCGACAAATTAACTAAGGTGCTCCTAAGGTTCAGGGAGGCTGGTCTCAAATTAAAAAGAGACAAATGCTCCATCGGGGTGCCCTCAACAGAGTTCTTAGGTTTTAAAATAGACGCTAAGGGAATTCACCCCACTGATACAAAAATTAAAGCTATTAAAACAGCACCAACCCCTAAAAATAAACAAGAACTTCAAGCCTTCCTAGGTTTAGTTAACTTTTATCACACCTTCCTGCCTCATAAAGCCTCCATTGCTGAACCCTTACATAGGCTATTAGACAAAGGCAAAACCTGGACTTGGTCTTCTGAGCATGATAAAAGTTTTAATCTATTAAAAAACTTACTCTCCAGCAACGCAACGGTAGCCCTGTTTAACGAACAGCTGCCCTTATGTCTAGCTTGCGATGCCTCCCCCTACGGCATCGGAGCGGTCCTAAGCCATTTAACTAAAGAAGGAATACAGACCCCTGTAGCGTTCTATTCCAGAACGCTGTCAAAACCTGAGCGTAATTACGCTCAGATCGACAAAGAGGCTTTAGCTATAGTAGCTAGCGTAAAAAAAATTCATGATTACCTTTACGGCCGACCTTTTACCATTTTTACAGACCATAAGCCCCTGTTAGGACTTTTTACAGTAAACAAGCTAACACCACAAATATTATCTCCCCGCATCCTGAGATGGTCTACCTTTCTGTCAGCCTATTCATACAAGTTAGAATACAGGCCAGGGAAAGCCATGGGCCATGCTGATGGCCTGAGCAGACTGCCCCAACCAATAGTTGATCCAGACCCAGCACCAGCTGGAAGGATACTGGCTATCTCAGACCTGCCAGAATGCCCATTATCTGTTAAAGATATCTCTGCAGCTACCGCTGCAGACAAAATTTTAGGCAGAGTCTTAGGCTATGTCACGACTGGCTGGCAATACACACCCCCAGACCCAGAATTCCAACCTTATATTTTAAAGCAAAAGGAATTATCCACCCATCAAGGGTGTTTACTATGGGGCAACAGGGTAATCATACCCAACAAACACAGACTCAGGGTGTTAGAGAGCCTCCACGAGGGTCACCCTGGTACCGTCAAAATGAAGGCTCTGGCCAGAAGCTATGTGTGGTGGCCAGGATTAGACAAACAGATTGAAACACACGTAGCCGGCTGCTATTCCTGCCAACTTGTTAGAGCCGCCCAGCCACAGGCTCCCATACATAGATGGGAAACTACAAAGACACCCTGGTCTCGTATTCATATAGATTATGCAGGTCCATTCCAAGGACAATCGTTCTTAATTGTCGTGGATAGCTATTCAAAATGGCTAGAGGTAGCGCCAGTAGCTAGCACAACTTCGTCAGCCACAATACAAGTTTTAAGGGGATTATTCGCGACACATGGGCTTCCTGATGTTATAGTTTCCGATAACGGCCCCCAATTTACCTCCTACGAATTCCAGAGTTTCACAACGGCGAACTCTATTAGGCACACCACCACGGCTCCCTTTCACCCATCGACGAATGGCTTGGCAGAGGTGATGGTGAAATCAACCAAGGAGGCACTGCGGAAAATCATCTCCGGCAACTGGCACCGAAGACTGGCACAATTTCTTTTATCACAACACACCACACCATGCACAACTACTGGAAAGTCCCCAGCAGAGCTTCGCTGGGGCAAAAGATTAACTACCAGACTAGACCGTCTACATCCAGACAGATCCCCTCCAGACCCAGAACCACCCCTCCAACATAGAACCCTCAACACAGGGCAAGCTGTCTGGGCAAGGAATTACGGGGGGGGGGCAACAAATGGACACAAGGGGTAGTCATCGAACAAACAGGCCCCCTGTCATACATCATAGACATTGGGCAGAATATACATGTCCGCAGACACATAGACCAACTTCGGCGGCGCAGTCCTCAAAACATAGGGGGAAGGGGTAACGACGAAATGCTAACAGAAGCACCGCCGCAAAGCCTTGCACGCCAAAATTCCCCCGATCGGAATATACCACTTCAACACCCCGCTCCAAGCGACGCGGAACCTTCGGAGCCAGACCCCCTGCCCCCGGAGCCAAACCTGGAAGCCCCTGGGGAAAAGGAACAACCAACCAAGACAACCCCCCGGCGCTCCGAAAGAATAAAAAGACCTCCCACCTACCTAAAAGACTTCGAATGGGGAAACCCGAAAAAGAAACAGTTGGGGAAAAATCAACTCAATCAGAGGGAGGGGTGAGGGGTGTTGTGTATTTACTTAATCACACATTGAGTTAAATAGAAGTTAACAGGGCTGAGGTAAAACCGCGGCAGCTTTTGACAGCTGTCAAAAGCTGCCGGGCGAAACCGCGCAAGTGCCAGCGACTGACAGCTCAACACGCGCTACCGATGACAGCTCCGAGCTGTCAAAACCGGACGGACCCGATTGGCGGAGACAAACGGCGCGGGAACGGACTCACCCCTGATTGGTCAAACTGCCGGCAGCTGTCAGTATAAATAGATGTCTTGTTCTCTTGTTGTTTGCCTGGTTCAGAATAAAAGAGTTGAATGGTTAACTCGCTGTCTCGCCTGCTTATTAAAGCAGAAACGGAGATGAGCACCGCCCCCTAGAGTCGGAAACGACTAGCACGCATGTGCGGGGGAACCTTTACCTTACCTTTAATTGTCTAATCAAATAGATCCTTACTCTGCAGCTGGAGGTGGTGGAATTTTAGAGCGAGGAGCAAATGATTTATACATGACAAGGGATCAATATGAACATCCTCCCAGCCCCAGATCATATCACCACTGTTCCAAGAGAAAAAACAGATGTAGCTTTGGACCTCTGCTGGGAATAGGGCCTTCAATAAGCTGGATCAGGTCCATGGTTGTTATGGTAACCATGAGCTCCCAGATCAGGAATATCTCTGACTCTGGGCCCAGAAAAAGTAGGTTAAAGTCCCCACAACCATCTCACTAGGAAATTCCAGAAACCTGGCCTAGAGTTGAGGAACTCAAGCAGAGAAGCTGCTACCCTGCAGGGATTTTGTTGAACTAAGAGTCTCAACTGATATTTATGGCCCATTTTCACAAACAAGGCCTCACATCTGGTTATATTTTGAGTAATACCCCTCTCCCTCTGTGTTTAACCAGATTTCAGTAATGCATATAAATATGCCCTCTTGTCCAAGATGGAATTTGATTCTTTGCTTGGGCCTAACAAACATTTTGTGTTCCAAATTTTAAATCAGAGTTGTTCACATGTGGGAGTGTCAACTGTGTCAAAATGGTGCCTGTGACTAGAGCAGACATGTCAAACTCGCAATGTCACGTGATGTCGCGAGATGTATCTGGACTGTTTTGCCATTGCCGGCAATGGGGTGGGCGCGGCTTCCGGGTGACGCATCCAGCCTGTGGGCTGGCAGTTTGACACCACTGGACTAGAGTGTTTGAAACCTTGTCCCCATATGTGTTACATGTTTCCTGCCTGAGCAGGGGGTTGGATTAGATGACCTCCAAGGTCCCTTCTAACTTTACTATGATCTCCCAATTGCATCCACCATTTTGGTGCTATTGACCCTTCAATCCTCATGGACGTCACTGCTCCGAATCTTGAATTTGGATTGGACTGATAATTTGACAGAATGTAACTGAAAGAGCTTCTACCAATTTACAGCCTTGGATTATTAACAATTTATTAAAGCTTTGTGAACTGGTGCAAAACCTGAAATCTTTTCATCTGTACCCTGCATATAATTCAATTGTTTGTAATGCTTTTCTAGTGGTCTTCAGAAGATCAGAAGCAGCATGAGGAGGAAGGTCTTAAGAACATGGAAGCTCACCAGGAAATCTTAATCCCTTGAGAGAAACAACTTCTAGGACAGGAGAAGGCAAACTAAATATGGTAGACCTGGACTTATGACCACAATTGAGAGCCCAACATTTTTGTTTCCAAGCCAGACAGCTAAGTGATTTTTGTCCCATTTTATGACCTTTCTTGTCACAGTCATTAAGTGAATCACTGCAGTTGTTAAATTAATAACATGGTTGTTAAATGAACCTGGCTTCCCCATTAATTTTGCTTGTCAATGGGGGTTGCAAATGGTGATCACATGTCCCCAGGATACTGCAACCATCATAAATATGAGTCAGTTGCCTATGCACCTGAATTTTTATCACACAATCATGGGGATGCTGCAACGGTCATAAGCATGAAAAAACTGTCCTCTTTTTCCAGTGCTGTTGTAACTTCAAATGGTCACTAAGCGAGCTGTTGTAAGATGAGGATTACCTGTACAGGAAAACTTGATACTAGAAGTTGTAGAGAATATTCCTAGTTCAGATAGTAGATTTTAGGCAAAGGCTGTCTTCTAAGCTTCCTGCTTGGCACCCGGATGTTTTGTTACCAAACTAGGTAACATCTTCAAAAGATGTTACTTAGGTTGGTAATGAAATGTCCAGGAGCCAAGCAGCAAACTTGGAGGACAAACTTGGAGGACAAACCTCTGCTCCTGAACTCCTTGAAGTCTGTTCAAAACAATTGCTGAAAACCCTTTCCTGACACATCATGACAGTGATCAAATGTGGTGGAAAGCAGAGCTGATGCCTTCAAATAGGTTTTCATTGTTTGAAGAAAAAAATGAAAGCTCTGTCGAAGCCCAAGGAAAACAAAATTTTGGCTATGCTCTTACATGTGGTTTGGCTTCTCCCCCTCGGCTTCCTTAACCCTACTCCCTTTGGAAATAATAGCTACTCCAACCAGCTCAAAGACTAGTCTCAATGAATCTGGCAGGTTCTAATATATTTTGTTTCCTTTGGGCTTAACGTGTCGAGGAAAACCTGCTATTGTGGTTTGCAAACATGGTGTCAGGGGCAACTGCGAGATCATAGGTTTTAATCAGATTTATGAAAGCAGCATTGCAATGTTACATTTTTCAATCCTTTCATTCGCAGGTGGAATACCACAATGCATATATAAAACATGCAGAGGTTGGGTTGTAACAAAATGCTGCTGCTTTTATCATTGACCCCCTGTGACACCGTTCTTCTCTGATTGCAGAGGTATATTTTATTCATTCAGGCAACAGTGGCTGATTCATCAGCCATACTCAAACAAACTGTGGTTTAGTGTGTTTGGTAAACTCAGCCTTTTGGTTTTCATCTAAGCTGACGCAGCCACATTTCCCTTGTCTGTCAAATTGTGCACCAGGCCACCTCCAATGTTCCCTACACACGCCTAGCTGCTTGCACAGCTGTGCTTAATTTATGTACATAATTTGGTTGGGCTCTCGAAAGGAAGAGGATGGGGAATAAAATGTCAAAGTGTCAGAGAATTTGTAAAAACTATTATTTCTGTTGGTGGGATTAAAATGGCTCACAGTCAGGTTCTGATGGTACTGTATGTAATTTGTTCAGAGAGGAAGCCTGAGTGGTTTAATGGATGTAGATCTGGGAAAGATCATAATATTATAATGTGCAACAGATTTACGTTTCCAAATTTATATACATTTTGAGCTTTGAAAGTGAAAAGATCTAGGTAAGAATGTTAGGATTGTAGCATGTGGTGTTCCTTAAAAACACTGCTGTTACACTGAATATCTGGCCCTTATGTAATATCACTGAAAAGGACAGTTTCCGGCAAAAAAACAGTCGTAGGAATGCATTGATATGCTTAATGACTGTGGTTTTCTCTTAATAAACACCATAGAAAAGTCATAAAACTGGGTCCATCCCAGTTTCATGCCTCAACTTATGACTGTCATGACTTACCATAGAAACTCCAGGCTCCATTATGTTTGTAAGTCAAGTACTACATGTAGTTTTTAGAGGCTATTTTTAGTAAAATGCCATGTACAAAGAGCAGTTGACAATGATGAGGACAGTGATGATAGGAGCTGAAAAAACTTCCATGTTCTAGCTACTGAGGAGGAGATGGAATGGTTGATAACATCACTGTGTCCCTAATAAATATGGATTAAAGTAAAGGTAAAGGTTCCCCTGCACACGCGTGCTAGTCGTTTCCGACTCTAGGGGCCAGTGCTCATCTCCGTTTCAAAGCCGAAGAGCCAGCGCTTGTCCGAGGACGTCTCTGTGGTCATGTGGCCGGCATGACTAGACACCAAAGGCGCATGGAACGCTGTTACCTTCCTACCATAGTGGTCCCTATTTTTCTACTTGCATTTTTACGTGCTTTCGAACTGCTAGGTTGGCAGAAGCTGGGACGAGTAACAGGCGCTCACGCGGCACTCAGGATTCGACCCGCCAAACTGCCGACCTTCTGATCGACAAGCTCAGCGTCCTAACCCACTGAGCCACCACGTCCCTATAAATATGGATTATGTATTTATTAATTGTGTTGGTTTATATCCCACCTTTATTATTTTTACAATAATTCAAGGTGGCAGACATATCCAACACACCTTCCTCCTCCTATTTTTCCCACAACACCAACCCTGTGAGGTGAGTTGGGCTGAGAGAAAAGGACTGGCCCAAAGTCACCCAGCCGGCTTTCATGGCTAAGACAGGAACTCACAATCTCCTACTTCCCAGATTATCAAACATTAGACATGCTTGGAAATCCTTTCTAGCGGCTATACTTGCTTTGAAATTCTGATGTATGAACCCCCCAAAAGCCACTAACTGGTGGAAAGGTGAAGGATGAAAGTTCTGTGATAGGAGGAAAAGTTTTGAGAAATTGCAGAGGAGATTTGGGCTCTATATTAATTAAAAAAGGCACTGCTATAAATTAGAGCAGGGGTGGGCTATGAAGTGCAGCCTGTTTAGGCCAATAGACTTCCTCAACAAATGAGGAAGAAATGATAAAAATTAGAACAGAACAGGAAGGGACCTTGGAGGTCTTCTAGTCCAGCCCCCTGCTGAAGCAGGAGAACCTATACTGTCTCAGATAAGTGGATGTCTACCCTCTTTTTTAAAATTTCCATGATTTCTGGAGGCAAGCTGTTTCACTGCTTAATTGTCCTAACTGTCCTAACTAATTAAGTTTCTCCTTAATTCCAGGTTGCTTCTCTCTTTGATCAGTTTCCAACCATTATTTCTTCTCCTGCCCTCTGGTGCTTTGGTGAATAAAGTGACCCCCCCTTCTTCTTGGTGGCAGCCCCTCAAATATTGGAACACTGCTATTATGTCTCTCCTATTTCTTCTTTTCTTTAGATTAGCCAAACCCAAGTTCTGTAGCCGTTCTTCGTATGTTTTAGTCTCCAGGCCTTTGATCATCTTAGTTGCTCTTCTCTTTTTTGTGTTATAGTGACCAAAATTGGCTGCAGTATTCCAGGTGTGGTCTTACTAGGGTTTTATAAAGTGGTACTAATACCTCACGTGATCTTGATTCTATGCCTGTTTATACAACCCAGGACTGTATTAGCTTTTTTGGCTGCACACTGCTGGCTCATGGTTAAGTGATCGTCCACCAGGATTCCAAGGTCCCTCTCACAGTTACTGTTTTTAAGCCAGGTCTCGCCCAATCTGTACTTATACCTTTGATTTTTCCTGCTTAAATGCAAAACTTTGCTTTTCTCCACATTAAAATTCATTTTGTCGGATAGGGCCCATTGTTCAAGTTTGTCAAGATCTTTTGGATCCTTAGTTGGTCTTCTGGGGTGTTGGCTACTCCTGCCAGTTTGGTGTCATCTGAAAATTTGATGAGTTCCCCTTCAATTCCCTCATCTAAAGTAATTGATGAAGATATTGAAGAGTACTGGGCCTAGGGTGAAATCTTGTGGTACCCCGCTGCTTATTTCTCTCCATGTGGATGTAGTGCCGTTGAGGACTACTCATTGATTTCGGCTTGCCAGCCAGCTACAAACCCATCTGGTGATAATGTCGTCCATTCCACCTTTTTCTAGCTTACCAAGGAGTAGGTTGTGGTCTGCTTTATCAAATGCCTTACTGAAGCCTAAGTATACTATGTCCACAGTATTTCGCTGGTCTATTACTTTGGTCACTTTGTTGAAGAATGAAATAAGATTGGTTTGGCATGATTTGTTTTTAACAAACCCATGCTGGCTACTAGTTATAACTTTGTTTGCTTCTAGTTGTTCGCAGATCTGTTTTTTTATTATCTTTTCTAGGATCTTCCCAGGTATTGATATTAAACTGATTGGTCTGTAGCTTCCAGGGTCCGTTATTTTTCCTTTCTTGAAGATGGAAACCACATCAGCCCTTTTCCAATCCTCAGGTACTTCCCCTGTGCTCCAGGATTTTTGAAAGATATGGTGCAGTGGTTCTGAGATAACATCTGCCAGCTCCTCCAGAACTCTGGGATTAATCTGTCAGGCCCCAGTGATTTATATTTGTCAAAGTCGGATAGGTGTTCTGTTACCATTTTCTTGCTTATTTTAATTTTTGTTTCTAATTTGTCTTTTGCAGTGTTTTTTTTTGGTAGGTTATGCTATGGTTTCTTTTTGTGTGAAGACTGATGAAAGGATGTTAAGCAGCTCTGCTTTCTCCCTGTTGCCTGTTATTTCCTTGCCATCTTCTCTCTTTAGTGGACCTACAGTTTCCTTGACTTTTTTCTTGTTTTAATATGTTGGAAGAAACTTTTTTATTATTATTGCAAGTCTTTGTTAGTTCTGAGCTTTTGCTTTCCTGACTTCATCTTTACATGTTCTGGCTGTCTGCTGATAATCGGCCTTAGTTATGTGCCCCTCTTTCCATTTTTTGTATTTGTCCTTTTTGTCTTTCATTTTGTCAGAGAGATCTTTGTGCAGCCATGCTGGTTTCTTCTTGAATTTCTTGTTTTTCTTTTTCAGTGGTATTGTGCTGGTCTGAGCTTTTTGAGCGTTTCCCATGCTTCTTGGGTTGTTTTCTTTCCTAGGTTCTCTTTGAGTTGTTAAAGTCAGCTCTTTTGAAGTTCAAGACACTGGTTGGATTGTTTTCTGTTCCTAGTGTTTGTGTTATATTAAATTCCAGTATGACATGGCCACTTTCGCCCAAGGTTCCAGAAACTTCAACTCCCTCTATCACTTCTCTATTAGTTAGAATTAAGTCCAGCATGGTTTTACGTCTCGTTCCCTCCTCCACCTTTTGGATGACAAAGTTGTCGGCTAGGTTGGTTAGGAATCTGTTTGATCTCCCGCTTGCTGCAGTTTGTCCCTCAGTTGAAAACTGATAGTTGAAGTCTCCCATTACCATTGTGGTATACTTCCTATAGAGGGACGCGGTGGCTCAGTGGGTTAGGACGCTGAGCTTGTTGATCAGAAGGTCGGCAGTTTGGCGGGTTGAATCCCGAGTGCCGCGTAACAGAGTGAGCGCCTGTTACTTGTCCCAGCTTCTGACAACCTAGCAGTTCGAAAGCACGTAAAAAATGCAAGTAGAAAAATAGGGACCACTATGGTGGGAAGGTAACAGCGTTCCATGCACCTTTGGCGTCTAGTCATGCCGGCCACATGACCACGGAGATGTCCTCGGACAAGCGCTGGCTCTTCGGCTTTGAAATGGAGATGAGCACCGGCCCCTAGAGTCGGAAACGACTAGCACACATGTGCGGGGGAACCTTTACCTTTATACTTCCTATATACATTTGTTAACTGGTTGGCAAAGAGCTCATCTATTTCTTCTGACTAAATAAAAGTGGCAAGCCAACTGGCAGAGCCAGGTCTTTAAGCTCTTCTGAAAGGCCAGGAGGGTTGGAGCTGACCTCACTTCGGGCAGGTATGTTTGTGTTAAGATGTTTCAAAGGGCAACTGCACTGGCACAGAAGGTTTTTTTTTCCTGGAGCCCACCCACATTAATATCCTGACTGAAGGGGTCGGCAGCATGATGCATTTTAACATAACATTTGCATTTGTACATTTTGAAGACGCTCCTATGACTCAAATAAGTATATAATTAATTTCATCACAGTAGGCAGAACCATGATTGGTTAGCTTTGTGCTGGCTTAACCTGTCCAGTGCCAAGTCTTTGAAGAGAATTTAAAGACTGTCGCTCGTCTTTCTTATGCCATTTCTTTCCAAATTAGGCAGACCTTCAAGAGAGAAGAGGCTGTCAATGAAATCTTCAGCATGATAGCTGTCTGCTGTAAAGGATGATCCGTGTCCAGTCTACCTTGTTCACTCGGCTGAAAATGCTGTCTTTATTGATGCTGACACTGAGTTTGATATGCAGTGCATGCTAGATTGTGGGACAATATATAACTCTAAATTGTTTCATGTACAGCTATAATTCCTGTGTGTGAAAGACCAGTAAAAGATAGGTTAACTTGCTCTGATTAGAGAAGACTCTTTTGTGTAGGTGTGGGTGTCTATGCATGGGTTTGTGTATGTGTGTGTGTTATTCTAAGACTCACAAAAGCACGACACTGTCATGGTGGTGTCATTGGAGCTAAAAGGACAGACATTTTGGGACTCTTGATGTGGGATTTTGTTTGGGAAAGAGGAAAAAAAGGGAGGCGAGGCAGGCAACTGATCGTCCACCCTCAACAGAAACAAAGGACAAACAATAGCACTTAGATTTATATACTGCTTCACAGTGCTTTACAGCCCTCTCTCCAGGGGGAGAGCATTCTCGGTGGGTGCACCAATCCTTTGGAACCGCTTACCAGCTGAACTCCGGATGGCCCCCGACCTTCGCTCCTTCTGGCGTGATCTAAAAACTTATCTATTCGAACAAGCCGGCCTGGCCTGATGGATTTGGGTTTTAAAATTATTTAACTAATGTATTCTTATTTTATTGCCCTGTACACCGCCCTGAGTCCTTCAGGAGAAGGGCGGTATATAAATCAAATAAATCAAATAAATAAATAAATAAATAAATAAATAAATAAATAAATTTACAGAATCAGCATATTGCCCCCAACAATCTGGGTCCTCATTTTACTGACCTCGGAAGGATAAAAAGTAGAGTCAATCTTGAGCCCTGTCAGGATCAAACTGCTGTCAGTCAGCAGAATTAGCCTGCAATACTGCATTCTAGAAGATGGTAGAGGACAGGAAGGCCTGGAGGAACATTGTCCATAGGGTTGCGATGGGTCGGACACGACTTCGCAGCTAACAACAACAACAACAACTGCATTCTAACCACTGTGCCACCACGGCTCTTACACATCTATACCTACGTATACTTTTTCTGACTGATGGCATGTAGAATGGCATGTAGCATGTCTTGAGCCATGAACTCATTCCAAACATGGAGTCCTGACACTTTTAGGAGTTATGTTGATATATACTAAATATTTGAGCCATATTTTATTTTTTGCCATTTTTGTGTGCGTTCTCATTTTTGAAATAGCTATGACTTGACCCTAGACACCTCAATCTGAGTGTTGCTTTTTATGGGGTCAGCCAAATCCCAATTCTCTCTTTCCCCCCAATTTCATGGAGCTCTATTATCCCCTAGGTTGGAAATCTGCTGGGAAGAGAACTGAGTCCTGAAGAAAGTCCAAGTGACCTTTTGCAGAAGAATATAGTACAAATAACTCTGCAGATTTTAATTTTAGTTCACAGGTTGCACATTCAAAAATAATAATCACATCTGCAAATTTGGCTTAGCCCAATCTTTTGAAGGCAGCTGAGAAAATAGACATATAATTGCCTTCCTCTTTCCTTTATAGGAAGTAGTAGACAGATGCCACCTAAGCAGGATTTGGGTAAATCTGCCATTCCATTTTTTTAAAAAAAATGCCAGTGTTTACTTCTGTGGTTGCATAGACAGGTCTTTGTGGGTGTTTTTTTTTTTTGGTGAAATGTTCAGAAGTCCTCCTCCTCCTCCTCCTTTTTCCTCCTCCTCCTCCAACTGGCCAAGGTCATCCAACTGGTTTCATGCCTAAAGTGGGTCTGGAACTCCTTGTGACTGGAGTCTCCTTCTTTCTAGCCTGAGGCCTTAACAACTAAACCAAACTGGCTTTTCTTGTATAATTATAAATACTTATTGCAACCATCCCTAAAGGTCCCTAAATAAGGAGCTTTCAAAGTCTGTCATCTTTCCCTA
Source organism: Vipera berus (assembly GCF_964194415.1). Classification (NCBI taxonomy): domain Eukaryota; kingdom Metazoa; phylum Chordata; class Lepidosauria; order Squamata; family Viperidae; genus Vipera; species Vipera berus. Next base: position 81,112,822 of record NC_138208.1, on the reverse strand, counting down.
GCAAGATTTTATAAAAATGAAGAGAAGGAAAAGAAGAGTGTCATGAAAGCAGGCCATCGGTTTCAGCTGTGAATTGGCAAAATAAAAACAAGATGGAGGCTGCAGATTAAATGCATTAATCAGTTGAATGTACAGGTAGCCCTCGACTTATAACAGTGATTGTTTAGTGATTGTTCGAAGTTACAACGACACCAGTGGTGGGATTCAGCCAATTCGCACCAGTTTGGCAGAATCGTTAGCTAATTTTTTGTTGCCCAGGCCCGGAATGGGCTTCCGGAAGCGGCATCCACACAGAGAACTGGTTGTTCACATATATTTGAATCCAACCACTGAACGACACTGAAAAAAGTGACTAATGACTGCCTTTCACACTTATGACTGTTGCAACATCTCCATGGTCACATGATCAAAATTTGGATGCTTGGCCACTAGCTCCTATTTATGACGGTTGCTATGTCCCGGGGTCATGTGATCACCTTTTGTGTCTTTCTGACAAGTCATTGGGAAACCAGATTCACCCAACAGTCATGTTAACAACTTTGGTGATTCACTTAACAACCGTGGCAAGAAAGGTCATAAAATGGGGCAAAACTCACTTCATAGTTGTCTTGCTTAGCAATGGAAATTTTGGGCTCAATTGTGGTCATCAGTCAAGGACGATCTGTAACTAGGGAAGGTTCCTTGGCAACTACAGTGACTTAAAGATGAACCTCAAGTCAGGAGGGCTGAAGAATAATTTCAGGTGCTGCCTTTGGGGACAAGTCAATGAAGCCAGTTTGGGTAGTATTACCTAACAGTGGGAAATCATGTGCTCAAACTGCAGAGGGCATGGGTGGGAAGGCACTAGCAGTATTCTCAAGACCTGCTTGTCACAGGTAATGGCAGCAACCTTGGTTAATGAAAAAACTAAGTCAGGAAACCACAAGGCTAAGGAGCTAAAACAACAACAACTCCAGCTACTCCTGCAATGTTGCAAGGAACACTAGCATGCCACATGCCACAACATGGACATGTTAGGAAAATCAGTCAGAATCAAAGTCAACTGGAGAAATCTTTCAGATCTTCTCTCTTAGCTAAATAATACTTGTGGAAGTCGCCTTAAAGAGTAGCTCGGTGTTTCAAATGGTGGGCAAGCCTCCTTTGCCATACAGATAATTGAACAAACCTAGCAAATAATGCTGAACTAGAAAACCAGCTGCCCAAGGAGATAATGGAAAGGTTTGCCAGACTGGCCGATCGGTGGGGATGGAGGGTTGAAGAAAAATATGCAAAAAGAGAGAGAGAGAGAGAGAGAGAGAGAGAGAGAGAGAGAGAGAGAGAGGGAGAGAGAGAGAGAGAGAGAGAGAGAAATATTCAGCTCCTCTAAAATACTAGCTAGGATGATACTTTCTGAAATTAACTGTTCCGGAAGGCAGATGAGAATTGTTTAATTTCACGAGTTGCTCCTGAGTCAGTTGAGGAAAGTAGCTGAGTTTTATGTTTTGCTTTTGTAAATATTTTTGAGGTGAAAGAGGGGAAGGTGACAGGCCTGCTGGGTACCTTTAATTTTTAAAGAGACAGGCAAAGTTGTAAGTGCAGCCTCTTTGTAGCAGATACTCTGTTTTCCAGCCATTGTGAGACAGCAGTTAAATCAAGGAGAATATGTTTAAATAATGAGCCTTGGGAAGGGAGAAAGCAGCAAAACAGAAACAATTTGCGGTGGGGGGTTTTTTGCTTTGGAGGCGATCAGTAGCATCAGCACATGAAATGAACTGCTGTGCATCTCTTTCTTTTTTGGCTGCAACAATATTATTTTTATCTGGGGTCTCTTTGACTACCAAGTAGCAAAACACTCCATTAATGCAACAGCGACTGGTTCATACTTGATTTCAAAGAAATAAGAGTCAACATTTCATTGTCAAAATAGAGAATCTTTACTGTTAAACCCCAGGCAAAGACATTGGCAAGTCTAAAGTAAATATGAGAGGTCACCAGAAGTTCAGCCAAGATATTGTTTAGCTTCATAAGCAAAAGGTCACGTCTCATAATAAAAACTGACCTGGGGCCTGCATGTCTCCCAGTGGCTCATAAATAATGGTATCCTTTCCCCAGCTTGCTTCTTTTCAAACTGACTTCTTTCCAAATTTGCTTGGAAAATGAAGATCCAGAATTTGTGATCATGTACTGTCTAGGATAACTCACTGCAGCCTACTTGCTACGGCCAATTTGCCTTGGTCCACTCACCACGGCCAACTAGCTGTGGCCGACTCACTGTGGGACAAGAGTTACACAAATATCGAAGAAATGGTGGAATAGAATAATTAAAGCAAGGATGCCAAAGGAGCAACAAAATGAAATGTGAATGATAAAAATTAAAATAATTTTTAAAATAATTTTCAAAATTATTTTAAATAATTAAATGGAATTATTGAATTGTCCTGCAGTGAGTTGTCCAATGGCAAGTTGGCCCTGGGGAGTTGGCTGTGGCAAATTGTCCCATTCCGACTGCAGAGGAGGCAATCTAGAAGGATGCTTGGTACATTGGGAATGTTGAGGGACTTCTGGTTTGCGTCGTGGCAGAACAGGATGCAGGAAGGCAGGGCTCTGTCTTCTGCCCTGATTTCGCCCTGCTAGGGCCCTAAAAAGTGCTTAAAATCGCCCTGAAGAGGCGATGAAGAGGAGGGGTGCCTTGTCAATCACAGAAAGATGGTGGTCTTTCTATTCAATCCAAGGAAAACCCTCCAAACTGGCAAGGGTAAGACCGGCTACATTCCTGTGGCCGGACATTAGCTGCTGACAACCGAAGAAGAAAAAAGCACTTCTTAATACATTGTAAACAGCATGTCTGGAACTGGGTGAGATTATTAATCCTTTCTTTACCATATTACAACTGAATTTCCTGGGAAAGGCTCCCAAGAAGCGAAAAACCTCTGAATGTAAATGGAAGCGGCTTTTTAATTTTATGGGGGACAGAAACATACAATATTGAAGTGGAAGATACAGTTTCAATAAATTTGAGAACTGAGATAACTGTTAAGATTTTCTCTTTGAAAAAAGAAAAAAAACATTGAGGCAAAATATAAGAAATCAATCCTTTGTTTTAAGAGTCGAAAATGGACTTTGAATGACATCTAGTGATGGATTTGTGTATAGCCCTATAATTTGCTTTGCTTGGTGATTCCTACCCTGGGAGAACAGCTGGCAATAAAGTAAAATATTTTGGCATACTTATCATCCAGACCTTCTTGGATTATAAATATCTACTGAGCTTGGACTTTTAACTTCAAGAGCTAGTGGGAGAGAAAGAAAAATTTGGACTATGCGTGGCTGGGAAAGACCTTTGAGCTGTTTTCAGAGAGGTTGGACATTTTGAACACTTTGAATAGTGTGGATTAAAACCTTGCCTGATTGACAATTTTTGAGACAAGGGATTACTATAAAATATTGCTTTCAGAACTGAACCTATACTTTGGGATATATTGGATTATAAAGGATACATATAAAGACCAGAAAACTAATCTCCAGGAATGAGGCCTCAAGAAAAAACAAACACCTTCCAGAAAGAAATATATTCTATTCTACAACTAATTCACCAAAAAAATTGTTGAATGCAAAGAGGATATAAAAAAAATCACAATGAGATTAAAAACAATTTAGACAATATAAACAAACAAATCTCAAAATTAAATCTATAACTAGAAAGCTCTCAGATAATGACTACAAAGTATGAACAAATAATTCAGAAATCAGAAGAAGAAACAGAGGAAATGGATTTAGAGATGGAAGAGATAAAAGAACTGCAAGACTTAGCTATAACAACGAAAATGCAAAAGAATTTTTACCCCTTAGGTCTGCAAAATATATTTGATGGCAAAGAAAAAGATTTTTAAAAAAGGAAATATAGACCTGTTAAGGGAAATGTCACAACTTGAGAGACAGGTAATGAAAAGAGAAATGGAGGGAGAAAGGAACTGGGAGTTGTTTAAGGAATACAAATGGGCAGAATTCCCTCCCCCCCAAAAAAACAAAACCTTATCCAAATTGTTTTCCTCATGCCAAGCAATTTTCACGAAAATAGAAAGAAAATTCCTGGGTGATCTAATTGCCCTGGCTTGGAAACTGACTTGTCAAAGGGAGAAAGCAAGAGTCAGATTTAAAGAAATAGAGGACTTGACCTTCTAGAGGGGGCATTATATGTTTAAATACTCTTTTGAATACGATTAAAAGAATGGAATTTTTTTTCATATATAATTAGACTTTTACAATGAAACATATGATTTAGAATTAAGATAGCATTTTTTCCTCTTTTTTGATATGGGAAATATGAAGATGAGGAGGATTGATTTGAATAAAACTTTCAGCTATATAAATGTAATTAATTTTGAGAAAATCATAACTGATAAAGATATTTCAAATACTGATGGGAAACCAAACTTTAACAAGAGCACGAAAAACAGTGTATTGATTAATGAATTGACATTATTGACTTATGAATTGATATTATCATTATCTGTATGATATTAGTAAAATAGGATGAAGATGCTTATATCTAACTTTGTATACATTAACAGTACCAAAAATTGTCATGGTATAATGAAGGGAAAATGGAAAAAATATGGAGAAGAAAGGAGGATCAGGGAAAAAATACTGGATTGTGTAGTGTTGAACAGATTTATATTGAAAAGGTTAATGTTAAATATTTGAACCCAGGCAACACGTTTACTAAGCACTAAAGACTGTAGTTTTTAAAAATTAATAAACTTTTATGAAAAGAAGGGAATGTTGAAAAGATGCCTCCTGGATTTTCGAAAATATTGCCAAAAGGCAAACTGGTGAGATGTCCCCTTGCTATCCTGTTATGCTTGCACCAATCTTGGATGTCCTCTATGTTTCCAGCTTATCTTTGTCAGAATAAGGTAAAGGTAAAGGTTACCCTGCACATGCGTGCTAGTCGTTTCCAACTCTAGGGGCCAGTGCTCATCTCCGTTTCAAAGCCGAAGAGCCAGCGCTTGTCCAAGGATGTCTCCGTGATCATGTGGCCGGCATGATTAGACACCAAAGGTGCACGGAACGCTGTTACCTTCCCTACCGTATTGGTCCCTATTTTTCTACTTGCATTTTTACATGCTTTCGAACTGCTAGGTTGGCAGAAGCTGGGACGAGTAACAGGCGCTCACTCTGTTACGTGGCACTCGGGATTCGACCCGCCAAACTGCCAACCTTCTGATCGGCAAGCTCAGCATCCTAACCCACTGAGCCACCACATCCCTTTTTGTCAGAATGACATATTTTAAAACAAGTACTGGGCTGTAGCCCGCCATAACTTTGACTAAGATACCTATGCTTAGAGGAAGAAGAGCAAGCAAGGTCCCATTCATAGCTATGTTTACAGAATTTTTTAAAAAATCTTAAAATAAGGGTGGGCTGATGGTGACGGGTACCAAAATAAGGGTCAATGGGACACTAGTATTTACAGGCATCTTTTATCCAATCTCTGATGTATTTGGTTTTAATTGCTACCTTCATTTGTTCCTTCATTTTGTTTTAGTCCATCTCCAGAAGCTACTTTTTCATGAAACAGGTACATTTCACTTTGAGATGTGCAATGTGGGCTTCATACATGTCTACAATCCTTTATCCCCGTGGTGGAGAACCTATGGCACGGGTGCCACAGGGTGGCATGCAGAGCTCTCTCTGTGGGCACACAAACTGTCGCCCCAGTCGTAGCCCTTCAGCTGGGTTTTATAAAACCTTTTCGCTTTAGGCCTCCACCGCCGTGTGCAAAATAAAAAAAAAAGTTTCAATCAATCAATCAATTTCAACTTCTCACTGGAAAAAAAAAGATCTCGCAAAGTTGGAATTGATTGATTGAACTTTTTAGTCCCACCCAATCTGCTGTTACCACCGCAGCCACACCCACCTAATGGGCCATGCCCACTCACTTGGCCACACCCACACAATTGGCCACGCCCACCCAGCACCCAACAATACATAAGTGGGTTTTGGGTTGCAGTTTGGGCTCTCGGTCTCTAAAAGGTTCACCATCGCTGCCTTATCCTGAGATCCCTCAGGATTAAAAGGTGGTTCAAGTCAAGTCTGGTGTAAACATGGAAAATAATTTGGTTCATGTCCTGAAATAAGGGTTGCAATTTATTTCCAGGCAAGAAGAAGTCCATGGTTTCTTTTAGGAGAGGGCATTGTAAGGTCTTCTTCCTTTTTATCCGTAGTTTTCAATGCCTCATCATAAGGAATTTAAAAAGATGCCCAGAAGCTGCATAACGGTGGTCATATAGAAGTAGGTCCCTCCTATTTGTCAACAGTTCTCCAGAATCTCTGGCATTGCTACCTTGTGTCTTTGACTGGAGTTTAAACTCGAGACCTTCTGCATATATAACATGCATATTTCGGAGTAAATGATGGATAAACATATGTCATCCAACACCCATGCCTGCTACTTTTCCCCCCTTGGGCTCCAAAAACACAGGCAACCATTAGATGGCAGTCAAGAGAAACAGAGATCTAAATTCTTTACTGCCAAAATGTCTTGTCTTTGTAAAAATGACAGATGTCGCATTGTGCTGCAAGTTCCGCTCCTTTGGGCGTGGATGTGCATGTACGAAGGGGACAGAACTTGCAACACGAAGGTGCAGTGCAGCCCTTCCACTCTGTTTTTAAATTCCAGGAGGTGTTTATTCCTCACTTAAAGATCAATTAAAGAAAAACGTATTTGCCCTAGGATCCAGTATCAATGGTTCCAAATGAATACTATTGATTATAGCAAGCAAATGACAGGGTTTATTGCTTGAAAAAATTTGAGTGCTGAGAGTCTATCTATCCCTATGGTCTGCTAGACAGCTCACTCTGCATCGGAGGCTGGGGAAGTGATAGCAAACAGGCGATGGAAGATTTGTAGGGTTCAAAGTGTGCCCACCATTTTTGCTGCCACTCTTAGGTGCTGTCCCCTGGCTGGTTGGCATGGAATGAAGAAAAAGGGAGAAGGGACATAACATCATCTCTAGCTTACAAAAGGTTGTACTGCTTCTACTGTTCCTAAATTAAATGCATGATCTTGCTCACTACCCATATCTTTAATGGTTTACCATAAAAACCTTAAAGGCTCATTTCCTTTCAGTCAAATCAGTAACAACAACAACAACAACAACAACAACAACACAATCTATTTTAAAAGACAAGCTTCCAAGGTCTTATCTGCAGAGGGTATATTTCAAAATATTAAGTGGCTACAGCTCTCGATCATGAGAGACAAATTAATGTAAATTGAAGACAAACCTTCTAGTCTAGTGAAGTGAAGTCTAGTCTACTGAAGAGAAGGACCAGGGCAGACATGATAGCAGTGTCCCAATATTTGAAGGACTGTCACAGAGAAGAGGAGGTCAACCTATTTTCCAAAGCACCATAAGGTCAGACAAGGAATAATGGATGGAAACTGATCAAGGAGAGATTCAGCCTAGAAATAAGGAGAAATTTTCTGACATTGAGAATGATCAACCAATGGAAGAGCTTGCCTTCAGAAGTTGTGGGAGCTTCATCACTGGAAGCTTTCAAGAAGAGACTGGACTGCCATCTGTCAGAAATGGTGGGTTTCCTGCTTGGGCAGGGGTTGGACTAGATGACAAGGTCCCTTCAAACTCTGTCTATTCCTATTCTATTCTATTCTATTCTATTCTATTCTATTCTATTCTATTCTATTCTATTCTATTCTATTCTATTCTATTCTATTCTATTCTATTCTATTCATCTTCTCTCAAGTAGTTGGGACCCAGGTCCTATGGAGTTTTAAAGGTAATAGCCAGCCTTATATCTTTCATGCAGAAACAGATTAGCAGGCTGGCCCTGTTAACAAGGTCCCCACGGACAACTACAGAGGAAGTGATTTAACACAACAGAACTTAGAGTGGTGCCCATGTTCTTTTGCAGCTGCCTTGAGAGTAAACCCCTGCTCTTTCCATCTCATGTTTCTTCTTGCTGCCTGACATTAAGAGCTCTAGGTTTATAAAACAGTCCCAATATTTTAAGGGGACCTTTGCATTTTGGACAGGTCATGTGAACTGAAAGATTGGGGGGGGGGGGTTGGAGGGGAGAAGGAGGCATTTATTTCTGCTATGGAATGCAAGTAAGTACATGCCATAGCTATACTATGCCTATAGTACGTAAGAGGGAGATGAGGGAAATGTCAAACCCTCGTCTCCGCCGGGAATAACAGGCACTCAGGAAAAACCACGACGAAGTACGGATGACTGCAGAGAGCACCTTTAATGTCAGGATCTCCAAGCAATAATAAAGTCAGCGTTGAGAGCTACACGCCCTCAACGCACCTTTTATTCCATACCTGTAATTAGGTAGCAGCCCCACCCCTAGGCCCCACCCCTCCCCCGTGCAGACCAGCATCCGCCTGGCCTGCGTAAATACTCCACCCCCCTACTCCTTCAACCCACGCCCAGCTCTCTCCACCGGCGCCGTGCTTCCCAGCGTGAAGGTAAGTACAAGCCCACCCCCCTCCTAACATCCTGAGCGTGCTCCCCACCACCACTGCGTCTCCCCGCGTCACACCCATGACCCCCTGGCAGCCCCCAAGGTCCGGGCGCAGCTGTTCAGCACCCCGCGTCGCTGCCGGCGTGCCCGCAGTAACAGCCACCGGGCCTGTAAGGCCATCATCCATAGCCACAACCGCCCGGCCGTCGTCGGCACCAGAAAGTGGTGTGCTGCTTCCGCGGGCGTCCGTAGCTATCCTGGGCCGTCGCTCAGCCGACCGGTAACAGTTTCTGCCCGCCAGTCAGCTGTCTGTGCTGGCGCGGACTGTCTCCCGGCTGGCTGTCCTGGCGTAGCCACCCTGCAACCACTCACGACCGCCTCCAGCCGCCTCCTGGATCGCAGCACGTCCGCGGGTCCGGCGCTCGCCCGCCAGACAGCTGGATGGCGTGGGCACGGCTGGACTCTCGGCGTCGCGCGGCTGCTCGCCCGCCGTACAGCTGGCAAGTGTGGGAACGGCTGGGCTCTTGGCGTCGCACGGCTGCTCGCCCGCCGGACAGCCGGATAGCGTGAGCACGGCTGCGCTCTCGGCGTCGCGCGGCTGCTCGCCCGCCGGACAGCTGATGCAGTTGGGCATGGCTGCTGCTGTTGCTGAGGGCTGCGGGCTGCGGCTGAATCCCTCTCCCGGTAAGTATGTCGAGCCCGAAGTATGTCGGCCCCTCCTACCACGGCTCCTCCTGGAAGGCAAGATATAGAAGTCATACAAGCACTAAGGAGCGCAGCAGTCTCCCCTCGACCCCCTCCCGAGGGTTTACCAGGGTGCTTCTGGTGGAACGCCTTAACCAGTCTAGGGGCCTGAATGTTTGATTCCCCCACCCATGATGCCTCGGTAATCGGGTATCCCTTCCACAGCACCAGGTATTGCAGTCGCCCTCTCCGCATCCTGGAGTCTAGGACCTCTTGTACCTCATATTGCCCATCACCCACGGGCCCCGGCCCTACTGGCTCCCCCCGGACAGGAACGGGGGCTGGTTTTAGCAAGCTGCCGTGGAACACGGGATGCACTTTGCCCAGGAATTTAGGCAGCCGAAGGCGCACCGTGACCGGGTTGATGATGTGGGTGACCTGGAAGGGGCCTATATACTTAGGGCCCAGCTTTTTACTAGGTATTTGTAGCCTCAGGTATTTTGTAGATAAGTATACCCAGTCCCCAACCCCTGGGGTACAGAACGGTTGGCGCTTCTTGTCTGCTTGGGCTTTTACGATACTGGCTTGCTTGTTCAGGGCCTCCTTGGTTGCTGCCCATGCCTTTCTGACTTGTAGCATCCACTCCTGGGGTTGACAAGGGGAAGCCGATCCCTGGTCACACTCGGGAACAGGAGGGAAGTCGTAGCCAGACACCACTGTGTACGGTGTGAGACCAGTGCTACTGTGCACCGCATTGTTATGGGCGATTTCTGCAAACGCCAGTAGGTCAGCCCAATCTGCCTGCTGGTACGAGACATAACTGCGTAGGTATTGCTCCACTGCCGCATTGGCCCGTTCAGCAGCACCGTTCGTGCAAGGATGGTACCCCGAACTCAACCCTTGGGATGACCCGATGAACTGGAGGAATTCACGCCAAAACCTGGCGGTAAACTGCACTCCGCGGTCCGAGATAATGCGTCTAGGCGCCCCATGTAAGCGGTACACGTGGGTAATGAATAGCCAGGCCAGACGCCGGGCCGAGGGCAAGCCCCTCAATGGAACAAAATGGGCCTGTTTAGAAAACAGATCAACCACGGTCCAGATAACAGTGTACCCCCGGCTCTCTGGTAGGTCCACGATGAAATCCATCCTGATGTCCTGCCATGGCCGGTTAGGGTCCGCCACCATCTGTAAAAGCCCCGCTGGCTTCCCGGGCTGGGGTTTGGCCATAGCACACGTGCGGCAACGCTGGACATAATCTTTGATCTGCCGTCTCATCCCGGGCCACCAGAACTGACGTCTAGCTAGGTGCAGGGTTTTCAGGAACCCGAGGTGGCCGGCCTGCTTGGCATCATGACACCTATAAAGCACAGTCTCTCGCAGGGTTTGCGGCACATACATCTTACTCCCATACCAGGCCAGGTCACCCCGTTGGGTTAGAAGCCGCGGGTGCTGCTGTAGCCAGTCATCCCCTACCAGAGCTTTTTTCAGCTGTTGTACAAGGTCATCCACACCTGTGTTCTGTACAGCCCGCACCATCTCTGGGCTGAGAGGAGGGATAAGTGCTTGCACCACCTCCTCCCGCTGGTTGTCATACTGCGGAAGCCGCGAGAGGGCGTCCGCCAGGAAATTCTTCCCCCCAGGAACGTATTTCAGGGTAAACCTGAACCGCCTGAAATACAGGGCCCACCGCACATGCTTAGGGGCCAACTTACGTGGGGTTTGTAGGGCTTCTAAGTTTCTGTGGTCCGTCCACACTTCGAAGGGCTTTTCTGCCCCCTCAAGGAGATGCCGCCACGTCTCCAACGCCCACCGAACGGCGTAGGCCTCCTTTTCCCAGATAGCCCAGGCGCGTTCGGTGGTCGATAGTTTTTTGGACGCATAAGCACAAGGTTGCAACGCGCCTTTACTATTGTGTTGCAATAGAACAGCTCCGACCGCCACGTCGCTAGCATCTGCTTGCACAACGTATGGCGCTGCTGGGTCGGGATGCAAAAGTATGGGCTCTTGGGTAAACAAACCTTTCAAGGTCTCGAAGGCCCGTTGGCATTCTATAGTCCACAGCACGCGCAACCCTGGCCGTGGTTTCACCACTAACTTCTTGGTTTTTAGCAAGTCTGTTAAAGGAAGAGCTACTGCAGCAAAAGATGGTATGAATTGGCGGTAAAAATTGGCAAACCCCAGGAAGCTCTGTAGCTGTCGTCTGGTCCCCGGAGCTTGCCACTGCAATATAGCCTCCACTTTCTTTGGATCCATTGCAATCCCGGCCGCCGAGACTCGATAGCCCAAGTAGTCCAGTCGAGACGCGTGAAATTCACATTTTGATAATTTCACATACAACCGTGCCTCTAGGAGTTTCCGCAGAACTTGACGTACAAGGGCAACGTGCTGATCCAATGTCTCCGTATATATAAGGATGTCGTCAAGATATACGAGCACCCCCCTATACAAATGTTCATGCAAAACTTGATTTATTAGTTGCATAAACACGGCGGGGGCCCCCTGGAGTCCGAATGGCATTACACGGAATTGGTAGCTGCCCAATGGGCAGTTAAACGCTGTTTTCCACTCGTCTCCTTTCTTAATACGCACCCGATAATAGGCTTCGCGTAAGTCCAAGCGGGTAAACACCCTCCCCTTAGCCAGGTGGGACAACATGTCTTTCATCAAGGGCAGTGGATATAAATGTTCAACACACACTGCGTTGACCCCCCGGTAGTCCACACAAAGACGCAGCCCCCCGTCCTTCTTCTCCCTAAAAAGAACTGGTGCTGCCATCCGCGAACGAGCTGGTTGTATGAATCCCCGTGCAAGATTCTTGTCGATATAACTCCGGAGTTCTGTCATCTCCCGCGGGGTCATGGCATACATCCGGGGCTTAGGAAGTTTGACCCCCGGCTCCAGCTCAATCGCGCAGTCCGTCGGTCGATGGGGAGGCAGGAGATCGCATTCTTGCTCACTGAAAACCTCGAGGTATTCAGTGTACTCTGGTGGCACGCGTACCTCTGTCCCAGCCCTGCAACTCTCCTCCGACTTCCCTGGTGGGCCAGTCGTGCCTTGCTGCTCATGACCAGGGGGCTGTGGCCCAATCCCTAAACGCAGGTGTCGACAACCCCCCTCCCACCAGATGGTCGGCCCCCACTTGTCTAGCCACGTTAGTCCCAGAATCACCTCCTCCGTCATGGAGGGCACCACGATGAACCGCAACCGTTCCCAGTGCTCCCCCATATCCAGCCGCACGAGTTCTGTAACATGGGTGATAGGCACCCCCCCCAGAAGAGACCCATCCACCTGCTGGAAACGTATTGGATTCCTCAGCCGTGCCACCCCAACACCCAGTTTGGCCACCACCTTCCGGCTAATGAGACACCTCGTGCTACCCGAATCAATTAAAGCCTTAAACTCCATCGCCTCCCCCGTAGCGGGGTTTGTTAACATAACCGGAACTGAAAATGGGCTAACCGGAGCACTTACCATGGGGTCCTCCTCTGGCCTATCACCATGCTCGTAATACTCCACGTTCACATCGATGGCGCTGTCCCCCTCCGACTGGCCGCTTCCCCCTGGTGTTGACTCCACGGCTTGCCGAGAAGCCCGGGAACGCTCTGCAAAACGCCCGGGGGTTGTGTTCCTTGTTGGAGTTGCTGCTGCAACCACCCGGGATGCAGGTATAGGGCAGGCGGCCACGCGGTGCCCTGGCTGATCGCATCTGAAGCAACGCAGAACGGACCGTGGTGGCTGGATGGCAGGACCCAGCGACGATGGTAGCGGCTTCTGCACTTGGCCCTGCGATCTTGGCGGGACCTGACGGGAGTCTCCTACGGGCCGCACACGCCGTTGACAAACCTGTAAGGCCACATCCAGCTCGACCGCGACCTGCAGCCACTCTTGGAGCCTAGGAGGGATCCCCCGGACGATACAAGCTCGTAGGAGAGAATCGTCCAGTCCGGCCCGGAAATGGTGAACCAGCATCCTCTCTGGCCAGGAACTGAGCCTGCCGGCCACTTCACGAAAGTCCTGCACATAGGCTGTAACAGGACGGCCGTTCTGCCGCAAGCCAACGATCTCAGCCTCCGCTCGGTGCGTGCGCGTCACATCCTCGAATCGTGTACGCAGCGCTTCAAGGAGAAGGCCCACATCCCCCAGTTCACGGTCACGGTCACCGTAAAGGTTCGCCACCCAGGCCGCTGCCTCCCCTTGTAAAGCCGTAGTGACAGCCATCACCATTCCCCACTGGGAAGTATACAAAGGACCGTACTGGTCCAGATGGTGGATGGCTTGTCCGAGAAACAGAGCCAAACGATCGGGGTTGCCATCAAAAGTCACAGGCAGCGGTGGTGGGCCCCAAACCGCGGGCCCTCCCCAAGGACCCGCCGGGCCTCCCGGCCTCTGTGCAACCCCTGGTTGTTGCCACCCCAGCGCCCCGGCTGGCACAGCACCCCCCCGCCTTGTTCCACCAGGTCCTGCGGAGCCCAAGTCGGGAGCAGCCGCCGGTCCTGGCGATGGGAGGCCTGGGACCTGCGGGGTACCAGGGGCCTGCGGGGCCCGAAACCGGGGGCTTGCCAAACGGAACCGGGTTTGACTCCTACGCTCCGGGTCGGTCCTGGGTCGTGTCCATCCACCAGTCTCCAGGTCGGCATCAGTAGGGGTCCATGGCCGGGGTTCTCCAAAATGGTCCCTCAGTACGTCCATAGTATAACTGCCAGGAGCCGTGGTGTAGCTCCACTCCTCTCCGCCCTCATCGGTGGCCCGACGCTCTCTCCACTCCCAGAGGGACCCCTTCCCTCTAGATGGTTGGTTTTGTCCAGCCACTGGCTGGCTCAAGACAGGACTGAGCCACCATTCCCCAGGCTTCTCCTGGACAGCCGGTTCCGAAGCCTCAGCTCCCTTTGGTGATGGACCAGGGTCCCGGACCTTAGGCCGAACCACTGGTGGGGCCTCTGCCAATTCCCCCACCTCAAGGGGCACAGCAACCCCTGCTGGTTCCTCCCCTCCTGCCACGGGCACACCGCCCTGGGTCCCCTCAGCCATGGTGGCAGGCAAAAGGCAGAGCCCAGCAAAAAGAGCGCTGTGCTGTTTGAACGCTGACTTACTGTCAAACCCTCGTCTCCGCCGGGAATAACAGGCACTCAGGAAAAACCACGACGAAGTACGGATGACTGCAGAGAGCACCTTTAATGTCAGGATCTCCAAGCAATAATAAAGTCAGCGTTGAGAGCTACACGCCCTCAACGCACCTTTTATTCCATACCTGTAATTAGGTAGCAGCCCCACCCCTAGGCCCCACCCCTCCCCCGTGCAGACCAGCATCCGCCTGGCCTGCGTAAATACTCCACCCCCCTACTCCTTCAACCCACGCCCAGCTCTCTCCACCGGCGCCGTGCTTCCCAGCGTGAAGGTAAGTACAAGCCCACCCCCCTCCTAACATCCTGAGCGTGCTCCCCGCCACCACTGCGTCTCCCCGCGTCACACCCATGACCCCCTGGCAGCCCCCAAGGTCCGGGCGCAGCTGTTCAGCACCCCGCGTCGCTGCCGGCGTGCCCGCAGTAACAGCCACCGGGCCTGTAAGGCCATCATCCATAGCCACAACCGCCCGGCCGTCGTCGGCACCAGAAAGTGGTGTGCTGCTTCCGCGGGCGTCCGTAGCTATCCTGGGCCGTCGCTCAGCCGACCGGTAACAGTTTCTGCCCGCCAGTCAGCTGTCTGTGCCGGCGCGGACTGTCTCCCGGCTGGCTGTCCTGGCGTAGCCACCCTGCAACCACTCACGACCGCCTCCAGCCGCCTCCTGGATCGCAGCACGTCCGCGGGTCCGGCGCTCGCCCGCCGGACAGCTGGATGGCGTGGGCACGGCTGGACTCTCGGCGTCGCGCGGCTGCTCGCCCGCCGTACAGCTGGCAAGTGTGGGAACGGCTGGGCTCTTGGCGTCGCACGGCTGCTCGCCCGCCGGACAGCCGGATAGCGTGAGCACGGCTGCGCTCTCGGCGTCGCGCGGCTGCTCGCCCGCCGGACAGCTGATGCAGTTGGGCGTGGCTGCTGCTGTTGCTGAGGGCTGCGGGCTGCGGCTGAATCCCTCTCCCGGTAAGTATGTCGAGCCCGAAGGGCTCGACAGGAAACTGAAGTGATGCGAGAGTGTCTAAGAATCAAGATTAGAAGATCAAGCGTAATGCATAGATGAGCTATTGGAGAAACTGTGTGTTCATTCTCCCCCTGTTGGAGAGACTGATCAGCCATCAAAGGCTTGGATCAAAGGACTGATACAGGTGCAACCCCTTCGGCAAGATAGGCTGTAATCAAGGAGGACCCACTGATGGAAAACTGCCTGGAGATACAAAGGGAGAGGCTAGTGGTATTTTTTTAGGAAGATGTTGCCCACATTTTGGATTTCCTGAAGCTATTAAAATTTAAAGAAAACAGTGGCATAGAACTGACTGCTCAAAAGGCTTGAAGATGTCCCTGGTGAGAAGAAAGTTCTGCCTCAGGTATGATCCACTTGTCCCTGCTCTTGTTTCTATTTCAAGAATACATCTTGACCCTAAATGGGCTTCTTGAGTTTTTTTTTTTAGAAAACAATTTAAAAAAAAAATGGCAACAGGAGCCTACAGCCATATAGGAAACTGTGAATTCCTATCTGAACCAAGGCAGGGATAGCAGCGAAGAGAAAGAGAAGAGCAACGGTGTTGAGATAAATCCATGATTCAGAATTGATTAAGTTGCTCCTTATAGCTACTGTGCAAGAGCATCTATCGATCATTCTCACAATTCCAAAATTCTATCCATGAAACTTGGAGAACTTGTGGGATGTTAACTTTTGGAGAAGGAAATTAAAGCAAGTGGGGGCATATATATCCCTTGGCAAATGGCTGTTTTATTTTGAGCAAAAATAGTATGTAGGTCCAAAGTTGGCTCTCTTATTGATCAGGCAAATTCCACATCGTTTTTCACAATTCCCCCCCCCCCAATAATCAAGTATTCCTGATCCTAAGCCAATAGCTCTCCATCACAGGAAAAATAAATAAATCACCTCCCTCAACTAGGCAAATAATGTCCATTACTTCTAACAGAAATCTTAATTATACTGTCACCACACGAGACTCCCTTGAAATAAGCTATTGCTTCACATCATTGGTGCCAGGCCTGACCTAATTTGCATTGTGATTAGATTTTCTCCCCCCTCCCACTTTTCAATCTTATATGGCCCTTGCAGAAATGTGCAGAGATTCATAATGCCAGATTAGCTGAAAATTATGTCCCCACCAAATATGACAAAACAGGCTCTGGATAAGTCACAAACCAGCTTTTGATAATTGAAGTAAGACAGGAGCTTGGAAGGTAAGATGAAGGGTATCCTTGCTTTGGGGCAGGACACAGCTCAGCGGGAAGACAGACAGTGTTAGGAAAAACCCTGGCATGTTGCTGTCACCCACTGCAGGGGAAATGAAGTTGTCCTCGCTTGAACAAGCTGTCGCTCGCTGCCTGAGGCATTGACAGGTACCTTTCTTAAAATGCTTCACAAGGGCCATTCTTCACAGGGTGTCTGCACCGCTTGCACTGAGCAAAGGAAAAATTGGCTATTGGTATTGCAGCAAAAAGATCCAGTGAAAAATCAATCTCTTAAAAAAAACAACAACCCAAGTACAGAAAGATTAGCGGCATTAAATGAAGTAATTGGTTGCTGCAAAAGAGCAGGGGGGCTGGACTAGAAGACCTCCAAGGTCTCTTCCGGCTCTACGCTGATTGATTGATTGATTGAAGAAGTACAGGTAGTCCTCGTCTTACAACAGTTCATTGAGTGACCATTCAAAGTTAAAACGGCACTGAAAAAATGAACTTGTGGTTGTTTTTTTTACAGCCACTTTGCAGCCATTGCAGCATCTCTAGGGTCATGCGATCAAAATTCAGCTGCTTGGCCACTGACTCATATTTATGACTGTTGCAGGGTCATGTGATCACCTTTTGCAACCTTCTGACAAGCAGAGTCAATGGGGAAGCCATTGGGGAAACCATGTTACTAACTTAACTGCAGTGATTCACTTAACAACTGTGGCAAGAAAGGTCGTGAAATGGGCAAAACTCAGTTAACCAATGTCTCACATAAATTTTGGGCTCAATTGTGGTCATAAGTCAAGGACTACCTGTAAAGCAGGCATGTCAAACACAAGGCCCGGGGGCCAATCCGGCCCGCGAAGTGGTTTCATGTGGCCCGCAAAGCCATCCTGGAAACAGTGAGGGAATGGCCCCCACTGCCTTGGCCCTGGCCCAGAGACCCTCCTCCTGCCAGAGACCCTCAGATCTGTCCCACTCCTGCCCAGGCCCCCATAGGCACCCTTGATGCGAACGATGTAGAGCTGGCCACGCCCACCCACTAGGCCAAATGCACTCTAGCCACACCCACCCGGCCCCCTGAGGGCAACCGCAATGCTGATGCGGCCCTCAATGAAATTGAGTTTGACACCCCTGCTGTAAAGGAACCATCAGACTAGGGAGGGGTTCTCCATTGTGAGGGGTCCTTGGTGCTGTGCGAGCCTGGTGTTTTCGTGCAGATGTTTCATTACCCAAAATAGGTAATATCATCATACAGTAAATATTGATGTTACTTAGTTGAAGCATCTGCAAGAAAACAACCAAGCTCAGAGAGCACCAAAGACCTCTCATTTCAACCCTGAGCTACAAATATTTCCCTTTACTGGTTCTCCATTTTTTTAAGGCCAACATTGGAGATAAGCTCCTAGGTGCTCTTAACTTAAAGGAGCCCTTGGTCTCTTACAAAACATGATTAGGCAAAACTGGTTAAAGAAGTTCACTACAGTTCTCTAAATCCCTCAGGGTACTTGACATTCTCAGGATTGTCCTCGGGTTGTAGTCAAAAAAGTCAAGATGGTGGCTGAAACAGTGCAAAAAAAACGGTGCCCATTTCTTACGTGCATTTTTACGTAATCATCCCTCATCACAACTGCCTGGCTCTGATCATATCCTGAGGAAGTTCCTGACATCTCCATGTGGGTGACCATTAAGAAAACCTAGAGGCATAGATCAGATTGGGAATTTGAAAGAAATATCCCAGAATGGATCTATGGAAAAGCTCTTCCATATGTTGCCTAGAAAACTAGGTAAAGGTAAAGGTTCCCCCGCACATGCGTGCTAGTCATTTCCAACTCTAGGGGCCGGTGCTCATCTCCGTTTCAAAGCCGAAGAGCCAGCGCTTGTCCAAGGACGTCTCTTTGGTCATGTGGCCGGCATGACTAGACGCCAAAGGCGCACGGAACGCTGTTACCTTCCCACCATAGTGGTCCTTATTTTCCTACTTGCATTTTTATGTGCTTTTTTATGTGCTTTCGAACTGCTAGGTTGGCAGAAGCTGGGACGAGTAACAGGCGCTCACTCTGCTATGCGGCACTTGGGATTTGACCTGCCAAACTGCCGACCTTCTGATCGACAAGCGTCCTAACCCACTGAGCCACAGGTCTGTTAATCATTTGCAGTGGAGGTTGATTCAAACTTTGCTTACAGATACTGCAAGCTTAACCCCAGCTATCTCACTCAACAGGAATTGTAAACTGATGCCTGACAGAGCAGGCAGTACTGGCCTAGATAGCTAAAAAGTCATTTGTATGTTAGCTTCTTTCCAGGCATGAATGAAGAGAAGCTGTAAAATTGTGTGAAGATTAGGATTCTCTTCCTGATTCTTTCCAGCTGTCTTGTCCTCCTGTTGGCATATTTCTAGCCAACATAGTCTAACATACTCAGGTGATAAAAGCTAATTTTGAGCACCGGACAATATTTAAAAAAATTGGAACCAGATTTTCAGTTTGTGGAGGACATTCTGAGAAGGAGCTAAGGGATACCGGGCCTCTCCCAACCCCATATTCTCTCATTAATTTCCAGTTTGATAGTCTGCCTCCATTCACAAAAATCGCCTTTCAGTGCCCTGGAATTGGCTAGTGGCTTCTAGTTGCTAATAATCATTTCCAAAGGGCATAGGATGATAGTTAGCAATAGGTCATAGAAGGCGATTAAATGGAGAGACTAGAGAACTGCTCTGATTTCCAGTATGTTTATGATTGCGTTTAAGGAAATCTTATTTCGCATTTTGAATAAAGAAATTATATGTATTTTTTTTGTATTATTGTCTCTTGAGGGTTTACTGAGATTCTGAAATTTAAAAAGTATGCTCAAAAACCAGTATTTTACATATTTATTATCTATCTGTCTGTCTGTCTGTCTGTCTGTCACAAACACACACAGAGAGAGAGAGAGAGAGAGAGAGAGAGAGAGAGAGAGCAAAATTGTGTACTGAGAATTCTAGGAACTACTGATTTAACTCATAAATAATAAAAAAGATCTTTTGATCCCTAAACTGAATACCATTTATTCATAGAGAGGAATCCGAATCTTTTTTGTCAATTATATTATAATATATTCCAGCTTCGCTTACAGCCTGCTATATCATATTGAAACTTTCTGCAGTGAACTGATTCTTTACTACTTTTTAAAAGATGTACTGTAGATCGTCTTTAGGGATTTTTAAATTGCAAGAGATCTAGATCTCGATCTTTTAAAGAAACCTATATTATTCAAACTTCCAGAAGATCTTGAATTGTCTTGAATCTGTGGTGGGGAGGAGCGAATTTAACTTTCCTTCCCTCTCATTTTTTATGTAAGCTGTTTTCAACAAAGATAAATTGAAAAATGAATTACTTAAATCAAATAATAATAATAATAAGTTGGAAGGGACCTTGGAGGTCATCTAGTCCAACCCCCTGCTCAGGCAGGAAACCCTATACCATTTCAGACAAATGGCTGGCCAGTCTCTTCTTAAAAACTTCCAGTGTTGGAGCATTCACCACTTCTGGAGGCATGTCAAGAATGTAGTTGATGTCAAGAATGCACTGGTGAAGATATACAAGTGGAAATCGAACTGGTGTATCTGACATTGTTAAGCACTGTGTTCCCCACACTAGAATAAACATTTTGATTTTAGATTGATATAGTCTGTTAGACTACATTGTACTCAATAAAGCATCCTACTAAGTAATGTACATGAAATTAGAAAAGAGAAGCTAACAGGATTCCTATCTACTATACATCATTGTATGTTTGTGTGGGTGTGTGAAGGAACATGCTGTCATTGTTGTTTTAAAAATAACCTGACATAATGTCACTGTTTATGAAGTAATCACTATTTGGCGTTAAATACAAGCAAATCTGGAAAGCAGAGGGGAATCGCTGATTTGTGGCAAAATCATTATCAAACGGGAAAGAATTTATGTTTTCATCTTTCTTTTCCTTGATCAAACTCCTGTTGTTAGGTCTCCTGTAGGCAGCAGAATGATGCTCTCTTCTGTTGACATAACAGCTTTTTTTTTTAAGCTTAGGGAGACATTTAAAGAAGAGACTGATTACAGGAACCAAGATTGGGAAGTAATGCCATATTTTCCGCAAGGAGAATCTGTGATCTTATAGCTCTCCTGGCTCAACCAGGAAATGGCAAATTCAAAATGTTTGGAAAGGAAACAGATAGTAGGCACCAGTTGGAGAGAAAACAGAAGATTAGCGTTGACCAAAAGGAAATATTTCACAACTAGAACAGGCTTTCCCAAGCCTGATTAGAATTCTAGAGGTATTCGGACTACGGTCCTTTTGGTGAGCTGGCTGGAATTTATGAATGGACCACTCATGTTGAAGAAGATTGAGTGATTTTCCCCCCCCACTCTAATACCTACACGAGGCTTTGTGTACCACAGAGGCTATGATCCTGGCTGAGTTTTCTCTACAATATGAACAAACTAACTGAAAGAATACTAGTTTAGTTATAAAAAGGTAAAGGTAAAGGTTCCCCCGCACATGCGTGCTAGTCGTTTCCAACTCTAGGGGCCGGTGCTCATCTCCGTTTCAAAGCCGAAGAGCCAGCGCTCGTCTTAGGACGTCTCCGTGGTCATGTGGCCAGCATGACTAGACGCCAAAGGCGCACGGAATGCTGTTACCTTCCCACCGTAGGTTAGGTGCTGTCAGGACCCACCCCAAACCACGTCTTAGGAAGACAAAACTCTTGGAGCCAAATCTTAGTCCAAAAGAAATCTTTACTATGACATGCTTGGTTGTAGGAATACAAGACAGGACTTAATATTGTTCTACAAACTAAACCCTTATAAAGAGTTCCCGGTTCAACCCCCCCTTAGCCCCATTTGGTCAGTCCCCCATCATTTACCTCGTATCATCCCTCTCGTGGGAAAAAGGAACTTAGGACCTTTTATGTTTATTGCTCTCTTCCGTGACACAAGCCAGATGCTCCTACCCTAACCCCTCCTTTTGTTCCTCCAGTTCAAAAGGCTTCTCTTTTCCTTTGAAATGCCTAATAAAGGCTCAATACACATTCGTTCCCTCCTCCTCGGGAGATGGCAGGATCCATGGAATAATGTTTTAAACATACATTTATGAATATGATATAAATGGATTCTGACAGGTACTCCTAAACTTACAATCACAATTGGGACCAGAACTTCCATTGCTAAGGAAAGCAGTTGTTAAGTGAGTTGTGCTCAATTTTACAACTCTTTTTTTGCCACAGTTGTAAAGCAAATCACTGCAATTTAAGTGAATCGCCTGGTTGTTGAGCAAATCCAGCTTCCCTCATTGACTTCGCTTGTTGGAAGTCAGCTGGGGAGGTAGCGAATGGCAATCACCTGACCCCGGGACTTTGCAACTGTTGTAAATACGTGCCAGTTTCCAAGCATCTGAATTTTGATCATGTGATCCTGCGGGATGCTGCGATGCTTGCAAGTGTGAGTACTGGTTGCAAATCACATTTTTCCCAGGGCTGTTGTAGCTTTAAATGGTCACTGAACGAAAGGGGAGGGCTACCTGTATAAAAACAACAAAAAGGAATGGTGCAATGATCTGCAAACAGGGAAATGAAACAACGTAACAGCATACGAAAACCAGCATGAACTACGTAAAATTCACAGTCAAGGTAATCCCATTCATCAGAACAATCAGTACAGAGACTGCAGTGGGTCTATCACAGGACTGGGTCCTGATACCCCTTGGCAAAGCCGTGTCTTCAGGGCTGGCTTTGTGAAAAGGCAGCAGAGACGGGGCCAACCTGAACTCTGATGATTCCCGGGGCAGGTAGCAGAGCAGAAAACCTCTCTTTCTGCATAGTGTCGCTCCCCAGCTGATGGGACCCAAAGTACGTGCCTCTTGCTGGACCTGGTTGAATGGGTAAATGTAATTGGGGAGAGGAGATCCCTCATTTCACAAAGAAGAAGGCATTAACTTATTCTCCAAAGTACCAGAGGGCAGTACAAGAAGCAATGGGTGGAAGCTTGTTAAAGGGAGAGCCAGCTTAGACGTAAGGAGAAGTTTTCTGACAGTCAGAACAATTAATCAATGGAATAGTTTGCCTCCTGAGGTTGTCCATGCTCCATCACTAGAGGTTTTCAAAAATAGACTGGACAACAATTTGACCAGGATGGTATAAGGCTCCTGCACTGAGCCGGGTGGGGGTGGGGGTAAGAGACTACAAGACCTCCAAGGTCACTTCAAACTCTTATGATTCTATGCTTTTAAAAGGAAGGGCTCTGTTTTGTCCTTAGTGTGACCCTGTTAAATCTTGCAGGGGGATGGAAATGATAGAAAACAGCAGGGTGTTTTTCCTTTCACAAGCATCCTTTGCAAAGGAGCTTGCTGCTTGAATGGCTCTCCAAATATTCCGAGGAACCTTACAGGACAGTTAAAGCTGGGTTTTCTGCCAAATGTGTTTTCCTGAGAGGTAAATTAAGACAGCATTTCATTTTTTTCCCCTCTACCAATACAATGCCTGGCATTTTCACACACCAGATCAACACTGGAAAGGATTTAAAACTTCTTCGTGAAGATTTTACAACTGATCTTCCCACGTTTTGACCATTAATCAGTCCAGCAATTCTGTTGGTGGACCTTGGGGCCTGCATCCAAGGGCAACTGCACAATAGGGTGAGCTGGTCCAAGGATCTAGAAGAGCAAAGTGTCCTGAGTTAGGTCCCAGATTAATGCAGTCTTGGTTTTATGGTTAAGAGCCTTTGGAAATTAAGATCCCTTTGCATCATTTTAAATAGAGTTAACCATAACCTGGACTTAGTATATGGCAGGACCCGTGTGGGTGCTTGCATTAGGTATTTACAATTTGAAGTTCTGGCTTACCTGTCTTTGAAGCACACATGTTTTTGGCAAGAAGAAAGTGGCAGATGCGTTTATCAAATTCTGGATATGCCCTTTGGAGGTGAATGAGTCAACAGATACATCTGTAACTTCAGCTGTCAGCTGTGTTGAGAAAGAGGACCAGTTGCATGCATGAGGTATGTTGAATCATCTCTGGCATTTCAAGAGGGAAGCTGAAGCTAAAAGCATTTACTCCTTAGACCACAGGGGAGCATCAATCTATGAAGCAAACCGAGAAAAGGTTTTTTTTCTTTTTTAGCATCAAGACGCTGGTAAATCACTACAAAGATATACCTAACACAGTGTCTGTCCTTGGTACTTAATATTTCATTCCAGATCTTAATGAACAACAGAAGGGACTAGAACTTGTCCACAGCACTGGGGATGTTAGACACTAAAAGGAACATTATGCTATTTCATTTGGGGGTAGGCTACATTGACTCAAAAAGAAAACCATGAAATGAGCTATTCTGAAGGAAAATATGCTGTTAGAATTTTGTAGTATGTTCTGGGATATAGAGACAGTAGTACTGATGAATTTACCTAGTTGGGGTAATCAAATGTCTGCAAGAAAACAGAGCGCCAAGGACCCCTGATATACAGACAGTCCTCGGCTTACAGCCAATTTTTTAGTAACCGTTTGAAGCTACCACGGCACTGAAAAAAAGTGATTTATGACTGTTTTTCCACACTTACCACCTTTGCAGCATTGTCATGGGGTCAAAATTTGGACGCTTCACAACTGGTTTGTACTTATGACAGTTGCAGTGTCCCAGGGTCATGGGATCAAAATTCAGACCCTCGGCAACCGACTCATATTTATGACGGTTGCAGTGTCCCGGGGTCATGTGATCACCTTTTGCGACTTTCTGAGAAGCTAAGTCAAAGGGGAAGCCATTGACTAATTTAACAACTGCACTGATTTGCTTGGTGACTATGGCAAGAAAGGTCATAAAATGGTCAAAACCTCACTTAACAACTGTCTTGCTTAGCAATGGAAATTTTGGGCTCAGCTCTGATTGTAAGTTGAGGACTACCTCTATTATAGGAAAGGTCCTGAGGAAGATAAAGCCTCACGTTCTGCTCTATCAGGCCTTCAATGCCAAAATTTGGGCAATTATGATTTTCTGTGGAGACTCTTGATGGAGTGATATATTACAACTCCACAGCTTGCAGAAGGCTTGGATTTCAACTACCATCACTTCATTTCATATGGTTGTAGATGATGAACATTGAAGTCCAAAACTTTGGGGAGGGTCCCAAATTGAGGAAAGCAGTATTAGAGCTTTGTTTCAGTTTGGGTCTTCAGAAAGAGAGGATGATTATTAAATCAGCTTAAACTTTCTGTGATAGAACTTCCAGATGCCATGGAAATCTTCAGAGCCCCTCCCAGCAAAATTATTTAAAAAGGAGATCAGGTATGGTTGGAAAGGAGTATAAATGCATTTATTATGCAGCTGATGTTGCCAACTGCAGTTTTACAGCTTCCAGGGACTTGCATGTTTGTTCAAACTGTCTGCTGATGACCTTCAAAAATGAGCAAAGGTATTTTTTCCCCCAAGTCTTTAAAACAGGGAGATATGCATCAATGCACTTACAAGACGGGGGGGGGGGGGAACAGAAGCACTCTTCAGCTATTTCATTATTTCAGAAAAGTAATTATAGGTTTTACATAACAAATTATAGTTCCCTTTTGCCTGTGTTCTAAGCAAGTAGCATTTGTTATCTCGGTACCACCAACTCCAGAATAATGGGCAGTATTATTCTTGTTGTTGTTGTTGTTGTTGTGTTGTACATTGATGCGCCCAAAAGTTTTTATTGAGGTGACTTGTAAATCTATTGCCTAGTTTGCATTTGAATTAGAAAAATTCATCTGTTATCCATGGATTTGCTAAGATCAGATTTGGAGTTCCAGAAATGATTCCGGTGGAATTTAAAAGAGGGAATTTGAAAAGGGGAAATTCCACATTCCCATCTTTTAGCATACAAAAAAATAGGGTGGCTGTGTGTCTTTTTTTTTAACTTCAACCATGAATTTGAGTTTGACTTATGCATACCCCCTTTATATTTCCCTTCTATTAAATTAAGGCCACTTAATACACTTCCTAAATGTTATGCTTAAAGGAATGCAGATTTTAGGACTCTTTCATACAATCCCTTTGTGCCAGTCCTTGTCCCTATACTGTCATCGCTCTTCTGCAGCTATTAATTTCTGGCTCAGCTAAAGTGCAGGAGGAAATGCCACAAATATAGTTTTGCAGCATTAATTAACTATTTTTACTGGTCTGAACTTTTGCCTTGTCTCAATTCTCAGCTCTCCATTTTCCCTGCTCCAGGATAGTAAGTAAGTGCATTACTGCAGATATAAGAAAGAACCCTTGTATTTGTTATTTTCCCATTAATATGCTACTTTTAATTTTTTTTATTACTTTAATATCAGGATCTTGAGTCAAGCTGGGAATTTTGAAATTTGATAAGATAAGATAAGATAACCTTTATTGTCATTTTTTTTACTGTGGGCACAACGGCACACATCAAAAATGAAATCTAGTTGCCCGCTCTCAAAGTGGAACACATACATGACACACACCTAACCATACTATATACACATATGTATACATCCACACACCTACATATACATAACAAATAAATATTAAATACTGTCCATCTTGAATATATAACAGAAGGAGGAAGCTTGAGAGTTCACAAGGTTAGTGCTGTATGGAATGAAACTATGGCTGAATCTGGATGTTCTATTAGGGATACCACGAAGCCTCCTCCCAGAAGCTAACAAGGAAAACAGGTCGTGAAGAGGATGTATAGTGTCCCAGATAATCCTATGGACCCTGCTCAAGCAACGCTTCTGTGCTACAGTATGTCCTGGATGGAGGGGAGGGAACTGCCAATCATCTTTTTGGCCATCCTCACCACTCTCTGCACCGCCTTCCTGTCTGAAGCAGTGATGCTTCCAAACCAGACTGTGATGCTGTATGACAGGATGCTCTCGATCGCTCCCCTGTAAAAAGTGGTCAGGACAGGGGAAGGAAGATGTGCTTTTCTCATGTGATGCAGAAAATGCAGGCACTGCTGTACCCACTTCACCAATGTCTCGCTGTTTAACGACCAAGCCAGCCTACTCGTTAGCTGCACACCCAGGAATTTGATGCTGGTAACCATCTCCACAGGTAAGTCATGAATGCACAGAGAAGTGTGGTTGTGCCTGCCTTTTCTGAAATCGACAATGATCTCTTTGGTTTTTCTGGCATTTAAAACTAGGCTGTTTTTCTTACACCACTTCACTAACACCTCAACCTCCTTGAGGTAAGCTTCCACCCTGTCATCATGAACAAGGCCCACTACTGTTGTATCATCTGCGAACTTCACAATATGGTTGGTGGCAAACCTAGCACAACAGTCATGGGTCAACAGGGTGAACAGCAGCAGACTTAGGACGCTGAGGAGAACCTGTGCTCAAGAAAATGGTATTAGAGGTATTTGTTCCAGCTTGCACATATTGGGGCCTGTTGGTAATATTTGTTTGGATGATTGGTAAATGCTGAGAAAAAAGTATGCATTCTAATATTCTCTTTTTCATTTGCTTCAGATACAGATTAGAATAGGCTCAGGAAACCAGCTTTTCCTTCTATGACTTAAATGCTTCCACCTATGACAAAGTTCTTATGGGGGAAAAAAAAGAATAGGTGCCTAGTGAAGTATTAAATATTATCTCAGTTTTTTACAATTAACTTAAAATAAATTCTTCATCTTCGTTTTACTTTTTACTGTCTGATGATGACTGCTCTTTAATGTGCTAGGAATATTTTGCTATGTTAGCAACTTTAATTATTTCCCAGTTCCCATGCATAGCTGGAAACATTGTATATGGATAATATTTACTGATACTTGTCAACGCTAAATGTCTTTGTGGAACATTTTACTCCTAGGCTGGATTTCTTCTTAGTGATCAATACAGATAGTCCTTGATTAATGATCATTCATTAGTGATTATTCAAAATTACAAAGCACTGAACAAGTATACTTTCAACTATTTCTTGAAGTTGCAATTATCACAGCAGCCCCAAGATCACGTGATTGTAATTCGGCACTTGGCAACTGGCTTGGACTTATGACAGTTGTAGCATCCTCTGACCATTGTCATTTGTGATCTTCCCTGCTGAATTACCATAAGCAGTCAATGGACAAGTGGCAGGAAAGGCCACAAATTGCTACCAGCAATTGCCTTTGTTCTCAAAAATAGTTTTTAAGAACATAAATTCATGGATTTATAATACTAGAAAGATCCACCAAATCTAATTACTGCTCAGAGTAGGAATTCAAATTAAACCATCCCAGATAGATGGCTATACAGTCTTTACTTGAACAAATATCCCCTTTTCAACCAAACAATATAAAAAGCATAACAGTAAAATAAAATAAAATAAAATAAAAGCAGCAAAACACAAAAATAATATAAAACCTATAATCAAAATATAATTCAAACTGGTATATACATATTCAACTATCAAGAATCTTTGCTAGGACTGCAAGGAAAAAAATCTTTTAGTTGCATTTTTAAAAACATGTATGTTTTTAATGTAAAGTAGAATGCCTATCTGCTACCATGAAATATGTAGTTCATAATTTCAAAAAGGGAAGATATTAATCTCTTTCAAATTAAATAGAAGGTACATAAAATATTCTTTAGGTTGCAGACACGTAATCTATTTCTGCAATTAGGATAGTATATATAAAAATGTTTTCTGACAAGTCTCCAATTAATAAAATGCTAAAGGACTAGAAAGTTTCATAATGGATACTAAGTGCAGTATTAAAAGTAGCCACTTGCTTTCAGCCCCTGGGCAATTATTTGGCATTCAGAATGGAAAAATGAAAAATAATTAGCTAGTGATTGTAACTGAAATGTTTTGCTGTTCAAAAGCAAACTTTAATTTAAAAAAGTGTAGGAAGACAGCATCCCCCCAGAGAAGGAAATAATTTGGGGGATATTAAAAAAAATCAGAATATATTTCTCCAAAGGAAACCTGGAAACTCTGATTATTGGACTGACTGACCACATTGCTTGAATGTTTAAAGACCTTGGACTGTATTTTGGCTTCTCTTTTGAAACTGCTCGGGCAAGCCTATATTCACACAGACCCGTTAGGTTTATGATGTACGTTTCATTCCTTGTTATCTATGTGGCCTTGAGTACATTCCTCTCCTAAACAGACTGTATGTGAAACTACTCGCAGCCAGAGTCGGCTGAAGGTGTGTGTGTCTTCTTTTGTTGAAGGCTTGCCAGAAACGTGGGAGCATTTGGGGAAAATTTGTAGCAATTAAAAGGCTGTTTGAATTGCCAGCTGACTGCATTGCCTCTGTGCTGTGCCCTGGGTCATCACAGGACTCCTCATTCCAACCCTGAGCTACAAATATTCTCCTCTGTTGAAAACATGAATAACATTCTAGCTTCCCATTGCTTTATGTCAGAGAAAAGCAATAACTGTGTACACCTTCCCTTAATGTTTGTAGACAACAAGCGCAGAGAAGGATACGTGTGGTACACAAATTGATTCTGGATTTTAATTTTCAGTCTCTATTACTTAGGCTGGATTTTTTATTACGTATATCTTGCCCTGCAGTTGGTCTCACAGATGGGAATTATGCAATAGGGAACACAATCATTTGCTAGAGACATATTTTGCATTTGTGCCAGGAATTTCATGAACTGTGTGTGTTATTCCCCCATCTTATTTTGCCATCACAACCATCTTTGTGAAGTATGCTGGGCTGAGAGTCCATATGCCCCAAACCATTGAATAGGTTAGGTGAGGGTAGACTTGAACTAAAATCACAAAACTGCACCTCACTTATTTGGCCATGTCATGCAGGGGAATTCACTGGAGAAAGCAATTATGTTGGGAAGAATTAGCGGTAAAACGAAACCAGGCTGCCAAATAACACGATGGCTGGACACCAGCAAAGCTGACATCAGCCAGAGCATGGAAAAACTCAAGTAGCACAAGATCAGAAGATGTGAAGAGACCTGGATCATAGAATCACCAAGAGTCAGAGACAACTGAATGGACAACATTATCATCATATTTGAACCTGGGTTTCTTTGGACCTAATTCATCACATTAACATCTACATGCTTTGGTTCCTTTAACTGGGGGTCAAAGGGTGTCCTGTGATCTCTCTAATCTACAGAGGTGAAGAAATGTTTGGCTGTGATGGCAACCTTGCCTTCTTATGGCCAGAGCTGACTAATGCTCAAGGTCTTCAGCCAAAGGCACACTCCAGGATCATGTCTTTTAAAAATATGAAACTTTTGGAGAAACTTTTCCTTCCCCTTTCCCTGCAAGTCCCATATTGAAGCCAATTTGATCTAAAAAGGCTACACCGCCCCCCAAAAGGTGCATAGCTTTAGAAAGGGCAAAAACACAGGAGCCCAGAAACAGATATACTTTTCATCTGGTTTGCTTACCTATAGAGGAAATAAAGATCAGCATCAGAGGGAAAAAGAATTATAATCACTGATCTTAGGAAATTGCAGTTTGTGTCTCTCTGTGTGAACCGATGGAATGTCTGAGCTTTCTTACTAACTACTTTGAATAAACCTCTAAAGCTTCACTTCATCATACTAATAGGCAACAAGCTATTCTCTCATGACCCAGAGCTGAAAGCTCCCTATGATCTCCTTTCTGCTTAGTATGCCTGATGTCTTCCAATTTGTTCTAATGATATAATTTGTTCATAATTTGTACCCTTATACAAGAACATGAAAGAACAGAAATGTACGTTCTCACAGAATTTCCAGGAGCCAGAGCTGATGATCCTGTTGAGGGTCTTGTTGATCCTGGAATTGAGAAACTGACGAGTCACGAACACAAGGCTTCCTAAATGTGCTCTCTGGTGCTATGGAATCACATTTCTCCCTGGTTCTCTAGAGAAGTCCGTGGAATAAAACAGGCCATAAATAACAAGAGTAGAAGTCGTGTGAGTTTTGTTAAGAGGTCAACTGGCCTTGCTATGATTATGCCTACTACGTGGTGGCTTATTTTGTGGTTTCCATTTCGCCATCAAGCAGCTATCCAGCAAAGCTCTTCAGAGAGTTGAAGGGCTTATTGCAGGGGTCTTCAAACTTGGCCCTTTTATGACTTGTGGACTTCCAACTCCCAGAATTCCTCAACCAGCAAGTCATAAAAGGTCCACGTTTGAAGACCCCTGGCTTATTGTCATCTGCCCCAGAAAACACACTATTGGAAGATCTATAAATCCCATTAAAGTAGATTTGCAAGAAAACTTGAGGTTAAAACCATCTGCATTCATGCTTTAGACAAAAGATATATCGCAGTGTCTATTACGTGGTCTGTCCAATGATATGGGGTCACTTTCAGTTTATGAGTCTTAAAGATGAAGATGATTGCTAGGGCACCACATGTTCTCTAGACTTCTGTCCATCTCATCATATTGAGGTAGCCAAGCGATTATTTCAGTCCCTTTCAATTTGTGTTCAGGTCTGGTTTGGGATAGAAATGCCAACGATTGCTCTAGAAGGTGATCCCTTGGGGAAAGAGGGAATCTGTTGCTCATCTCTGATCCTCACAGCTTTTGACCCTGTTGTTCATGGTACTCACTTAAGCCAATTATGTGAGTTGTGGCACTCTTATATTGGTTCAGCTTCTATCTGCAGAAATGGTCTTAAAGAATAATATTGGGGCTGTGGCTCCATACCTGGGAGCTATGCTGTGGCACGCCATAGGGCACTGCTTTGTCCCCCAGTGAGTTTAATATCTAACATGGAACAGCTTGGGGAATTCCTCAGGGCTTTTGGAGCTGGGAGTTATCGATGTTGGCTCTTCGGCTTTGAAACGGAGATGAGCACCGGCCCCTAGAGTCGGAAACGACTAGCATGCATGTGCGGGGGAACCTTTACCTTTATGTATATATGTATGTATGTATGTATGTATCATCATCATCATGCAGCATTGTTGCATCAGAAATTTTTTGAAGTTTTATACCTTCAAATGAAAATCTCCTATGCAGAGATTCTGCCTATTTTTATTTCGTTCTGTTCAGCATGACTGGAGATTAGTAATAGATAAGCCTTTAATTAATCATCTGTGGTCCTCTTGGGTCAGGTGCTACAGTTATTAGAACCTTTCTATTATTATTATTATTATTATTATTATTATTATTATTATTATTATTATTATTATTATTATTATTATTATATTATTATTATTATTATTATTATTATTATCATTGCTTTTTCAAAATAAAAAAAAACTAATGGGAAATAAGTAGCTATGGCTATTGCTACCTCATGGAAGTTAAATTTCTTAGTAATGCCCTATCTATAATGCAACAATCCAGATAAGCACTAGATTACAATAAAGACAGACAGGAAACATTCTCTTCGCTGCCATTTAGTGATCATCTTGAGTTTTGTACACGATATGTCTGAAGGTTACATAAAACCATCCATAAATAATATAATTGTTTAAATATTCATATTTAGATATTTCATTAATGTGGATGATTTCTCTCTTTCTCTGTGAA
This sequence comes from Vipera berus, assembly GCF_964194415.1. Taxonomy (NCBI): domain Eukaryota; kingdom Metazoa; phylum Chordata; class Lepidosauria; order Squamata; family Viperidae; genus Vipera; species Vipera berus. The sequence goes on along the minus strand of NC_138208.1, from coordinate 81,080,908 downwards.
ACACTCACACATTTAACTTCATCTTCTTTTAAGGATCTTTTTCTTGACCTTATTAGACTCCCAATTCTAAGCCGCCTTCTAAATGCTTCCTTTCTTTCCTGGGCTAGCTACAAATCAGTATTAATTGGCATGTTCTAATTGGAAGGAGGAGAAATGTAGCAATGAAACATTTGTCCTAATTACCAGAGGCCCACAGGAATACAATTATCTGTTAGAGATTTATTTGGGTTCCACTAATTACTTTTAAAAAAGGCATCATAAGAAACAAAGCTACTATCACCAAGATTACCTGAGCTGAAGCTTATTTTACCTGCTAGTAGTAAGACACTCCAGCTTCTGTCCCTTCCCTGGAATTGTCATTCTTTCTACACTCAGTTTATATGGAGAACCCAGATTATTATTTTTCTTTTCATGACTCTGTAATCCCTTAACTAGGGATCAAGTCAGTGTAACTGAGTGTTTACTGTCCTTCTTGATGCCTACATGCAGTTTGCAGCAGATATTTTCTCTTTGCGCTCTGAGAGAGAAACATTGATCAGTTCCGGGGATTGAACTCTCTCAACCTTCTGTGTGGGAGCGAGCATCTTCACTAGGCCACCCGGAAGAATCCACATTGTATTGTTGCATAAAGTAGTATTTACTGATTTTCCTCCCAGATTAGATTGGTATGTATGTATGTATGTATGTATGTATGTATGTATGTATGTTCTACCAACCTAGCAGTTCGAAAGCACGTAAAAATGCAAGTAGAAAAATAGGGACCACTACGGTGGGAAGGTAACAGCGTTCCGTGTGCCTTTGCCATCTAGTCATGCTGGCCACATGACCACGGAGGCATCCTCGGACTAGTGTTGGCTCTTCGGCTTTGAAACGGAGATGAGCACCGGCCCCTAGAGTCGGAAACGACTAGCATGCATGTGCGGGGGAACCTTTACCTTTATGTATATATGTATGTATGTATGTATGTATGTATGTATGTATGTATGTATCATCATCATCATGCAGCATTGTTGCATCAGAAATTTTTTGAAGTTTTATACCTTCAAATGAAAATCTCCTATGCAGAGATTCTGCCTATTTTTTTTTTTTATTGAAAAGTTTTAAAAATACAATTTTCCTTTAAGAATCCCCCCTTCCCCCTCCCTCCTCCCCCCTCCCTACCTCCCCCCTCCCCCCTAACCCCTTCCCCCCCTCCCCCCCGACTTCCCAGAGCTAAATACAAGGTATATGTATAAAAAACAATCATAAACAATCATATACTAACAATTATAAACTCTAAAATCCATCACTCTCTAGCTTGTATAGAATAAAACAAATACTAATAATATTAAATATATATAAAAAGAAACTAAGATAAAAAAAAAAGAAAAAAAAAGAAAGAAAAACGAAAGAAGACTTATTCAAATGCTACATAAAACTTCTTAACCCTATACTTGTTCTGGATAAAATCAATCCATTTACTCCATTCCATAATATAGCGTTCTTGCGAATGATCTTTCAAATATGCCGAGATCTTCGCCATCTCTGCCAGGTCGGAAACCTTTAAGGTCCACTCCTCTATGGTTGGCAATTCCTCTTTCTTCCAGTATTGGCCTATCAAGAGTCTTGCCGCCGTAATTAAATTCAACATCAACTTAGTGTCCACAACTGTGACATCTGTAATTATTCCCAACAAAAAAAATTGCGGACAAAACTTTAACCTCTGTTTAAAAATCTTCTGCATGTTCCACCAGACTTTTATCCAAAAAGCCTTAACCTTTTTACATGTCCACCATATATGAAAATATGTTGCGTCTTCATCACCGCACCTCCAACATTTAGGCTGATAATTCGGATACATACTTGCAAGATTCTGCCTATTTTTATTTCGTTCTGTTCAGCATGACTGGAGATTAGTAATAGATAAGCCTTTAATTAATCATCTGTGGTCCTCTTGGGTCAGGTGCTACAGTTATTAGAACCTTTCTATTATTATTATTATTATTATTATTATTATTATTATTATTATTATTATTATTAATTATTATTATTATTATTATATTATTATTATCATTGCTTTTTCAAAATAAAAAAAAACTAATGGGAAATAAGTAGCTAAAATGAACTACAACCCTTAGAACAAAATGACTAATTAAAAACTACACTCTAGTAATCCCTCACAGATAGAAAGGATTTTTTTTCTTTTAAAAACCAGTATTGGTAAGTAATATTCATTATTTAATATTAGTGTAGAAAGTTTGCTGATCAGGACATAGCTGTGTGAAAACATTATTAGAGAAAAGATTTTGACAGCTAAAATAAATTTTAATTTTTTGAGTTACAAAGGAGGTCCCCATGTCAAATATTCCATGAAGTAGTTTTGCTAATGGAATGGAATAGAATGGAATGGAATAGAATAGAATAGAACAATCTTTAGCAGCCTTGTTTATATTTCTTAACTTACCTACTCTTTATTACCATAAACCAGGGCTTTTCAACCTTTTCACCCATTGTACCACTTTCAGGATATGTCAACATCTGAGTACCACCAGTTGGATGTCAAGGTGTCAAAAACTTGATGACCAAAAAAAAAAAAAAAAAGGAAAAAAGTGATGACGTACAGGTAGTCCTCAACTTACAACAGTTCACTTAGTGACTGTTCAAAGTTACAATGGCACTGGAAAAAGTACCCAAGCCACAGCCGAGCAAGACACCTGCCTGACCGCCCGGCGGTGCTCTTCCTCCTGTCCGAGGTTTTCATTGTTGTGAGCATTTCTGTTGAGGATTGGCAGCGGGGGTGGGGTGGGGTGGGTGTTTGGTTTTTATTTCCCCACATCTGCTGGGTGGTTGCAGCAGGTTTTGGTCACTTCACATGACCCCAGGATACTGTGGCCATCATAAATATGAATCAGTTGCCAAGCATCTGAATGTAAATCACAAGACCCTGGAGATGCTGCAACATTCCAGCTGATCGGCGCTTCTTCTGGGCTCAGAAGCACCAGGATCAGCGCCGAGCTCCAGCTGGAGTCTGGCACTGATCCTGGTGCTTCCGCTGAGCCCTGACAGCCCCGAAAAAGTGCTGATCCTGGTGCTTCTGCTGAGCCCTGACATCCCTGCAGCTCCAGCCGTCTCTCGCTCAGGCTTGTGCGGTGCTGCCACCGGTTCAGCCCCTCCCCCGCTACCACTTTTCTAGGATGGTCGCATACCACCTGCCAGGTGCCAATGTACCACAGGTGGTACCCGTACCACTGGTTGAAAAGCCCTGCCATAAACAACAGTCAAACTTGGAAACCAATTTAGGGTCTCATTTATTTGTCACTGTAAAATGAAGTATCACTGGTTTCCTCAGTATGAAACAAATCATTAGAACTAGTTCCTTGCTTTTTATTCCCAGCAGTGCTTTTCCAATGTACTTAATTGGGTAAGGGGGAAGTGTATAGCAATACCAAAAGCAGTTTAACTGATATACGTGATTAACCCTCTGAAGGTTACATTTAATCCAGAACAATTATCTGAAATTATTTACTGCCCTCCCCCTAAATGCCTCTGCAGCTAGTATTCTTCCTCTGCCCCCTTCAAAATGCTAAATAGAAAGAGCAATTAATAAAAGAACAAACAAGTGTTCAATTATAGAACACAGTGATTTGAGGACCTTTTAATGTTTGACAAATATTTCCTTTTGCTGAAGGATATTCTTTGTTGTTTTCTCATGATTTAACATTATGAGACATCATCTGCTTATTGTCAAAGTGATGTCCAGAACTTTGCTTGGGTTAAGGATGTGGTCACGTTTTTTTTATTATATTTTCACTGAAATTTGGTCTGATCTCTATATTGAGATTGGACAACCATTTATATAGGGTTTCCTGGTTGAGCAGGGGCTGGACTAGAAGACCTCCAAGGCCCTTTCCAACTCTGTTATTCTATTATCTTGAATTATTGTAGCAGCCTGTTGGCTGGGCTACCTTCTTCCCTTTGTTTTAATTCAAATTCTACTGTTTATATTTTTCTGAGTCTTATTTTTCCCCTATTTTTTTTGCCAATCATTACAGTGGCCTGGTATTCACGAAGGTCACCAGTATATTGCTGGTGCTAACACATCATGCCCTGTACATGGACTCAATCATTTCGAAGACCTGTGGGTGGCTAATGTGCATGATCTTGTTATCAGGTCAGGCATAACTGGTTTCTCAGCCTGCTAGAATAGCCATGACGTTTGTGAGCCTTTTCACCTACAGTAGCTCTGTTTCTTTGAAATCAGCTTCTACCACGGTTACACTTGGAATCAGATCTCTTTAAAAAGCACTAAAAATTCTTCCCCCTCCCCCAGGTCCCCATGAATTTATGTGTTTTTTTTTTAAAAACCTTACATATTAATCTGAATTCATAATTGTTGACAATATTATGTGCTACAGGCCTTTTGTTTTAGCGATTCCTTATTTTGTATTATGAGGTCATGACTGCTTATGTTAAATTCTTAATTGTTGTTTTATCCTAAGCTTGTACTGTGCTTAAGTTATAATTGCATGATAAATTGCTAGTAGTATTCCTGACAAGGCCCATCAGGATGGCACATACTTCCCAAGCTGTTGCGTGTCTGGCGAATGAGGAAAGAATGATGTTGCAAAATG
>NC_138208.1:80991298-81073798 GCF_964194415.1 Vipera berus | reverse complement strand
TCCTCCCAAGTCACCTTGACCCAGGTTCAGTCTACATTTGCAACAGGCTGGAATGAGGTCTCTTGCTGTGAGGGATTAGGGATGCATAGATGAGGTGAAGGACATGCACAAATAGAGAACATCAAGAAGAGGACCTTTGGCCAAATGCACTCGAATTAACACATCATTACAATGCAAGACTGAATAATGAATTATAGAAATTAGCTGTATTTTATGAACTGTGCTCTAGTGATAATATAATTAAGTATAAAATGTAGAGTGTTAAATAAAATGGGGAAAGCAGAATTTTAATGTTTTAAAGTTGCATTTTTCTTTTTTCCAATCATCTTTAAGCTCATTGCTTTAAATATTTAAGTTGTTTTCCCTCTCTCTTGCCCTGGATTAGCAGTTTTCTTCTATCACATAGTTTTGTTTTCATTCGTGTGCTGCCAGTGTGGTTATTTGTTGAGAATTTCATTAATATAAAGAGATTGCAAGAGCATCTCAAATTATGAAAAGACCCAGGGAAATTAATTCCCAACCACACATGCACAAAAGCAGACATATTTCATTATCCTGCCATGATACTGAACGATTAATGATGAAAATAATGCTGAACTCAGGAAAAAGTAAACAAAAATTATGAGTATAATTCTGAAGAACTAGAGCACTCTTCAACAGTAACCTTAGTCCTGGTGAGCTAAGAAATGAAGACAAAATAAGTCTAGTATGAAATCCTCAGGACACCAGGAGCTTAATGTCTGCCATAAAACAAACAAACAGCAAAACCATAGATTGTAAGGGGAAAGATAGTGACTTGACTTATTCGAGAGGAACCAAATAACCTTGGAAGGAAAAATGAATGGCCAAATCAATAAACCAAAGGATTAATTTACTTCAGTTTTTTGCCTACATAATACCTACATATCTTCCTTACTCCCCACAATTATGTACCAAACAATTCTGAATATGAAGATATCCTGATTAACAGCCATCCAGTTCAATTTAACAGTAGAAAATAGAAAATCATAAATTACCTGAAATTGCCCATTATGAAAAAAATGTGTAACAATTATTGCAAAATAATTTTAACATATGCATATTGTATGTATACCAATGAAATCTTTTTTCCTTTCTTTTGGTAATGTATTTCTCCTTTTATGATGAATGAGTAAAAACTGTGTCATCTACGAAGATAAATCTGTGGCTGTATGAAATCTATACAGAACGGGATTGTTTGAAATTTATCCTGTGATAAAATAGTTAATTTCTTTTCCTCTCTTGTTGAAGATAGAAGCCTCATGGTTTGTCCACTTGGATAACCCTTCTGGAAGATTCCTCTCCTGGATTGTGTCTTAGATTTCTTTTAGTAAATATTTTCAAACATATTATCAGCTTCACTAGTGTAATGTTTGCTATGTAAATAGGAATTATAGTAGTGTGATTTTATGCATTTTTTCCTAGATGTTAAACTCCTTGTAAATACATACAAGATAGCAGACTTAATCATAAGATTGATATGGAAATGTTGGACTAAATTTAGACACAAGCTGCCTTACTATGAAATTTATCTGCTGCCCATCTCATATCCAATGACTCTTTTGAAGACTTTTGAAGTTCTCCATTAAATTTATGGGCAGGGGAATTGAGATGATTCTTTTGAATTTCTCCTGCGGGAAGAGAAATTCTCCAATAATTTCCCAAGGATATATTCCATTTTAAAAATGACTACTAATTAAAAAACCCCAACTGGATAAGTTCCATTATGACGCCATCTCTAATCATGTAGGCTATAGAATGCGGAAAAGATGATTGTGCAATAAAAGATATGATATTCATGTGGATTCCTGGCCACCTTGTAATTAAATACTGTAAATGAAAAAAAAACAACCACAATAGTCCATGCACATGAGAATACCTCTGAAATTCTCTTGAAGGCCATTTCAAAAGCAAATTCCCTTTAATACAGCTGAAGAAGAATCAGTAGAAAAAATGCAGAGAATTTCTCTGCCTGGCACTTGAATAAACACACCTAAGGAATAAGTACTATCAACATACTGAAAATGATTACTTATTGTATTTGGCTAGGAATATCAAAGCATTTGTTGAAGACAGCTTTCAAGGGAAATTAAGTGATCTTTTAGGCAGCAATTCCATTTCTAACATATGCTCACAATTCAAAATATGTAATCTTCAAAAAACAATTAATATGTCTGCTGTAAATCCAAGACGGCATTTTGAAGAGAATAAATGAAAATCGCACACAGGAAAATAAATTTTGAATGAAAATTATTATACTCTCTTGGCTCCCTAATATCTCCTTAACAAGATAGAAAATAAATGCAACACACCCAGATTTATTCACATGCCTGAAAGGGGAGGACGGGAAATAATAAACTCTGATCATTTGGGATTTGAAAGAACTTAGAAACATTTTGTAAAATGGTACTGAAGGCACACAATGTGAATTTAGAAAAGAATTAAAGAAGGATGGAGTATTTTGATGCAAACAATCTCAGTTGATGATGCCCTCTGATTTTAGATAAAATACCTCTTTCCTAAAGATTTGGAAGACTGTCCTCTTCTAAAATAGTAGTGTAACAAAATGCATGGCAAAATCTCTATTGGGCACCCAGTTATTTGATGACTAAATTATTTGCAGAAATGCTGACAACCAAATACTTGTTGTGGGAATGGCTGCTGATCAGCTGAGGAATCCTCATCTACCACTTTTACTAAACACAAGAAATGGAATTCAGCAGATTGTTTAAAGCCTTTTCTTTATGATTGGTGAATTTATCAACATTAGTTCTAGAATTAGCTCCAGAAATTCTCAGATGGCTGGAATTTACTGTAATGTGCCCCAAAGGGCTTGATTTTCTCTTGGATCTGCTGAGCTGAACACTTCTTCTCAATTGGGAGAAAAACCTTTGTGAGTCTTCTGCCCAATCCTTCCCCAGAGACCAGGGCTTTGCCAGTAAGTCTATCCCCTTCTTCCCCTCTTTGATCTTGGGTGAAGCTGCATTTGCAACCAGCTGGGTTTTGCCTTCCTGTTCTTGGGCCTTGGGTGGAGCTCTTGGTCCATCTGGGTCTTCACATCCCTTCTTCCAGAGGAACCATCTGTGGACCTGTCTTCTCCTTTCCCAACCAGGAATCAACAACTGCTCCACATGCTTAACTTCTCTCTCCAGCCACTCGAATCATTTCAGGCAGACGTTTTCTCTCCTTTCCTTCTCTCTCTTCAATTTTTACGGTAGACCAGTGGAATATCCCCCAGCAACTGAGGGAGTCCTCTTAGGACTCTAGACTCTAACATCGATATCCAAGGTGGGACAAATGGGACTTGTTTCAAAATCTTCCCACAGTAGTCCTGGCTAGGAGCCAGGTCAGCCCATTACACTTTGTGACACTGCAGCTGCCATTCAAGGGCAGAATTGAGCTTCTATTCCCTTTTTACTCACTCCAATGGTTGCCTTATGCCAACAGAACAGCAACCACACTAGGTCTCTCAAGCCCATATACTACAATCCAATTTCTCTACTTTGAGACATTCATCCTGATATCAGGTGCATGAAAGTTTTATCATCTCAGTTCTGGGACCTGATGAAAGCTTTCAGTGCAAAATGATTCTTCACTGCATCTATACACATGCAAGGCAGAGATGTCTACTACACAAAATTATATATTAAAAGTGTTTGGCTGAACCATAATGTATTTTTAGTTTGTATGCATTAAAATTTGATAATGTATGTGTATTGTTATGATTAAATAAGTACAATACATCCAGTAGTGTCAGTGAGGTGGGTTTTTTTTTAAAAAAAGCAAAATGGCCCATGTAGCCCCATAAAAGCCTTGCCCCTTTTGTACAATGTGAACACATGTATCAAAGGAGGCACGCTTGCATTTTGATGCTATTATTTGCCATTATGCTTTTTTTACTTTTCCTATAAATGCTGCTTCTTTTAAGGTTATCAAAAATAACAAGTTAATTCTATTTACCATATTTCCTCCTAATACAAGCTATATATGAACATGCAAACAGCATGTAAAATGCATTTTTGTAAAATGCATTTGTAAAACAGATTTTTCTGTTTTAGCTTATTTTTATTACACATAAATATGGACCTTTAAGCCTTCCTGAAAATATTGGCCCTATATTGAAAATATAGGAATATCTTCCCTGACAGCTGAAATATTACATAATCCACATCATTTTCTGTTAGTCATTATTTCAACATCTGCAGTGTCTAGTGATGTAAACCATGCAGTCTGCTTGAAATATCCATCAGTGCAAAGTTGAATGCCAGTTCATGCTGCAATACTTCTATGAATGTACATATCCCCAAGGTCAATCGTGCCACTCAATAAAAGCAACAACATATACAACTCAATATTAATAACATATTGGATTATATAAAGAACCTGTTTCTATGAAATTTAGGTAATTATCAGCTACTGGCATAACATTGCACCAGGTTTTTTTTTAAAAAAAATTCAAAGCCTGGGGCAAATGGGAAAATGAAAGTGCACGAACTTGCCGACAGGGATCCATGTGACTGGGAACTCAGAAATTACTAAAAATGTGTGATGACATATTTGATTGGATCGACCTTTTTTTCCAGAAGAGAAGTATGCTAAATTTTAAATTACATGCTTTTACAAATCCCTTGTTTACCTTTCTTGAATCATGAGTACATGCATTGGATGCATGAAAGAATGTCAAAGGTCCAGAAGCTTTCTTTCTTCTTAACAATAAAAATTAGTTACAACCTTCAAAAGATTGAAGATCTTCTAGTTATTAATTTATTTACCACATGTACAGGTAGGTAAAATGAGGACCCAGATTGTTGGGGGCAATTAAGCTGACTTTGTAATAATGCCGCTTGGGGGGTGTATGAAAGCCCTAATAAGCAGGCATATACATAGAATGAAGGCTACTGCTAAGCTTGTAAGCCGCCCTGAGTCTTCGGAGAAGGGCGGGATATAAATGGAATTAAAATAAAAATAAATAAAATAAGCTGCGCCTGTATACTAGGATTCTGGGTGGCAAATAATACAAGGTAAGCAGTTAAAATTATAGTAAGTCCAAAGAAAGACCCCCAAAAAAACCCCCACACAAAAGGCATAAGGACAAACTGGGGGTCTCCTGGAATAACCTGAATTTAATTTAGCTCATGAATATCTGGAAGGAGGCCGTCCTCACCGCTAGGGGTAACGAAGAGGACTACCACTGAGAAAGCCTCTTGTCCTACTCCTCATGGATTTTATGGAGGGGAGATAGGTTGGCTCAACCTCTCTAGATGTTTGCACTAGCCAGTCACATACTAACTTGCCAAAATATTGTCCAATATAACCCAGTATAGGGCCAAGAAGGACTTTAAAATGATGGTTAGCACTTTGATTTGGGTCTGAAGTCAGGTGGCAGCCAATTCAATTACTTCAGAATAGAGATAATTTTACTCACAGCATTGTCCTGTCAGGAATCTTACGACCAATTTTGAACCAGTCTTAGTTACTGATTTGGCTCTCTTTGGAGACTGCTTCTAATGTTGAGTTTAAACTATGTGGCATGAAATAGCATTGATAGGTCTAAGATCACAGTGGATGCATTGCCCCATCCAGTTTTTAACAATTTACTGGAGTGTCCAAAGTTGTTTATGTCCTACAACTGGGTCTGACACTTGACTGGAAAGAATCAAGATAAAACTGTATTGTTAAAACTTCCAGTATTGTCCGAGATTGAACTGCTACCATGTTTTTCACAATCCTCTTCAGAAAAGGATGCTAGAGACTGACAAAATGTTGTCAATGTAGACTGAGTCAAAAAAAGGTATCTTCAGAAATTAAACTATTGTGTCTACCTGCCATGGGAAACATCTTGCCCTCCCTCAAAGTGTTTAGATTTTCCAAATTCAGCTGCACACATACTTGCCTGACCACATAGAGGAGTCAGGAAGAGTACTGGTCAAGATTACTGATGGTAGCATTCTAACCAGAGGACCCTGTCTGCATCTTCAGATTCCATGGTGCAAAAGAAGTCTAAATAATTCCATGAACATAGCTCCACTTATTGCTGTGGACTACCAGTATGTCAAATCAGTGTCCAAAGCAGAGCAGACATGAGCAATTTTATCTGGTAGGAAACTCACAAGTTTTATTTGGCTATTAAAAAAACCCAAGGATCTGGCTGGGGTACAACACAGACATTTGCTTACGCCACTGGCTGTCTCAGAAACTGGGATTCCTGTTGTCCTTATCGTTGGGCACCTTATCTGACATGTTTGAGATCTTTTCCACAGAATTTTCTTGGTGAGTTTTTGCAGAGTACGTCACTGATCTTATTGATGAAATGGGACCACTGCAGCATGAATGTTATGAAACCGTACAGGATGACTAGTTAAAAGAAAGAATTGCTTATGGTTACATCAAAATATTATGTTTGTCATTTTCTACAGAAATTTTAATATAACATTAAATGTTTGCACAATGTACTGTTTGCTTTTCCATATATGGTCTAATTTAACACTTATGAAAAAGTATGTTTATTTCTTTCTCATATCAACCATCTGGTTTTATTTTTTCCCTTAAGACTGCAGTAATTGTTCTTGGTAGTCAAATCAGTATCACCTCCTGATTGACTGTTTATGGGATTAACTAAAATAAAGTGTATATTGGCAATGAAATCCTGAGCATGCTTACTTAGAAATAGGTCCTACTGAGTTTGATAGTTTTACATAAATAATTTACATAAAATTGAAGCCTAAAACTAGCATTTTGCATGAACATAGAAATACTTAAATCTGCTGCAGCAAAACTACTATTATCTGTTTTTCTCAGTTTTGAATCTACTAAATGGATTTAATTCCACAAAAGTATACTATAAGAATTAGTTCTGTCATAACATTCTATGCATTTTACAAGCACAGCATTTTCATGTTTTAAAAATGTCTACGTACAAATCACAGCACCTGGCTACAAAAACATAGCAGATGACAGAATTTTTGAGTTTTAAACAAAAAATCTAATAAAGCTAAGGGATCATCCACTCCTAAATTTTAAAGTGGTGGAAAATAAAAAAAATATTCTTGGGTTCTTGCTGCTAAGAAAAAACCATTAAGCTAGTGGTAGGACTTCACAGAAATCTGACATCTTTTCTCACATATAGGTGGCCCTTGTTTAATGTTATAATTTGGATGGGCAACTGCTGCTGAGCAACACGGTTATAAAGCCCGACTACGTGATGTGCCAACTTATGATGGAAATTGCAGTAGTTCTGGTAGCCATACATAATAACAGAATCACATATGCCTGAATGTGCTTCCCCACAGGGCTTATCTGAGACATTTCCTCAAGTTTTGATTTTTGGAATAGGCCCTAGTCTCTCTTATCTGACCATAGTCTTGGCAAACGATCTTCCCTCTGTCCTTCCAAGGCCATTCCCTGTGCCAATAAATAATATTTGTAGCTCAGGGTTGAAATGAGGGTTCCTTGACTGCTCTCTGGCTGTTTTCTTGCAGATGTTTCATTACTAAAACTAGATAACCCTCTGGGGCACTGATGATATTACTAGTACTCAAACAGCAACAAGGACCCCTCATTCCCTGTTCCATCTATAGATGGCTGGCGAGTCACTAATCAATCCCCAGATAAAAATGGCCTGGAGACTTGGGAACACCATTTCCTTCCCACCCACCCCCCAAAGCCTCTTGCTCTGCTACTGCCCTTACGTTTTCTTCAGGTTTTCTAATTGCCCTGGAATTACTGAAAATAAAAAATATTTAAACGAGTCTATTTTGCATACTAGCTATTATACAGATTGGAGAAGCTGTATAGGAAGTTATTTCGCACGGGCAACTGATTCAGAGACTTCCTCAACGGCTCCAGCGATTCCAGAGATGGAAGAGGTATTTTGGGGGAATGAAGGGCGGCAAGGATGAAGGTCTGAGGAACTCCGGCTTCTCAAACGAAGAGGATTTCTCTGTCGTTCCTCAACGTGGCTTCCTAGACGGGATATACAATAAAGCACATAGAGCAAACCGTACATCTCGAAACGCCGGCCCACCACTCCCAATCGCCATCGGAGCAAACCTGCCAGCGCGTTGTTGTTGTTGTTGTTTTTAAAAAAAAACCTTCCCACATCGCGTTCTGTCCGCCGCCGGGCACGAGAAGACGCTCTCCTTCCCGCCTTTTTCAGGGGCTGGCCAATCACGCCGCGGGGCGCGCGGGAAAACCGTTGGGCGAAGAACTGCAACTCGTGACGCCACAAGAGCCCCGCCCCTTTTTTTCCACACGCGCGCGCTTTTTTTTTGTTTGTTTTGGGGCCAGGAGGCAGCCTGAGGCGGCGATGTCTACGGGGTTGACGCCCCGTTGCCTCTAACTGGACCGGGTGGGTGGGTGAGAAATATGCCGTGCAAGGAGCCGCTGACCCCATTGCAAGAGAGGAGCGAGGCGGAAAGCTCCGTGAGGAACTGCTGCGAACCATGGAGACCAGATATCCTTGCTCTCTCTCTCTCTCTCTCTCGGTTTCCACGCGTGGCTGAAGTGCCTTGAGCCCTGTGGGTTTAAGTGGCTTTGCCGTCTGTGGAGACAGAAGCTGTCCTATAAATTTAGCAACTGGGTGAGATTGTAGAGCCCAAACCTTTCTTCTAAGCTCAGTGAGTTCATCCTTAAAAGGGAAGAAAGGTCTGCCGTGTCTTCCTTGGCATCGAAATAAATACCTTAATTTGCTTCTTGTCCCTTGGGAGACATATTTCTCCCACGTGCCGTTATCCCTCTTTTAACAGGAACAATAAATACCTGCCCCACCCTCTTTGAAGAAGGAGCATCGGGCAGCTTATTAAGTGAATTACATATTATAGTTGGTCACAGAATCAGCCAGATGTTTAGACTGGATTTGGCTTTATTTTCCCCAGCCAGCCCTTTCCAAGGACATGGATCATCTTTACAGATACTCCTTAACTAACAGCGGTTGGTTTAGCGACTGTTCAAAGTTACAAGGGCATTGGGGGAAAAAAACGACTTAATGACCATTTTCCACACCGCCATTGTTTGTGTCCCTGAAGTCATGTGATCAAAATTAGGACACTTGGCAACATTCATATTTATGACAGTTGCAGTGTCCTGGGGTCATGTGATCACCTTTTGCAACCCTCTGACAAGCAAAATCAATGGGGAAGTAGATCACTTAACAGCTGTGTCAGTAAACAGTTGCAGGGATTCACTTAATAACTGAGGCAAGAAAGGTGGTAAAATGGGGCAAAATTTACTTAAAGGTTTCACTTAACAGAAATTTTGGGCTCAATTGTGGTCATGTTCAGCAGTGCACTATTAGATTTGTGTGCTGCGGTTCTTATACATAAACTCAGTGGTGAATATGTATATAATACTCCTTCCTCTCCTATTTTCCCCAAAACAACAACCATGTGAGGTGGTTTAGGCTAAGAGGGTGACTAACTCAAAGTTACCTTTCTGCCTTTCATGCCTAAGGGATCACTTATTGCTCTGATCACAGAGTGTCTTTTAGTAGAAACTTCCAATTGGGGGGGGTGATACATTCCTTATCTCCATACTCTACAAAGGCATATAAATTTAATAAAAATCCTTGCATTCTAAAGTGGGAGGAGAAAAAGGAATTGCTGTCTTCCAGATTATTTATTCATTTTGGATTTTTCCTATCCTATATTATTTTTATAAATAACTCTGTGGTGAACATACCAAATACTCCTTATTTTCTCCACACCCCTGTGAGATAGGTTGGGTTGAGAGAGTGTGACTGGCTCCAAGTCACTCATTTGACTTTCGTGCCTAAGGCAAAACTAGAACTCATAAGTCTCCTGGTTTCTAGCCTGGTATCTTGACCACTAGACCACAGGTCTGCAACCTGTGGCTCCGGAGCCGCATGCGGCTCTTTCAGCCGTCTCCTGCGGCTCCCAGTCCTCTGCCATGTGCAGTCCCAAAAAAAAAAGTGGGACTAAAAAAGTTCAACCAATCAATTCAAATATGCAGGGTAGGTGAATATCTCGCCTTGGCTCCACTCTTCAGTCAAACCCTGTTCTGCACATGTGCACATGTACGTGCATGTGCACACATTTTTTTGCGGCTCCCAGTTTTTCCTTTTGTGAGGGAACCGGTTCCGAGTGGCTCTTTCACTGTTTCAGGTTCCTGACCCCTGCACTAGACCAAACTGGCTCTCTTATGTCCATAATACATACTTCAGGGAAAATAATCACCAACAAGTTTATGAGTGCACTGCTGACTACATTATTAAGAATGTATTAATTCAAAACTGGATTTTGGAGTGAATCACTTGAATGTCATCGATTAATCCTGTGCATAAAGAGGTATTTTTGTTACGTAAAATGCATGGGTTTTGCTTCTCCTTTTCCAATCTGTATAAACCATTGGCTCTCTAACCTCTTTGAAATACATTTTTGTTATTCGCTGGCTGTAACCTTTTTTAATTTGGTTATGTTTTTCAAGGTTTGATAGTTTTCAGCATTTAAAATACTGCCATATATAATAAAGCATTCTTAACTGCTGTCCTACTGAGATGCCCATTTTAAGCATCTTGGAATCAGACATCTTTATATCTAGGTTATCTGCAGATATAACAATTTGGTGTGCATATTTCAGCTTGGCACCAAATCAAAATGAGAATTATGATTTATATTTATTTCTGATTCCCTTAACCAGCTTTTCATTTACATGGTTTTTAAGCATTATCCATGACAGATTTAGAAAAGGAAAGATTAATTTGGAAAGTACCCTGGAACTTCTTAATAAATTTGACATTCCTTTTGATTATATTCATGTGAAATGCATTTTTAAGGTGAGAAATTATTTAATCATTTTAGAAGTAATATTAACATGCTTTTATTTTTAAAGATAAATATGTAACATATTAGATATTTACCAATTTAGTTATCATATCCTTCAATTATCATTTGGGGCAGTGGCAATTATTTTGTGGGACAATTGTGTGTTTCTTACAGTGCCAAATATCAGAAAGAAACCAATAGACACACTAAATATCCATGGTAAATTGGTGGAATATCATGCAAGCATTATTGGTAGTGGCCACAATTTAAAATTATTGTATTAGTTAATTTAGTGCAATAGCTGTACATATCCAATCATATATCCTAATTAGGAATGCCCAATTTAATTACCTTTTGCAAAAACGATCATAGAGGTACTCTGTATCAGGGCCACAGTACTGAGATGGAGTTGAGCAGTTGAGCAATGCATGCTCAGTGAAGGTAATTTAGGGCTTTCTTTGCTAGCCAATAAAAGACTGGCATTGTGTTCTCTCTGAAGGGAAGTCCTAATCCCCCTTCCCAGAAACACTGATTTGTGAACTTTGCCTTTTTAAGTGTGGTTAACAGTGATTTCACCAAACCCCCACTGTTCTGTCAAAAGAGTTTGGAGGTTTCAATATTTATAGATTGCTTACATTTCTTACAACTGCAATTTGGATCAGAATTTTGGTTGCAAGCAAGGCAAAGAGAATTGCACCTGATTTTATAAACTTTTTTGCCACAGTTAAGTAAATCATTGCAGTTAAAAGAAGCAACATGATCATTAAGCGAATCTGGCTTCTTGCACTGACTTTGCTTGTGGAAATCCAGTTGAGAAGCTTACAAATAACAATCATATGACCCCAGGATATTGCAACTGTTGTAAATTCAAACAGAGTACCAAGAGCCTGAATTTTGATCACGTGATCATGGGGATGTAGTGCTGATGTTCTCCAAAGCAATGAAGATATGTTTGTTGTATTTGGTGAACTGGCCAGCTGGAAACTCTCCACATAAGCTTGGGTGAATTGATCCCTACTAACCATCTTACAAGATAACTATAAGATTGGGTGACAGCAGCAATAGAAATAGAGATTGCTCTGTTGGACCACAATGCCTTTTTGGTACAATAAATATCTAAGAAGAGTAACTGAATATTTTTGGTGTTTTTCTTTTTCTATTCATGATATGTATTGTATATATCTTATTTTTCTTTTAAACCAGACAAGTGATTCATTCAAGGCTGGAAACATTACTATAGAGGATTTTAGAAGAATATATCGTGCTATAGCACATAGATGTGAAATTCATGAGCTCTTCACAATCCACTCTCCAAACCACAGAATACTATCACTACCAAATCTAGTTGGATTTCTCAGAAATGAACAGTTTCAGGATAATGCTGATGAAACAGTTGCATCTCAACTTATTGCAAAATTTGAGCCCATTGAAGAAGGTATGCTGTATTTTTAATTTCTGAATATCACATTTTTTTACCAAAAGGAATTCAGTAGTACTATACATAATACTTTAGAAATAAAACATACTCTCAGGAATCTAATTTTTGAAATATAAAAATATGGATCACTTTTAATATTGAAATATCATAGATTTTTCAATACAAATTACTTAAAATATGGCAAAGATGGAATTGTCTTTCAGTTGTCATGCTAAAAATTATTCTTCTATTTTCTGGCATTTCTTAATGGAATGGGGCTGATGGAGAGGGGAATAATTGTGTGCTATTTTGTCCTGCTTTCCAAAGCAGCTTTGGACAAAGGTACCCTGCTTATCTGGTCATTCTTAAAGAAAAGGCCAATATGTCTATATAGGGATTTTTTTTCATTTAATTTAAGCCAGTTTCTGCTGGAATATATAGTGTCCTTTCCTTCATTTGGTGGTGGTTGGATTGAGAAATGATTGCTGCTGAGCTTAGATATTTTTACAATTCACAAGTGATCTAAAATAAAAGATAAGGGTAATCAAGTCTTGTGATGGTACCATTTTATGCATATTGCACTGAAAATTGCACTGGGTAAGGGACAGATATTATGTAAAGGATTAACATTTCCATCTTTCCAATATTTACATCCTGCAGACATAAATAAGAAAATACATTCTGGAAAAAAGTCTCTGGGCAATTTGAAATTTTATTCCTAATTTATACAGTATTTGACATATGTTGATACAGATTTTTCCCATTAATGATTAATTCAATTAAAAATTATATATCCTACAAATAAACAGTTGCCAGGTCCCATAGACTAATACTAGTACTTCATAGCCAATGGTTTCAAAGACCAGTGATATATTTACTTAGTCTAATATGATAATTCTTCTTATCTGTCTCACTAAGATTTAAGTCAATATAACTATGGCATCTTCAGACTATAAGCTGTGTAGCATGGGAAAAAGTGATGATATTTAGTCTGCAATTGTAACTGAAAGCAGACTGCAGAAAAGTCTTAAAGACAATACAGAATAAAATGACAGATATAATCAAATGCTGATAAATCTGAAAAATCTAATCTTCATTAAATTTACATAGGTTCATTCTTAAAAAGATTTAGAATTGCTAATAGAATTTTAAAAAATGACCATACATGAATTATGTGTATAAAATTGTGATATTTTCAAAGCTTGAATGCATTGCAGACTTTAATTTGTACTTATTTTGAATAGTAATATTCTGTTTTCTACTTACAAGGATCCATAAATTAATCTTTGATAAATTTATAAAAATTATGTGACTTTACAGAAACAAAGCTAAAATAGCATTATCAAATAAAATCAGGTGTAGATGTTTAAATGCTAATTATGAATTCTGTTAAAGACTTTAAAGAATAAGATTATTTTAGCTTGGTATTAAGGCATAAGAGAAATTAAGGCCTTCCATACTTAGTCTCAGATTTCCCTCCTAACAAAATGGACATGAAAAGTTAATTGAAAGAACAAGTGTTTCAGAACTTCAATTAGTAATATTTATTAGAAGGAAGATTAAGATTACTACATAAGAATCCAAGTGAGTATTCTATTCTTAAATGAGGCACTAATATATAGACAACAACAATGGTCACAGGCTTCAAATTGATGGGAATAACCGAGAGACTAAAGCCTCATACCTTTTTATGTGCCTGCAATGCTTGTGACATGCTTTAAAACGGGCAGACTTTGATCACCCAATTGGTTTTGCCATTTTTAGACTGTAGCTGTCAGAACCCTATGTTCTGTGTGCATGGGATTTCTTATTCTTTTCGGGTTCTGCTGTTCTCCTGGGGTGGGGGGAAGCTTGAGATGCCGATGTGTATTTGCTTTGCTCTGTCTTTTGCTCTATCCTCTTTGATGTGTCTAACGGGGTGAGAATGGAATGTACCTCCGGCCATCTGCCTTATCTCTGAGCGTGGAAGAAACGGCGCAGACACCTAACAGCCTTGGAAGCGGTGCTGTGATGACCCAGGGCACAGCACAGAGGCAATGCAGTCAGCTGGCAATTCAAACCGCCCTTTGCTTAAAATTTTCCCCAAATGCTCCCATGTTTCTGGCAAGCCTCAGAACAAAGGAAGACACACAGACCTTCAGCCGCCTCTGGCAGTAAGTAGTTTCACATACAGTCTGATTAGAAGAGTAATTCACTCAAGGCCATGTAGATAACAAGGAATGAAACATACAATCCAAAATCTAATGAGTCGATGGAAATACAAGCTTGCCTGAGCAGTTTCAGAGAGAAGCCAAAATACAATCTGAGGACTTGAAAATCCAAGCAACGTTGTCAATCACTCCAATGGTCAGAGTTTCAGGGTTTCCAGCTGTGCCTTGTGGAGAGGGGTGGGACGCTCTCCTCCTGAGTAGTTGAGCCTGCCTGCATTGTTCCCTCTTTCTCTCCACTCTCCGTGCTCTAGGATCAGGAGGGGGTGGCCCTTGATCATTGCCTGAACTCTGTCTCTCCTGTTCATCCTGTCCCAATCCTGAAGGGCCCTGGCCTACCTCGGCCTGCTCTTCCCCACATTCCTTGAAGCCACAGACACCTCTCCCTCGACCTCCATAGGGTCCCGTTCCAGCTCATTTTCCTCAGCAGATTCAGGTTCCAATGGTGGCATGACAGGCGCCTTATCACTTTGTTCCCATGGTATGTTCACACCTGCAGATTGGCCTGTTTAAACCATCCAGATGGACAGGGTGAGGTTACTATGAACACTTTTGATTACTTGATTCGCACGGGAAACTCAGATCCTGCCTTCTATTCCTGTTGTCAACACCTCCCAATAAAAGTTCCTTTTGAAATGATGCTGTTTCAAGAGTTCTGCTTTTAAGGTGGGTCCTTACATTAGCTATGAATTTCCATGATAGATAATATAATGGAAAAAACCATCTTCCATGTCCTTATACTCTTTCAAATGCAGGGGTCTATAAGCCTGCTATTGTGGGTGAAAGAGATCTCCCTGTTTCTGTTTTGCTATTAGATGTCTTATCAATATGAGAATCAACCCTCACACTTAAAAGAACAAAATAAATGAGTATCAGAAAGGAATAATACTTGTATAGCATGTTTCTGACCTGTAGATGTCAAAAATTGAAGGTACATAAAAATTAAAAGATTTAGGAAAGGATGAAAACAGTAGAAATACTAAAAATAAAGGATTTACATTTTAATTTTCCAGATACTGTAATCCTTGCAAGTTTAAGCATAGCCAAATCCTACATTTGTCTATTCTATGTTAAAAGTAATTAGTGTACTTGGCCTTAATCCCTATAGTGTTCTAACGTTAATTATATTTAGCTCATATGCATTGCTTTAAAATATTTTACAATATTTCAGAATGTGTATGCTAAGTCAAAGTGTTAAATCAGAAATACAGAGAATCTGTCTTGAAATTAGGATTGCCTTGTATGATACTAATCCTGATGCGGATCACAGTCTGGAAAGATTTTTGTCTGACTCTTTAAGTGTTACACTCCATCAACAGTAATTTGGTTATTGCAAAAATAATTTTCTTACCTATATATGAAAATGAAATTGTTTCCGATCCATTTCACTATACATTTCATGTCACACTATTTAGTTGTGGATACTGCATTTAAAAAAAAACTGTTTTGAAGAAAATAAAAAGACACTCCCTTGAATAGACCTATACTGTATGCATGTGTATGTATGTATGTGTGTGTATATGTATGTATGTGTGTATATACACACACACAGAGAGAGGGAACATCTTCCTGAAATGGATAAAATAAAGTGAAGAAACATTAAAAAAATCTTACTAATGCATTTTGGGTATTACATGGAAATGTAGAGGAGAATAGAGATTAATTATTCACACTAGTCAGAAAGCGAATTAATGGTTGTGTCCCCATTTCTGTACCTGATGTTAAACTATGAGTAAGATAACGTGATATACTACATAAAAATCAAGATGGAGATAAGATAGTGATGGCTGATTTGGGTGCCATTCATACATATAAATGGAATAAAATGGAATAAAAGTAAGATGGAATTGAATGGAATAGTGTTCATCTAGAAACATTGAATAATCCTCTTACTGGCTTTGAAAGTATAAATGCCAGCTGTAATTAGTTTACCATTCTGAATTGATACAGCACTTAGGGAAAACAGGACTAGTCTCACTTATATAAGCCTACTTACCTAGAGATGAGTACTACACTATGTCTGTGTCACGCCATCTAGATGATGATATGAAACATTTACTAATGAATGTGGTCATTAACACTTAGAACTAATTGGACTATCTATCCTCTATCAAAGATAATTAAAAGTTTGCCAAGAAAAAAAATAAGAAAGTTTAAAATAGATTACAGGAACCATTGAATTTGGAATATTGTTTATTAAAGTACTTTTGAATTAATTAAATATAATACATATTCTATAAGGATTATTTAAACTTGTTATAAAGGATGATTGGGTGATTTCCATAAATAAAGACACAAAGAAAACTGGAAGCTGTAAAAGACCATATATAGAACTACAGAGTGCTAAAGGGATTTAAAAGTTAAAGGAAAAAATCCTCTATTTTCTATTTCTCATTTCTGGATTGCAAATTAAAAGGAAAATGGTTACTACTAAAAGAACAGCAAAAATAACAAGGAGATCATGGTTATAGAGCAAATAACAGAAAAAGAAATGGTGGCACAGGTTTTATGAAAGATATTTATAGAAATGGGGAAGAAGCATTAATCACAGTATTAGTGAGTGAGGTGGCAGCAACTATAACTGCATCAACTAAAATCATCTGATTTCACTAGAAAGAATGAAAAGATTTGCAAATATGGAAAAAAAGATGAACAAAAACTGAAAGAATCTCTAATACAGATGAATGGTGTGTCATAGTTCCTATAGATAGAGATGAATAAAGTAGAACTCTGAGGCTTGAAAATTCCTCAAAGAACATGTTTATTAGGTACAAACTATTGGCACAGTCAAAAGTGAAACCAAGTCTGAATATACAAATAACAATTGCCCAGTTACAAAGTTTAATGTCCTACCCACAAAACTATGCAAGTAACTACGTTCCCCAATATACTCATTTGGTGGGCTTTTTTATGCAACGCCCAGTACCTGGTCGCGGGAGCAGTAGATGACCTTGGTTCCCATGGGACAGAAAATTATTTTGACTAATGAAGCACCTGGGCAGCCCCTCTCCCTCCGTTCGATGTGGCAACCTAGAAGGAGAAGAAAAAATGGCTGCAGCCACACTCATTGTAGAGTCGACATGGAGAAGTTAAACAGTTTAAAGGAAAAAATGAAATTTTGGAAAATAAGACAAATGGAAATTTGGATAATTTGGCACTACTGGAATCGAGAGAAACACTTTTTTTCTAGGCTGAAAACAGCTCCAGAGGAACCTGGTGAAGATATTAGAGAGTTGTTGAAGCCTTACTAAAATTTTTGGAAGGAAACAAGTGGTCAAATTATGCAGAATTAATACAAGATATGCAAAGATTGTAACAAGAAATGTACCAAGAGATTCATGCTTGTGCTCTTTATCAGGAAGAAAAGAGGCCAAGATATTAACATTGTTATTGATTAACAATTCAGAAATGATTATATTCAAAGATATACTTATCAGAATATTGGAACTGGAGAGGGCACAGTTGCATCAAAAGGAAGGATAGGCAGAACAAATACAATAAGAAATTGAGGAAAAGATGTTGGGAGCTACAGGGATAAACTTTGTATTGTATTTTTTTCTTCTTGGGAAATCCTGACTCAAATCTTAATAGACTAGAACAGACATGTCAAACTCGCGATGTCATGATGTCATGTGACGTATCAGAGCTTTTTCTCCATTGCCGGCAATGGGGTGGGTGCAGTTTCCTGATGATGCGGCTGGTTCACGGGCCGGCAGTTTGACACCCCTGGACTAGAACAAGTAATTTACTAATTAAATTAACTAAATAAAATTATTAACAACTGTTTTTCTTTTAAAATTTAGAGCATAGATAGAATGTGTTATGCTATGTGTGGCCCCTATTATGCTGAGCTTTAGCCAGAAGTTGATGGCAAATATTTAATTTTGGCAACATATTTTGGGGTCATTTTTCAGGTTTGGGTGGGTTTAAGTGTAGAATTGGTAGCAATTTGTTCCCCAAAGCTGTCATTTCCCTTATTCAAAAAAAAGAAAACAGGCTTAAAAATGTGAGCTGTCCCATTTTCAGTGACAATACACTGTTAACAGGTGGCCTTTTTAGGTCCTTCAGACTAAAACACTGGGTTCAACTTTGGACTCTTTAGCACTTGCTCATTCCTGACTTGGTAGAAGTCAATAAGAGTCCTGCAATTAATGTGTAATTAGTAAGTAATCTACCTCAGAAGGTGTTAGGGGAGAGAATTTTTCTGATGCCTTCTACTGTATGTTGTGGTCATAAGTAACTGTAAATGTATCTTATTTGTAAAATTGTACATAGAACTTTAATGGCAAGTAATGAAATTCTAGACAAATGTACTAGTAAGTCATACACCAAACAAGGCAAGTAGTATATGTAGGAAATGTATTAATGGATGGGGTTGTACTTCCCCTGGCAGATGGTGTGCAACTTGGGGGTTCTTCTGGACTCATGACCCCTGCTCAAAGAGCAAGTGGCAGTCATGACTAGGAGAACCTTTGCACAACTTCATGTTGTGCGCCAGTTGTTCCCTTTTGTGGGAGTCCCTGTGCTCAGTCACTCAAGCCCTGGTCGTCTCATGTCTAGACTACTGAAATAAACTCCACATAATACTACTCTTGAAGAGTATTCAGAAGCTACAGCTGGCAAAGAATGCAGCTCCATGGACATTCTTGGTGCCTTGAGGGTGGTCCATGTAGCATCACTGTTGAGCTAGCTGCATTGTTTGCAGGTTGCTCCCGAGTCCAATTCAAGGTGTTACTACTTTAAAACCCTTTATGGCATGGATCCATAAAGTGTTATCATTACTGTTGCCTGAGGAACTGTCTCACCCAATGGAATTGGCCTGCCCAGTCCAGGCTGGCAGAAAGGGCATACTGCGGAAATTCCATCAGTCAAGGAATTCTGCCCAGTGGGGTCCAGAAATAGATAGATACCTGCCCTTTGGAATATTGTGTCCCTTGAGGTGAGATCTCCACCCATTCTCTTGGCTTCCCAAAAGAGCCTGAAGACCAGGCTCTGCCAACTGGCCTGAGGCCTCTATGGGGAAACATCATACTGGAGGTAGCTAATGAACTAACAGAAGGGTACCTCGCTCCCTTTCTCGCTATCTTTGTCAAATTTAATTTTAATGCTAATATTTATTATTGTAATATTTTAATGTTTTCTATTTATTTTACTTGCAAGCTACATAGAGACTCCTCTTGCTGCGATGGGTAGCGTATACATTTCATAATAAAACAAATGAAATAAATTAAGAATATTCTTGTTATTATTTTAGGTTTCTTTGGTATAATAGTGAGTGGCATGTGGCCTAGTGGTGAAGACTCTTGCCTCCCACTCAGAACGTTGAGAGTTCAGTTCTAGGTAGTGGCAGAGGTTTCTCTCCTAGGAAGCAAATAAAAAAATATCTGCTGTGAACTCTGTAGTGTCAGGAAGGGCATCTGGCCAGTAAACTCAGCTCCATCCAGTCACCCCAACTGTACCCCGAATTAAGGGGTTACTGGGTTGTAAAGAAAGAAGTAAGGTTATAATAGTATGTGAGCTTGTTTGTATATGTAGTCCCTGAGTTTAGCTTGACTCCTAGTAATTTCATGACATGTCCACATAGTTTTTGAGTGGCTGTCTTCCGTATATTCCAGAAAACACTCCTTGAAACTTCCCATATTTGCTGTTCTGTAGCTTAGAAAAACATGTCAAAATCACTGAAATGCACCACAGTGCAGAAAAGTTAACATTCCATCACTGTATGGCACTTTTATGAGAAAAAATGCCTGAGCAATTAATTTTGCTAAATTAAAAGCTAAAATTGTTAAATTATTCTCATGGCTAAATGGCATGAAACTGCATGTCTAGTCCATTTGCCAGTAGTGACTTATTGTTTAGTAGCTGTTTTGCCAGGGATTTCTTAAGTGGAGATTTTTGTTTTAAAGTCCTCCGTTCAGGAAAAATTTGTGAACAGAAATCTAATGTAAACTCAATCAATCTTGCAAGTCATCTTAGAAGAAAATATATTAAGTTATAAGCCTACAAGCATACAAATACATTATTTACTGATACAGTTGTGACTGTATTTATAGGCTTCAAAGATGGAGAGAGAAAAATATATATTTTGAATTTTTTGGTACTAGATAATAAAGGTTGTATATTAGCAAAAAAATTGTTTCTTGATTTGCTTTTCTTATTTTTCTACTTTTTTTTCTTGCATTAAAAATAGTGGAATATACAATTTTTGTACCCAAGGTGTGTCACAGTCCCATATAGTTAAGATCTCGATACAAATCATATCTGTATGGCTATAGCAGATTTCATTGTCTGGGTCTTCCACTTTGCAAAAATGGATGGGTCATTGGGTAGGCTAGATAAAAGCGAGCTTCTGTTTACATTGTGGCAATTTATGTACAGTATCCCATAATTGCATGTGACCACATATGAGTTGTCTTTTGCATCTGGATGAGTATGCAAAGAGAGCCAAAAATGGATTCCGAAAAGGAGCATACTTGTGAAAGATAGTACGCAAGCCAAACTCCTTTGATCTAGTCAGTGGCTACAAGAATTAAACTGTCCTCTTGCCTTAAAAATCTGAAACAGTCTTTAATTGCCGTTTGCCTTCATAACCTTTGCATTTGAAAATAGTATTTTTAGTCCTATTGTCTTCTTAGCTTCTTAGCACTTAGCAACAACAGCATCAGATTTGTATAGCAGAGACCTGCTGGAACATTAATAACAGAATGCTTGTGGAGCGTGGCAGTCTTAAGACGCAGTAGATAAAAACAGACCATACGCTGCATATACATTCTGCTTGACGCATTGGAATAGGAGGGTGAGAGATGGTATATTGTCTTCAGGACTGTAACCTATGTTCTGTTTAACATTTTGAAGTACTATAAAAATGAATGCAGTCATTTAATTAGTTGCAGCTTACTTGTTCTAGGGGCCTAGATGTAGGAAAGCGTTCCTCCTTGACAAATACAGTTACTCTCTTCCTAAAGAACTTGTAGCCTAAGAAAGTGAGCCTTGGAAATAATTAGAATCAAAGGGAAGAATAAAAGTAAAATATGCTTTGGGTGGAAATAAAGCCAGTCATACACTTCATATTCTCAAACCCTCGTTTTATTCGGCTTTTTGCATCTTTTTATATCCTGAACCTTGTAAGTCCCAAACGCAAGAGTAAATATATGAAATATATAAATAGAAGCATGTTATACACCTTTTTTAAAAAAAGTCCAATAGATAAATTTATGTGCCATATTTTTTTCTTAAAAATTAAAGAAAAGAAAATACTATCCCACCTAAACAGATTTATTTGGAAAATCAGTCCTATTAACAGTAAATGTATTTTATCTGTCTGCTCTTTTGCAGTATTGCATGATATTCTAGTGTGACTAGAATCCTTTCTTATGTAGAATAAATCTTTCTCCTGTGAAACCTCAAATTTAACTCAGATCCTGGGAGGCTCGGACTCTCATGATAAAAATCCCTTGAGGGTTTATAAAATGGTTATACATGGATGGAGATGGGCCAGAGTCTCTTTATCCAGAGTCACTTGGTAGAGTAAAATGGGCATCAAATAAATTTAATAGATAGATACACCATATATTTATACAGCATTGGTGTTTTATTTCTGTATCTTTATATCAATACTGTGTGATAGAAAGGAGGCAAAACAATCATAATGGTGCTTAATTGACTTTGTTTTGAAGCAACGTCTTTGAACAAATTTGAGATTTTCTATTTACTGAGGAAAAAATTAAAGCGATTTGGGTGTCAAATACAACATGGGCATTAAATTATCCAGTAACATTAGGAAATTAAACCCTTTAAGCAGTGCTTTTTTTGTAAAAGGAAAAGGCGCCGGAACTCACACATGTCATACAACCCACCTTGCCTACTCCAGAAGGTTCTATCCAAAAAAGGTGCCGGAACTCCGTTCTGAGCGTTCTATGAGAAAAAAAGCCCTGCCTTTAAGTAAAGAACAATAATTGGGGAAAATAAGAGCTGCAGCATTGCTTTAGAATCAGAGGACAGAAATCAGTTAAGGAAAGGATTTTAAGTTTCATTGTGTCTGTAAAAATAATTTAAAATTGATTGAACTTAAGACTGCAATCCCCAGTTGAGTCCTACTCAACTATTTTCTAGACAAAATATGAATGGACATGCACTCTGACTTGGGGATTGGCAAAATTGTACCTCTAGGCCACAGAATCAAGTGCAGCCACAGATGCATTTCCTCACAGCCTCAGTAAATTAAAAGAGGTAGAAATCTCATAAGATCATAGTATCTTTTGTCATTTTGACAGTTTCAGATGAGAACTTGCAAGGTGATAGTGCTTTATTTTATTTATTGGGCATCTAACTGATTATATGACAGTCCATACAATGGTGCCCAGGTGAACATTCTGAAAGCCTCACTGGCATAGTACTAAATCTTATACGTGGAAAAGTTATGATAGGATTTATTGCTTTACAATATATACTAAATGCACACACAAGTATGCAGCATAGTATGTTAGCTAATATCAAATGTAGTTTGTGATCTGACTGATAATATTTTCTATCAATTTGAACAGCAAACACTATTCTGAGGGAATTTCACTTATAAGATGTTAGGCTTAACCTAAATAACTGGCAAGAAAAATATACTGAGGGTGCATCAGCAAAAGCTCACGAAAGATATCACTCAATTACTGAGTTGATAAATAAGTTATATGAGCATATAAAATACTTATCAGATGTGATTCATTTTCTTTCAATTCCTCATCACTGAATGCCATAACAGTTTAGATTTTCACATGTGATCTAACATTCTGTGTTACATTAATATATTTAGTCTGGAATGTTTTCAGTTTGTGCTTAATTCTGTTTGTGTCCATGCTGGAGATATGTATATATGTTTGTAATGTTCTGGATTTCAGCAAGGAGAAATAAAGAGATGACCTTTGAAGGATTTATAAGATATGTGACCTCTGAGGACTGCACAATATTTAAAAATGAGCACAGAATCGTTTACCAGGATATGTCCCGTCCGCTCTGTGAATACTTTATTTCATCCTCACACAACACCTACCTCATATCTGATCAGCTAATAGGGTCAAGTCACCTGTGGGGCTATGCAAGGTATTTGTATCCATTTTAAACCATTAGTTTAATATAACAAGTAGTTCAGTAGAGCAGCTTCTTCTGTTTTCCTGAATCTCATTTTTAAAAGCATAAATTAAAGCATCATTAAAAAACCCCACTGAAAACCACAAATAGAAAGCAAAGTAGCTAGACTACAGTTCAGTATGACAGATAAATATTTTAGTGTTGCAATTGGGTTTTGATTTAAAGAGAAGAATATACATTTTCAAAATATAAATATACCAAGGAAACCCATGTAGCCTGTGCCAAAACATGCTAGGGTAAAATGTTTACTTTCCATAAATAGTCCTCTGCATGATTTATAAACTCATTTCCCCATATTCATGTATGTGTATATATGGAGTGTTCAGAGTTTCTAAGATTTGCTAGAGCCATTTTGAGGCAGACCATTAAACAAAATGAACAATAAAGGAGTGCGAGAACTTATAGGACTCTAGGGTTTCTCATTAAGAACTAGAATTGTACCATGTTTTGTGCTATACTTTCTCAGTTCCAGGAGTTCTTTAATTTATGTGGATAAATCCTGTGCATGGAAGGAGTGAGGAGCAGATCATAGAAGATTAGCAGCAAGAGGGAAGAACAAGCACTTTGTGCAGACATTGAAACCTAGAATTTTTTAGGAGCCAATGCTGTGTATGAGGTTTAAGAAACATATGTTAATAATTGAGACAGACCTCCCAAGCATACTGATTTCTTGGGCCTGGGAACAATATGTACAGAACAGTTTTTTGCTTAAGAGGGAGAAAAAAATCTAATTGAGCCTAGCTGAACTAGTAGTAACTATATGGATGCATCCATCTCATTTTCTTGGCAAGAATATGGTAGTTGCCTGCCATCAATTCTCATGCTAGTGTAGAGATTTTGCCTTGAGATTTTAGGATAGTTTTTTTCTGCAAATACTGATCAGGCTTGACAATGCTTAGCTTTCTAATGTAAGGTACTGAGTGAAGTGTCCACTTGTGTATGATGAAACACGTGCATGCCATCAAAAGTTATGAATAACTTCAACGGGGGAAATACCAGATGATTGTGTATTTTTATTTGAGGTATAGAATCTGGAGATATATACAATTATAGATTTCTAATATTTGGTAATTAAAGGTTACTTAGCCTGGGATGCACAAGAAAAAGAAATTAGGGGTAGTATTACACTCCCTGGTCCTGTCTAATGTTGTTGTTTTTGTTTTTTTTGGTGTCTAGGATGTTTTGGTGTTTTTCTATTTGATGCACTTTTCAGTACTTTGTAATAATGTTCTTGTTTTTTTATTTAAAATTTGTTTAATAATTTTTTTTTTAAAAAAGTTATGAATAACTAACAATATAAAGGAGATTAAAGGAGGACAGGAAAACAAAAGATATGAGTCAGATCATCAGTTGCCTAAAACTGTTTAAGCATTGTCAAACATTCAGTAAGAGTGTAGGAACATATTTGTAGTAGCCCCAGATAAATCACGTTATGGGCCTGCACATGGATCCTTATGGAAGATCACTAAATATTGCTTAAATGATATACTTCAGGATCTAAAAGCTTGTTTAAACATCCACAAGCCTTTTAACACTTTTTGTGTTAAAAGCACAGATTGAGGAATGAACTAACATTGATCTTGTGAAACTTATCCTGTTCTGAGCTGGGCCCCCACAGAAGTAACAAATATTTTAACAGAAATTAATACAATAATAGAGTTGGCAGGAACCTTGGAGGTATTCTAGTCCAACCCTCTGCTCGAGCAGGAGATCTTGTACCATTTCAAACAAATGGCTGTTCAGTCTCTTCAAAATGGGTCCGGATTACCTACGGCAACACCTGCGGCCGGCGTCAACTTCCCTCCGTCCAGTGCGCTCCCACAGAGAGGGCCTCCTCAGGGTGCCGCCGATCAAAGAATGCCGATTGGTGACCCCCAGGGGGAGAGCGTTCTCTGTGGGCGCGCCAGACCTTTGGAACAGCTTACCGGTTGAGCTCCGGATGGCCCCCGACCTTCGCTCCTTCCGGCGCGATCTCAAAACTTTCTTTTTCGAACAAGCTGGCCTGGTCTGATGGGATGGGGTTGGGTTTTTATAAATAGTTTTAATTGTAATATGTATTAATTTTAAGGGCATAATGTTTAATGGCTTTTTAATTTTTGTATAATATTTTTATTGTGTATTGCCCTGTTCACCGCCCTGAGTCCTTCGGGAGAAGGGCGGTATAGAAATCAAATTATTAAATTAAATTATTAAATTAAAAGCCTCCATTGATGAAGTACCCACAATTTCTGAAGGCAAGCCATTCCACTAGTTAATTGTTCCTACTGTCAGGAAATTTCTCCTTAGTTCTAGGTTGCTTCTCTCCTTGGTTAGTTTCCATCTATTGCTTCTTGTCTTGCCTTCTGGTGCTTTGGAAAATAGATTGACCCCCTCTTCTTTGCAGCAGTCCCTCAAATGAGCCTTGGTGGAGCAGTGGGCTAATGCCTCCTTAAGTAACACCAGCTGCCTGCAATTAGTGCAGGTTCGCATCCCACCAGGCTCAAGGTTGACTCAGCCTTCCATCCTTCCGAGGTAGGTAAAATGAGGACCCAGATTGTTGGGGGCAATAAGCTGACTTTGTAATAATGCCGCTTGGGGGGGGCAAAAGCCCTAACAAGCAGGCATATACATAGAATGAAGGCTACTGCTAAGCTTGTAAGCCGCCCTGAGTCTTCGGAGAAGGGCGGGATATAAATGTAATAAAAATAAAAATAAATAAAAATAAATAAATAAATATTGGAACACTGCTATCATGTCACCCCTTGTCCTTTTTACTAGACTAGATATACTCAATTCCTGCAACATTATATTGTGTTGACTAAAACTGGATGCAGTATTCCATGTGTGATCTTACCAAGGCCTTATAAAGTGGTAATAATACTTCATGTGGTCTTGATTTTATCCCTGTGTTAATGCAGCCTAGGATTGCATTGGCTTTTTGGGCAGCTAAGGTACACTGCTGACTCATATTTAAGTGTTTTTCCACTAGGACTCCAAGATCCCTCTTGCAGTTGCTGCTATTGAGCCAGGTTTCACCTAATCTGTTATCTGTATATTTTACAAGAGAGTAGTTAATTGTTTCTGGATAGATCCTGGTGGAGTTTAAGAGGCTGGGTACAGGGAAGAAAAGCAAACTAAGGATAATTCCAGAGCCTATTTTGGAATCAGTTGTGACTTAGAATAATCCTGCTGCTAATAAGCTGTTTCTACTTTGTCTCCTCAGAGAATAGCTAACATAATAAGTGTTCGTGCCCTAGCCCTGAGGTGGTACTACCTTCACTGTGTAGGGCATCCTGTTATGTCTATCTTTAAAACAACTTTTGTTAAACCATGTACCTTATTCAATAGGGTTCTGTCAGACAAAATGAGTGAACAAAGAGTTCTAATAGTAGTTTGCCAGTAGAGTTCAATAAAGAGATTAAAAAAGAAGAAAGAACAGATAATCTCTATTTTGAAAGATTATATACACAATTGTGAGGGGTAAAAAGTTTATCTCCTGAATAGCTGCTGAGTGCAAGAGTTGTGCCTTGAGACCTATTGATTGCTCATTCTGAGTATGTGAGTGACTCCTCTTTCCCATTGGCTCTCCTACTTGAAAAGACTTAGCTGAGGAAGTAGACATAGTAGGAACAGGAAATAGCCATTTAATATTATTTTTCTTAATGCGAACAGAAGCTAAATTTTAATACAATTGATCGTGTGTCTTGGACTTCAAAAAAGTGGATTTCAATAAATTCAGAGAAAGTTGAATGGATTCCATTTGATAACAAGCTAATGGGAAAATAAGTTTAAGATGGATACAAATTCCAGGAGACACTAAAAGCATAGCTGCAAATAATTCCAATTAATAAGAAGAGTATATAGAAGAAACTAATACAGGTAGTCTTCAACTTACAAGCACAACTGAGTCCAAAATTTCCATTGCTAAGCAAGACAATTGTGAATTTTACCCCATTTTACGACCTTTTTGGCCACAGTTGTTAAGTGTATCACTGCAGTTGTTAAGTTAGTAGCATGGCTGGTAAGTGAAACTGGCTTCCTCACTGACTTGTCAGAAGATCACAAAAGGTGACCACGTGATCCCGGGACATTGCAACCATCATAAATATGAGCCAGTTGCCAAGCATCCAAATTTTGATCATGTGGCCATGGGGATGCTGCAACACTTGTAAGTGTGAAAAACAATCATAAGTCTATTTTTTTCTGGTGCCTTTGTAACTTGAACAGTCACTAAACAAATGATTGTAAGTCGAGAACTACCTATATAACTTTCACAAAATGCTAATTCTGCAAACAAAAAAGAGCATAATAGACACATTACTAAGGAAGAATAGGTATCAATAACCTGGAACTGTAGAGTGCTAGAAAAAAAATAGGCCCCTTTAAAAAAACCCCACAATAACCTGTTTAGTGAAAATGACAGTACTAAGACCTCTTTACTTTGAATAAGGCCATGAATTATATCATAGAATTCTGAAATAAGTAGATATAATGAACTGAAGACTAGTTAGTCTGATACCAAATAGCAGATCAAATAATATGTATTTACCAGAAACCAATATATATTTATCAAGAACAAATCTTGTCAGGCTAATGTTATCTCATTTTTAATTTGGATGCTTCTTTAGTAAATATTAAGGGACGCGGTGGCTCAGTGGGTTAGGACGCTGAGCTTGTCGATCAGAAGGTCGGCAGTTTGGCGGGTCGAATCCCGAGTGCCGCGTAACAGAGTGAGTGCCTGTTACTCGTCCCAGCTTCTGCCAACCTAGCAGTTCGAAAGCACGTAAAAATGCAAGTAGAAAAATAGGGACCACTCCGGTGGGAAGGTAACAGCGTTCCGTGCGCCTTTGGCGTCTAGTCATGCCGGCCACATGACCACGGAGACGTTCTAGGACAAGCGCTGGCTCTTCGGCTTTGAAACGGAGATGAGCACCGGCCCCTAGAGTTGGAAACGACTAGCATGCATGTGCGGGGGAACCTTTACCTTTACCTTAGTAAATATTAGAATACCATAGACATAATATATATTGATTTCAGCAAGACATTTGGTAAAGTACTCCATGGAATAAAGCTGGTTCAAAAATTGAATTCAAATGTTGCTCGAAGACTCTTATCAAATTGGAATCAAATATAATAACTCTTCCATGCAAATTACATAAAATTGACTGTGGTAATTGATATCCTAGAAAACAAAAAATAATTTAAAACAATGTTGATTGGTAGAGAAATGGGGTGAAAATAACAAAATGATATTAAACTTAGACAAATGCCAAGTCAAATGTACAGGTATAGGTATAAGATAATAATACTTGTGAATTTGGAGTAATAGTTAATTGCCAAGTGAATATTGATGCAGTCTCAAGTGTCATTCCAGGCACAACTGACTAAGCAGTGTGATATGTCTATAAAAAGGCAACAACTTGAGTACTTGTGTCAATTTCTGGGCAATTTACTTTTAAGAGGATGCAGATAAATTATAAAAGATTCACAGATTGATAGGGCTAGAAGGAACTGGAAATATTTAGCTTCTTGAAAAGACGGGGAATACAAGAGCACTGCAAATACCTGAAAAGATTTTCTCAGAAAGTCAAAAACCTATTTTCAAACATTTTAGAGTTCCGAAAATGGAATAATGGATTTAAGTTAAGCTAGGCAAATTCTACTTGAATGTTAGAAAAAAAATACTACCAGTAAGAACAATATGACAATGAACCAAAGTACGTACAGAAGTGGTACACTTTACTCTGGATATATAGAGACTGAGTGAAGATAATCCCTGTCTGGGATATTTTAATTGGGTCTCTTGAATTCAGGGGATGGAATCACTAACAAAACTAGCAAAATCATTGTCTATTAGAATATTTACTTGTGATTCTAAAGCTATATTTGATTAAATGAAAAATTAAAATGAAAGTCAAAGTTGGCAAATATTCAATATCTGGATTCCCCATTTTCCTTTTAAAGTATTCCAGGAAATGATGCTGTGTAATGAGTTTTGCAGTTGTTGGGATCTTAAAATCCATTGAAATTAATGGGACCTAGTTTTATGTCCTTTCTTTGGGGTACAAATCTTAATACTCTTGTCCTTCAGGGGCTCACAGTGCAATAGTCTTTTCCTAATGGCGATTCATAGTTTACTTTCCAGAAGCTGTGGAAGCACAATTTGAATAGTGTACCACAGCAATTGTGCTACAACATTAACTTTTGAGAATACTATTGGATAGCCCACTGTGCTTTTTTTTCCCCAGAGAAATACTTGCTTTAGAAACTCAACTTCTTTCCTGAGGATTTTTCTGAGCGAAGTACTCAAAGTAAAATAAATGATCTACATATAATATGCTTCACATTTTTCTTATACGTGCAGTACTTAACACCATTGTAGCTAGACGACTTTTTAATCATCTCTGGTGCTTTTGTTACAAATGTTTTCTAAGAGTATTTTTCAACCACAGCTTCCGGTAATAATAGCCCTATGACGTGCCATTTCCAAAATGACTGAAAACATGAGAAAGCATGAGAATCTTAAAATATATTTTCTATGGAGCAGCATCTCTGAATGTTACCAGAAATAGGTTAACAAAATTTCATGAAACAAATCTAATTGTGTATTGTGTAGCTGGACCAGGCACTGAGTCCTTTGTACCAGATACTATTGCCTTCTAACTGCAGTTAAAGAAAGCTGGTGCTGTCATGACAAACCTTTAACAAACTTTTAACTCAAAACAATTTTAAATGACCCAAACCCACATATTGTAATTCTTTGTGTGGCAAAATGTCCATATTTTGGTAGAATCTGAAATGGAAGTTTTTACACTCCGTACCCCAGCTGTGTT
The DNA here is from genome assembly GCF_964194415.1 of Vipera berus. Taxonomy (NCBI): domain Eukaryota; kingdom Metazoa; phylum Chordata; class Lepidosauria; order Squamata; family Viperidae; genus Vipera; species Vipera berus. The sequence goes on along the minus strand of NC_138208.1, from coordinate 81,043,428 downwards.
AGAGGACATCAATTCCATTAGCTTTGAACCAGCCTAGGAATGCCAGCAAATTGATTTTCATTTTTAGTTTCTCAGTAACTTATCTATGACTCCATTTCTAACTTTTTTTTCAAGTGCTCTGATGAAAGGATGCCGGTGCCTGGAAATTGATTGCTGGGATGGACCCAATAACGATCCTATCGTTTATCATGGATATACATTAACAAACAAAATTAGCTTTATGACCGTCATCCAAGTGATCGACAAGTATGCCTTTGTGGTAGGTACATGAGTGACATACGTACCAGTTGTTTTAAGATACTCTTCATTAATTACCCACATGCCTTCAGAGTTTTGATAGATGATGAGAATTTAGTAGCATAAAACAAAAGGCACCTACTACATGGGCCATGAAACAATCTGTTGGCCAGAAACTTTTCCTCTTAAAAATGAGTAGAACTAAATAAAAGCTCTGTCCCAACCCATGCTTGCAACTGCAGTGGAAAGGAATAGAGGAAAGAGGAGGGAATGTATGGTCTCTTCAGCACCAACATGGCTTTGTTCCGCTCACTAGTGTAGACAATCATATTGAAAGGAAAGGAAACCCTTTACAGAAGAAACACTATGAGCTACTTACTTGGGACCACTTTAAGATGCCACAGTATGCCATTTTTGTGTCTTAATGAAAATATCTGTAATTGCAGTATTGCTTATTTTGATTATATGTATTTTCTATTTGTGCAATTAAGGAGGTTAATAACTTTGAAATTGCATTTTTAGGCCTCCGATTATCCTCTGATATTGTCTTTGGAGAATCATTGTAGTCCTAAGCAGCAGGAAGTTATGGTGGATTATCTAAGAAGCATTCTGGGTGACAAGCTGGTTACATTTACAATAGATGAGACCATGCCAACTGAATTACCTTCTCCAGAGGTAATGTTTTTTTTAAAAATATATATATATATAATGGTTACTGTTGTATATAGAGACTCTACCATTTTTTATTCTGGATGTGGTTGCACTGCTGCAGGCAGACCAGGTGTGCAATTCTAAACTCAAAACTTCTAAACTTCTTGAGGAGCAGGTTGGTCAGTATTTTGAAGGGGAGCTGGATACTTTTGTACTGTATATTTCAGTGATCTTACTGAAATTAAAAATATATCCCACCTGTTAATGGGGAGTCTTATTGACCTATAATAAAATCGACTTATTTTCATAGGCCCTAAAATTCAAAATTATGGTAAAAAATAAAAAAATTGGAACACTTGAAGAAACACTTGGAAGGAAAGATATGGATAGTCACGGTCAAACAGGAGAATTTGAAGAGGAGGAAACAAGTGATGATGAGTCAAATAATGAGCAGAAACGCCCTAAACAATCTCCGGTTAAGAAAAGACAAGCACGTTGGAAAAGTGCAGCTCCCCCCAGAAAAAAACAAAAAGTATGTATGTGAAATTAAATTTTCAAAGAAAAATAGATCTTTCTTAGTTCCCATTTGAAGTTCTTTCTTGATCCTCAAAGGTTAGGAAAGTTCTCAAAGGAAGATATTTGAACTTCAAAGTTGGTTTGTATGATGGATGTGCTGTTATAAACCACACATTAGTATTTATCTCAAGCAGGTTTGCTATTTTTCATTTACCAGAAGTAATGCAATTTGCTTTTCTTAGGGCTATGGAAAGAAAGTGTATGAAAAAAGAATTCAGAGTTCAAGAAATGTTGGAAAATGTCTGTGTTATTGCTTAGTGATGAACTTTTAGGAATGTACCACTTTCGATTCCAGATTCAAAACTTACTCAGTTTTGCATGTCTGCTATCTTTTAAATTCAAGCAGGGCTGCCTCTTCTTATATTTGTATTTATAAGGATCCTTTTAGTCTATATCTAGTTTTGTATAAACACCTCAGTAAATTTTAGTTATGATTAACTAATTTTGCTTCTTAAATCACTTAAGGTTATAGCAAGATTATTTTTAGGCTTTAAATGATTGCAGGATATTTGTGTTGGAATAGATTGAGAGTGTAATACGGAAAGTTAAAATTCAAATAAATCCAATCTCACAATCTAATCTTCTGTTATGTTCCAAGCTGAAGTCCATTGTAGGGGGATGATGCAATATGAATAGAAGTGGTTTTTTTTTTCCTTCTTAAGGATTGTCAACCAAAACATTCTGATATCATTGTATAAATGTTGATTTTTGTTGTTAGCTGCAAAGTCGTGTCCGACTCATCGCGACCCTATGGACAATGTTCCTCCAGGCCTTCCTGTCCTCTACCATCTTCTGGAGTCCATTTAAGCTCACGCCTACTGCTTCAGTGACTCCAGCCACCTCATTCTCTGTCGTCCCCTTCCTCTCTTGCCCTCAACCTTTCCCAGCATTAGGCTCTTCTCCAGTGAGTCTTTCCTTCTCATTAGGTGGCTAAAGTATTTGAGTTTTAGCTTCAGGATCTGGCCTTCTAAAGAGCAGTCAGGGCTGAATCTCCTCTAGGACTGACCGGTTTGATTGCCTTGCAGTCCAAGGGACTGGCAGGAGTCTTCTCCAGCACCATAGTTCAAAGGCCTCAATTCTTTGGCGCTCAGCCTTTTTTATGGTCCAGTTTTCATTGCCATACATTGCAAATAAATGTTGATAGGATGGTAAAAAGATAATCAAATCATTTTTCAATTGTTGCCTCATTACTTATAGATAAGGAAAATAAAGATTGCTTTGGCACTGTCAGAACTTGTGATATATACCAAATCTCAGAAATTTATAAGCTTTGAAGATTCAAGAGAAAATCAGCGTTTTTATGAAAATAATTCAATTGGTGAGACAAAAGCCCGAAAGCTGGCAAAGCTGAAAGGTAATTTTTGGCATTCAGACTAATAAAATAGATGGTGTTTGTGTTTTCTCTTACTTAGGCATCAGAACAAACAATATGCTTTATTAAACAACTTGCCCTGGGCTGGAAGGACATGTAATGTTTCTAGTCTCACCATACATTCTGTGGCTGGAGATTTGCTTCATGGTACCTAATTGGCTGCTACAATTTGCCTCTACTAAACTATGGAAAGGAAGTAATAAATAAGTGTGTTTTTGTCCTTTTTTGTTCATTTTAAATAATCAAACCCAAGTTATTAGTGCACAACTAATGTGATGCACTGAACAATATGCTTTTAGCCCAATTCAAAGTGGAAATAATTCAGATATGAAAGTTACCCTTTCTTACGCCTCTTTCTGTGTCTAGTTCCTTATCCAATTTTTGCACCTGAAAAGCTGGTTATTATCACTTGCCCGCTGCTAACCCTGCCTAAAGTGCTTCTAAATTCAGATTGAGAATATTTATATTAATGTAGGATTTCTTCTGATCCAAAGCCAAAGCATTGGGCATGCAATAAAGATAAGACTTCACATGATATTATGGATGCTTTGTTTTATTAGACCTTTTCTACTGTTTCCATAATAGAATCTGCTGGTACAGATGAGGAATGCAGTATGTTGTGGGCAAACTGCCTCACATTTTTGTACTTTTAAAAAAAAAGAGCATGCTTAAATGGAGCATTTTATTTTGAGGAAAAGCCATCATAGGATTCCAAACCAGGATGTACTCCTTACTGAGGTCGTATCATCCCTGTCAAATTGTTTTCTGTTGTTGTAAATTTGCTTGCAAGATATAGCACCCATTAAAGCAAATAACAGTGTCAGAGAGCTACAATAGAAGCAGTTAGATTACACTCTGAAGTGAAAGCAAGTTGTTAGTTTCTTCTTCAAATAAATATGACTATACATATGTAATTATATTTTCATATAGTCTGAAGAATCCAGCATAAGGGATGTCTCTGAGATGATCCAGATATTTTGGTTATGTTAACCTCATAGAGGGATCATATTGATCAATTAGAAATATCTAATAAAATTAAAACATGTATTTGAGATGAATAAAATATCTTCTTTTTAGTGATCATATTATATTTCTTCAGGCAATGCACAGCTGTAGAAGTAGATATGTCTTTAAGTTTAAGTTGATTATATCAGTTTATATTTAGATTTTAGATTATTTCATTGTTTAATTTTGGAACGGAAGGAATAATTATAAATATAAATAATACTTGACATATAAGGACACGGATTGAAGGTTATCATCAATATTCAAAATTTTCACACAGTATTTTTTTGTTAAAACTGCTCTTAATAGGTATCAAAAGGTTTTGAACATATCCATATGTTTATTTTTTAGTTGTTTTATAAAACTGGCTATTTTTCATGCCTTTCTATAATGCAGTTTTGCATGTGTCTCTTTATAGCAAATGAATTTGTTCAACACACTGTCAGATTTCTCACAAGAATATATCCTAGAGGAATCCGAACCAATTCTTCTAATTATAATCCTCAAGAATTTTGGAATGTTGGGTGTCAGATGGGTAAGTGATTTAAGATTATTATTGTTACTTTTTGCTTATATTTTTTCTTCATATTGCATAGTAATTTAAATGTATTTAAATTACCTTTTAGTGTTGTTTGTGAAACAGTGCTAAGCATGAGTCTTCTAGCATTCTTCCATAACTAACACAAATTCAAAAAAGGGAAGGAGGAAAGACATCTGCATGTGGAAGAGGGCAAATTTGTGGATATAGAACATGGAATAATGGATTTGGAAGTGACCTTGGAGGTCGTCTAGTCCAACCCCCTGCCCATGGCAGGAAATTCTATACCATTCCTGACAAATGGCTGTCCTGTCTCTTCTTGAAAACCTCCAGTGATGGAGCACCAACAACTTCCAGAGAGAACCCATTCCACTGATTAATTGTTCTCACTGCCAAAAATTTCTCCTTATTTTTAGGTTGGATCTGTCGTTAAAGATCTTCCACCCATTACTTCTTATCCTGCCCTCAGGTGCCTTGGGAAATAAGTTGACTTCCTCTTCTCAGTGACAGCCCCTCAAATACTGGAAAACTGCTATTGTATCACCCCTATGATAAAACTGGAAAGTTTGGTAGCTTGTTCCACCTAAAATGAAATATAGGTGTTTAGAGTTTAGTTTTTGCCTTCTAAGAAATGGCATAATTCTGCTCCCAAAATTGGGCTGTAACAAGAAATTGTAACAACTGTTGATAGACCTATAGTCAGTTTGAACATGCCTTGTATACAAAATTATTTATTTATTTATTTATTTATTTATTTATTTATTTATTTATTTATTTATTTATTTATTTATTAATGGGATTTATATCCTGCCCTATCTCCCGAAGGACTCAGGGCGGCTAACAACAAAACATATAATAAGTACAGAAATTAAGATAAAAATAAAATTAGAATCATCTGCAATAAATTAAAAATTAAAAATAAATTAAAAATTGTAAATATAATTAAAATGCCTGTCAGTCCAGGTCAGCCAGGTGGAAAAGGAGTGTTTTGAGGCCGCGGCGAAAGGACTGGAGATTTTGGGCCATTCGAAGTTCAGGGGGGAGCTGATTCTATAGGACTGGCGCTCCCACAGAGAAGGCCCTCCCCCTGGGGGTCGCCAGCCGACATTGTCTAGCCAACGGTACCCTGAGGAGGCCTTCTCTGTGTGAGCGTATTGGGCGATGGGAATTCGTTCCCGGTAGCAGATGGTCCTGCAAGTATCCCGGGCCTAAGCCATGTAGGGCTTTAAAGGTAAGTACCAGCACCTTAAATCTCACCCAGAGGGCAACCGGTAACCAATGCAGCTCATGGAGCAGAGGTGTTATATGGGAGTATCGGGGAGCTCCCATCACTACCCGTGCAGCCGCATTCTGCACCAGTTGAAGCCTCCGGGTGGTTTTCAAGGGCAGCCCCATGTAGAGAGCTTTGCAGTAGTCTATACGGGAGGTAACGAGTGCGTGGGTGACTGTACGTAGGGCATCTCAGTCCAGAAAGGGGCGCAATTGGTATATTAGGCGAATCTGGGCAAATGCCCCCCTTTTTGCGCACCTGAACTTTCTAAATAGCTGGGATATTGACAGCTCCTTTCTATGTGATTCCCATGGTCATATTATGGTATGAATGGAGTGATTGGTCTTCCAATAACTAGTGTAGAGTTTCCTCTCTTTCTTTAGAGATTATTGGAGGATTCCAACACTAAAATCTAACTCCGTACAGTAAGTAGCACTAGGAATTAGAATAGCTTTCTCAATTTGTCTTTAGAATCTTCAGGCTATGCTTCTGAAAGAACATGACTGGAGCAGATATTTTGCCTAAGAAGAAACTTCCAGGCAGCCATTAATCTTTACTCGTTTCACCCTAAGCTTTAAAGAGTCCATTTCTTAGTTTCTTATATGAAGTTGCAAGAGTTCTATATGTAAAGTAACTTTGTTGACCTTCCTCTGTGCAGATTTATTCTTTTCTTAGAAATGTATAGAGCAGAGAAAGGAATTTACCTTTGTTCTTGCAGCTCTCCTCTTCTGTCTAGGCTCCATAGAGTTCACTTTTCACTTCACTTTGTAGCCTCTTCTGCCTTGCGGCAGATGAAGATCTAAGTATAGCTTCATAATGTATTAACTGCATATATAATGTTGTTGAAACACATTAGATTTGGAAGATTATACTTATGAAAATTTTGGCACCTCTTCTCTCCCCCCCCGCCCCCCCCCCCGCTCTCTTACACACGCCCCATTTTGGCAGCAGCAATTATTTTTTGCATATATCATTAAACCGCTATAAAGAAATGAAAAGGCACAGCTGAATTCAGGAAAGCAAATGTGAATAACGATGGAAGTAGCATTCTTCCAGTAGAGAAGCCTGTAGCAGATTATGAGAACTACTGCACAGGTAGTCCTTGACTTACAACCACAATTGAACCCAAATTTTCTGTTGCTAAGGAAAACATTTGTTAAGTGACTTTTGCCTTATTTTACAACCTTTTTTTGCCACAGTTGTTAAGTGAATCACTGCAGTTGTTAAGTTAGTAATATGATTAAGTGAATTGGCTTCCCCATTGACTTTCCTCACAAAAGGTGATTATGTGACCTCAGGACACTGCAACCATCATAAAAATGAGTTAGTTGCCAAGGGTCTGAAACTTGATTACATGACCATTGGGATACTATAACAGTTGTAAGTCAAAAGCAGTCATAAATCATTTTTTTAGTGCTCTGGTAACTGAATGGTCACTAAATGAACTGTTGTAAGTTGAGGACCACCTGTATTTTGACTAAATATTTATTTCTACTGTTAGGTTTAGGTAAGGGAGGAATGGTAAAGCATTTATTTTGCATTAAAAAGTCTTGGACAATTTGTAGCAATTTCATGAAGGTTTGGACTTCTGGATGGTTATTGATATAATACTAATCTAAGTGAATCAACAAGCTATGATATAATAGTGCTTTTCAAGAATACAGGAAAATATGTCAATATACAGTATATTTCATGAGTATTTCATTTCTGAGCATCAAGGCTGAGACTACAGTGCTTATTTGGGGTTCAGTTTCTTTGAAACAAAATCATTGAAGATTGATGCCTTTTGGTGATATATATATATATACACTGCAAGTAGAGCCTAAGAGCTTCATAATATTAGCATTCTGGTAGATTTTTGTTATACCCCATTTGATTTCTAAGGAATCCTACCACATACCGCAAGGGATGGTGCTCTTTCTGTTTAATAATTTAATAATTGCCTAGTGGCAAGTGTATCTTGTTTGATTCTTTAAAATGTGTACAGAGAAAGCATAATGAGCAAATACCTATTATTATTAGAAGAATCTCATATAAGAACATAAGCAGTCTTTTGGTCCATTGAAAGACAACTATCAGATTATTTATGGAAATGTCTGGTGGCATTCTCATAGATAAAATTACTGATAGATGTAGACATAGAAAGCCTTCTCAAAAATTATAGAAAAAGAAACATTTTCTGTAAAAGTCTTTAAATTACTCTCTGAATCTCTTTGCAGGAATTTGTTCAGCTTTTTTTTGTTTTTTTGTTTTTTTTTGCTTGCTTATTCATTTATCCATTCAACTTAGCTGCCCACTCATTCACCAAGCAACTCTGGACACTTTAGACCAGGGGTGTCAAACTCAATTTCATTGAGGGCCGCATCAGCATTGCGGTTGCCCTCAAGGAGCCGGGTGGGTATGGCCAGGGTGGGTGTGGCCTACTGGGTGGGCGTGGCTAGAGTGCGTATGGCCTACTGGGTGGGCATGGCCAGCTCTACAACGTTCACATCAAGGGTGCCTATGGGGGCCTGGGCAGGAGTGGGACAGATCTGAGGGTCTCTGGCAGAAGGAGGGTCTCTGGGCCAGGGCCAAGGCAGTGGGGGCCGTTCCCTCACTGTTTTCAGGATGGCTTTGCGGGCCACATGAAACCACTTCGCGGGCTGGATCCGGCCCCCGGGCCTTGTGTTTGACATGTCTGCTTTAAACAATTATCTTAGAGCAGTTGCAGGCAATCTATATTCTATGAGCCATGTAGAATCTAACTAGCTTTTGGTTGCTTGTTAATTTAGAAGTCCATCTCCTCATCAGTGATGACAAGAACCCATTTTTCAGCAGAAAATAAACCACACCACAGCATCGGTGTGTGTCATGTATGCTATCATAAGGCTCTCAGTCTTTTAGGGGAATGTTGCTGCTTCAGCATTGTAGACCATTGACAACCTTGCTAGGTAGATCAGAACAAAAAAATCAATTCCACAGGAAGGCTGAGAACAGTTATAATTACAGAATCTAATAAGTATAATTGTGGTGTAATTCTTCCTACATACTACAGTAAGACATTTAATTAGAGAGCTGTCTGAGTTGCTTCCAAATATTATATGTCTGTTGTGTGCTTGAACTATGTTTCACTCCCTGTTGTCTTAAAGATCGTGGTGATCTGTACTCTCTACAATCACACATTGATAATTTAATATTTGGATTATTTTGTGCTTTATGTGGTGCTAATGTTATCTTTGGTTCAGAAATTACAACTGATGCAGAATGGTGTGCCCATAGTGTTGAGAAGGGTACCTCAGTATACCATAGTATTTATTTATTTAATTAGTTTTATATACCGCCCTATTCCCGAAGGACTCAGGGCAGTTTACAGGGCAAAGTTTAAAAACAATATAATAGTTAAAATAGAATTAGAATTAAATTAAATTAAATTAATTATTAGCCCAACAAATTAAAACAAAGTTTAAAACTTAAAACCCCTCAGTCCAGGCCAGATAGATCAAAGAGCCAAGTTTTCAGGTCCCGACGAAACGAACGAAGGTCGGGGGCGGTCCGGAGTTCCACAGGTAGGTCATTCCATAGGGCAGGCGTGCCCACAGAGAACACCCTCCCTCTGGGGATCACCCGCCGGCACTCCCTGACTGGCGGCACCCTAAGGAGGCCCTCCCTATGGGAGCGCACAGGACGATGGGAAGTTGATGCTGGCAGCAGGTGCTCCCTAAGATAATCCGGGCCCATGCCATTTAGGGCTTTACAGGTCATCACCAGCACCTTGAATCTCACCCGGAGGGCAACTGGAAGCCAATGCAGCTTGCGGAGAAGAGGTGTTACATGGGAGTATTGGGAGACTCCCATCACAACTCACGCGGCTGCATTCTGCACCAGCTGAAGTCTCCGAGTGGTCCTCAAGGGCAGCCCCATGTAGAGAGCGTTGCAGTAGTCTAACCGGGAGGTCACGAGCGCATGAGTGACTGTGCGTAGGGCATCTCGGTCCAGATAGGGCTGCAACTGGCGCACCAGGTGAACCTGGGCAAAAGCCCCCCTGGTCACGGCTCCTATATGATCTTGCAAACTGAGCCATGAATCCAGGAGGACACCCAAGTTGCGAGCCCTATCAATAACAGTGTTATTATAACAGTGTTGTGTAGCCAATTCTTGCAGGCATTGAGCGAGACGCAAGGTTCAAAACAGCAACATGCTTTATTGAAGGTCAAACAGAACAGAAGCAACAAGGGAGCTGCTGCACAGTTATTTATATGGTTGGCCGATAGGCGGCGACCAGTAGGTTTGAAGCTAAGGTTTCTCGCCCAAAGACCTCCTTAGCTGGCTGGAGACAACCAGTCTGGGCCGGCTAGCAACCGTTACAAGTATACACGTGAACTAGTATTAGCAATTGAATTAGCAAACAGTGCAATTCCAGCAAACGCTTACAACATATATAAAACCCAATACATTACAAACAGCATTGGAGAATCTGTGCTAACCATTTACTAGGAGCTGCCAGTTTAGGATTTTGCAATTGGCATAATAGGCTTTTTCATTCTTTTAATTGAGTGTTTTAAAAGGCTTTGTTTTATTGTTCCTTTAATGTTTTAATACTTGTTTTAATTATAGGTTACCCTGAACTATTAAGCGATCAAGTAGCATGCAGATACTCTAAAAATACATTTAAAAGCCAAGCCATTTTGTAACCAAATTCCCTGGTAGAATGTTTTTATGTCTCAGACCCAGTGGCCAATGATTACCTACTATTTGTAGTGTGTTTCTACGTGTACTCTGTGGCAGAAATGTGGTGCCCACTCTCTAGAATGCTTCTGGAAATGTTTAGACTCATCTCTGCATCCAGACTTTCTTTGTGTGAACATTGTGTAAGGATATCTACCTGTGGGATCTGTCTCTCTGTGTGTGTTAGTTATAGGAATTTTATAAGAAATATGTTGCTTTTTCCAGGATTTTTTTTTTCTATTACAGCTTTTCATTTCCATGGCCAAGGATACCAGACACTAGCAACAAAATTAATGCTCCAAAGATGATTGGTTGCTAGCCTTCCTTTTTAAAAGATTTATCATATTTTAGGAGTACTGAAAATGATTATGGATGCAATTTATGCACATTGTTTTGTAAAAACAAAATTGTGTGAGGCCATAATAATCAATTCTACATTCGATTTCAGACTTTTCAAGAAAAAGCATTTTTGGAAGCAGCAAAATATAGAAGCACAGAAATATACCAACACTATCCCTTAAAATAATAATAAAAAGCAATTACTTTTTCCCTCTTCCTTTCAATTGTATTTGATTCTCAGAAACTGCTGGATCAAGTCCCAGCAGTTTTCTTAGCAAGATTTTTCAGGAGTGGTTTGCCATTGCCTCCTCTCTATGGCTGAGAGAAAGTGACTGGTCTAAGGTCCTCCAGCTGGCTGTGAGCCAGGGGTAAGAACTAGAACTCACAGTCTCCCAGTTTCTAGCCTGAAGCCTTAACCATTACATCAGAGTGACTCTGCAAACAAATACTTAACAAATATAAAAGTAATTTAATTTAATTTTATTTTATTTTATTAGATTTATATACCGCCCTTTCCCGAAGGACTCAGGGCGGTTTACAGGGCATTTTAAAATCACACCAATACAAAATACAAAAGTTAAAAGACAATTAAAAAGATTAAATTATCCCTGAAAATAAAAACCCCAGTTAAAAATTCTCAGCCTGGGCCGGAGAGCTCAAAGAGCCAAGTCTTCAGGTCCCGGCGGAATGAACGCAGGTCAGGGGCAGTCCTGAGCTCGACGGGCAGCTGGTTCCAGAGGGCAGGCGCACCCACAGAGAAGGCCCTTCCCCTGGGTGTTATCCGCCGGCAATCTTTTACCGGCGGCACCCTGAGAAGACCCTCCCTGTGGGAGCGCACTGGACGAAGGGAACTTGATGCTGGCAGCAGGTGTTCCCTCAAATATCCCGGACCCAAGCCATTCAGAGCTTTATAGGTCATCACCAGCACCTTGATATAGTATATCCTTCTATCTTATATGTCAACCCCTCTCTGTATATTGGAATATTTATGTAGAAAATTATTTTAAAAACTATTAAATTTATTATTTATTTTTAATATCTGAATTTTAATAAATGAAAATACTTTCTTAAATTATTTTATTTTTATTTTTTACAATGGTCATAATAACAGAATGGATTTAAGGGACAGAAAATCAGTTTGCCTTTCAGTGTTTCACCAACAAATCTTCCTTATGAAATTTTGGGAATGCTGTAAATACAGTGTATCTTGATTTCAAAAAAGAATATGACAGCATACCACATGATATGCAAATTAGCAAGTTTCTGAATGTGGACTGGATGGCATGAAAACTAAGTGCAACTGTCTTGAAAAATATATTCAGATATTGTGTCTCACCAATTTCATTGAATAAAGTGCATTTTTTACTTTGGTGAAAGACAAAGGCTGCCTTCAAAATGAAAGCCAGGTTTCAGGAATTAGACAAAAGCAAGCATACTCATCTCTCTCCTAAAGAATATAGTTTTAAATTTCACTGGGAGAATTGGGGAGGTTACTTATTTCCAATGAAACTGTTTTATTTTGTAAAATTGTACAATTGTATCATTTTTATATTTGATACATAGCTTAATTATTCAAAGTACTTCATTTCTTGCTTAACCCTAAACCAATGAAATCATTAGTTTTATTTGAGAGGCAGTTGCATAAATTCATTCCAATAATTTAGGGATCATTATCTGAATCCCTTAGTTTAAAAAATGGGCTGAAAATTGTTTATTTAATAAAACATAAAAAGGTAAAGCTTCCCCCGCACATGCGTGCTAGTCGTTTCCAACTCTAGGGGCCGGTGCTCATCTCCGTTTCAAAGCCGAAGAGCCAGCGCTTGTCCGAGGACGTCTCCGTGGTCATGACTAGATGCCAAAGGCGCACGGAACGCTGTTACCTTCCCACCGTAGTGGTCCCTATTTTTCTACTTGCATTTTTACATGCTTTCGAACTGCTAGGTTGGCAGAAGCTGGGACGAGTAACAGGCGCTCACTCTGTTACGCGGCACTCGAGATTCGACTCGCCAAACTGCCGACCTTCTGATTGACAAGCTCAGCGTCCTAACCCACTGAGCCACCGCGTCCCTTAATAAAACATAACTGTAGTTATATAGATAGGAAATAGAAATTTCACAGATACATTAATGGCAATAATACGTGAAGAAAATCATAGAAATGTAGTTGATTACAAGTTGTACATGAATTAGGAGTATGAGATAGTAGCAAGAAAGGCAAATCCAATTTTAGATTGCATTGATATAACTTCAATATCATAGGAGGCAATAATTCTACATTTTCCATTGGTCAGAACCAGAATGCATCCTTACTGCACACTCAGTTTGAGACTGTCCTGCTTTGCTATCCATGTAGAATACTGAACAACAGAATTGGAAGTGACCCTGGAGGTCTTTTAATCAACTTCCCACTCATGCAGGAGGCCCTGCTTGAAAACCTCCAGTGATGGAGCACCCTCAACTTCTGGAGACATGCTGTTCCACTGATTAATTATTCTCACTGATAGCTTTAATATGCAACATTCTGAGGGCCTTGATTTGTGGTTCCTTTGACAAACGTGCCAGCTCCACCCAACATAATTCACTATGTGAAAATGTGGCATGCCTAATACTTTGGTCACTCTACGCACTCCTTTTCCATCAGCTAGCTGAACTTTCATTTTTTAATATACTTTGAAATTATGGCTTGGTTGGTTGATCATTCAACATATCAACCATTCGATAGCAAGAGAAAATTGAAGGGTTCCCTTATCCCTACCTCTCTCTTGGCTGTCATCTTGTGACTATCCAAGATGAAGCTATTGAAGAACTGGAATTTGAGAAAAGATTTAGCAGTGGAGACTGCTGTGAGAGCTGCAAACTATGCTGTGAACCTTAAGAATGTTATGCGAGGAGAGAAAGAAGCAGCCACCAGGAGAAAATCTCCTGCTATGCGGTCACAAAAGTACAAGAGATGAATTCTTTCAATTATAGTTCTGATTATATGGGTTACGTCAGGGATAAGCTAGTTAATTTCAAGGCTTCAGCCACTAGAATAGAGATTTTCAAACATTTTCTGACCATAGAACCTGTTAAAAAGCAGTTCCCAGAGCCCCTGATTAAATGTCAAGCCCTAGTGATAGAAACAAAACAAACAAAACTTGCATAAACATACATTATGCAAATGAATATACATGAAAATTCTTCCGCAAAAATGGATAGTGCAATTACAAGCACTGGAATTGGTTTTACTTCTTTTATTTTCATTTTTTTTCCTGGACTGCCTACAGTTGTATTAGTTTGTAGCCAATGTTCCATATCTGGAAAAAAATTAGAATTTGTATGGAATATCACTTTGTGTGTGTGTGTGTGTGTGTGTGTGTGTGTGTGTACGCAATATCAGGCCTTCAGTCCATCGGATCACTGGAGTCATATATTTGTGTTTCCAATGTTGAAGAACAAGTCAATATTTAAAACTGTATTTTCTAGTTAATCAAGTTTTGTAAATATTCATCTTATACAGTGGCCTTAAATTTCCAAACACCTGGAGTACAAATGGATCTTCAAATTGGGAAATTTTTAGATAATGGTGGCTGTGGCTATATATTGAAACCTGAATTCTTGAGAAATAAAGAGACACCATTTACTCCATATAATATATCTGCAGACCATCAACCAATTACACTTACAATTAAAGTAAGTTCATTACAATTATATTATTATTATTGCTGATTTGCTTTTACAAATGCTTTACTGCAGTTTTCTGGGTTTTCTGCCTGAATTCTTGACAAGCAATTAAAGGAACTCGAGCTCAAATTTTTGCCGGTGTTATTCTTCCAGCATGGTCCCCGTATTATTTATGTGCATATACTTACTATGTTCTTCAGAGAGTTTTATGATAGTACATGATAGCATGTTTCTGAACTATAAAATGATTTCAATGTTCACATTTAAAAATGAGCCATAAGGAGATAGGGATGGTTTCATATATAATATCAAATTTTAGAAGCTGATTAATAATTTTAGTGCTTGCTTAGGGACTCACTGGTGTCTGAGCTGACTATTTGCTCTGTTTTGTTATTTATGTATACTGACTGTTAGTTGTTACTTTATTTGTATAAATATTTTTAATTTAATATTTGTGTTTCTTCCCCGACCTGGTATTTTGAAAGTCTTGAGTTCTAACTCTCAGATTTTGCAGCCAAAAGCTGCACTTGATTAGGAGTTCTGGGAATGCAAATCTCAATATAATTGTCAAGTGGCAGATTGAGGAAGGCTGCATACAGTTCTAAGATATAAATACAGTTGAAAAGAATAAAATTTAATTTTAAGCAGACACAAGTAGTATATACAATTAATTGGATTGCTATGTTGTTGGCTGCTGGATAAGATGACTCTTGGCTAAGATAATGCAGCATGGATATAAATATATGACCCAAGCAGATCATCAGTTAAGCTTGGTAGCATCTAAACGAGATATTAAATGTGAATTATAAAAATCTGGTTGTCTTGAAAATACGAAAAAGATAGAATTTTCGAAATCTTTTTTGCTAGGGATAGTCTTGATTTATTGATATCAGATGCAGATTTTTGTGTGTTAGAAGTAGGATCAAATATGATACTTCATCACATCCAGAACATAATAAGGTGTGATACTGTATAATAAGGTATGATATATTCACAATAAGGTATGAGTATGAAGCCATTTCAGTTCTTTAATTCATCCTCAGACTATTGCAACCAATCAAAAATGAATGGATAGCCAGGCTTCTAAGATGGTGCTGTGCTGTGTTTGATACATAACAATTCAGATGGAAGGACATGTTCCTCTTAGCACTGTCTCATTACCTTGCCTTTGCCTTTACAAAGTCCCACAATGGAAATTTATACTGAGTAGTTTTTTTCCCCCCTTATCCTTTATTGTTTCCTTAAACTTGGCTTATCTTTCTTTATAAATTCTGGCAGAGAGAGATTGAGAGAGCATGTAGCAGTTTGATCGCAAGTTAAGAGACTGAACTGCAAGTTGAAAAGCCCAATTTTCAGTCCCACCTTCGGCATTGAAGTCATTTGGATGACTTTGGGTAGTCATTCTCACTCAGCCCTAAAAACAAGGCAATGGCAAACCACCTCTGAAAATAATAATAATAATAATAATAATAATAATAATAATAATAATAATAATAATAATAATAATAATAATAATAATAATATAAAGTTGGAAGGGACCTTGGAGGTCATCTAGTCCAACCCCCTGCTCAGGCAGGAAACCCTATACCATTTCAGGCAAATAGCTGTCCAGTCTCTTCTTAAAAACCTCCAGTGTTGGAGCATTCACCGCTTCTGGAGGCAGGTTGTTCCACTGGTTAATTGTTCTGTCAGGAAGTTTCTCCTTAGTTCTAGGTTGCTTCTCTCCTTGACTAGTTTCCATCCATTGCTTCTTGTCCTGCTTTCAGGTGCTTTGGAGAATAGCTTGACTCCCTCTTCTTTGTGGCAGCCCCTGAGATATTGGAACACTGCTATCATGTCACCCCTCACCCTTCTCTTCATTAAACTACACATACCCAATTCCAGCAACCGTTCCCTATATGTTTTAGCCTCCAGCCCCCTAATCATCTTTGTTGCTCTTCTCTGTACCCTTTCTAGAGTCAATGAAACAATGCAGATATAAATCGAAAGCAACCTCCAGCACGGCGTTCTTACTGCAGCTCAGAAAGGTTTAGTTTATCATAAGACTCCCATTGAGGCAGCCTCTGAAACAAGTGTGCAAGAAGAAATTTTGGGAGAGAAATTGGGAGAATTTTTTGGCAAAGCCCACCTGGTTGGTTTTCAGTGGTGGAATTATTGGAGATTCATCTGTGTCCAATACTGTCAGTCTTTTCCCCCAAAAAACCCTGAAGGCAGAACTTTTCTAGAGGGCTTTTGGGGCCTGAGGCCATGTACTCTCTTGAGCTTTTGTTCTGTGTCTGTGTTTTATACTCTTATTTTACAGTTTTACTTTGTGAGCCACTGACGTTTCTGTGATTCTGGGGGAATAAAATATTGATTAAAAGTAAAGAAACTGCACTTAAAAAATCAGTTTAACGCAATGTTGTTGTTTTTTTACTTTTTGTTCTGGAGGCTATGAACCCCACCACTCCCTGCAATATTTTCTGATAGCCTTTGAAGCTTTCTTAGGAAAAAATATTAATGTCTGTAATAATATTAAATAATAATAATAATAATAATAATAATTTTAAATGTTAGTGTCCTAATTAATACTGGTCTCTTTTCCTGCATCTATGCAGCTTATTAGTGGCCATCAGTTACCACCTAGCAACCTTTCCAGAACTAACAAAGCCGACCCTCTTGTTATACTAGAAATTTATGGCATTCCAGAAGACCAGGCAAAACAACAGACTTGTGTTGTGAAGGGCAATGGTAAGTGGATTATACTGATTCTGCCAGGCAGCCTTCTTTAGCCTGATAGCTTCCAGACAGTTTGAATCTACAGTTTCCCAGAATTTCATCTCGTCTGAATGGCATTGAATTTGGGAAGGCATGGTATACTGTCTTTAATAATCTTGGAATTTTGCACGTCTTAACATAATTCCCTGCTCAAGACGCAAAGCAATGAGTTTCCATCAGCACAAACATCCTTGGTGTGTTGAGGCTTCTCAATGTCACCTTGACTAGCCTGCCTTTCTGCTGTACTTTAGAAAAGTTGTTATAGGTGCCCATGGCTGTATACTTTTCAATAAAGATATATGAGTGGACAATCCATAAAACAGGTTGGAAATTGTTAATATATGCTAAACACAGTTTGTTTTCTTATCATGCATGTTTTAGAACTGAGCGGTTTTCAGCAGAAGTGCAGTGCAGTAGGCCAATAGCCATTGCAAAGGTGACATTAATTTTTGAGATCTTCATGTGAACATCACCATATTTTTAAAGAGAATAGATGAGATTGTATTTCTCTTGATTTCATTATGACCAAAGGCATAAGCTTCATTAATGATATATTTCTTGTTTTGTGAATCATTCAATTTTCTATTCTTGTAGTCACTTGGAATAAGCAGAAAAAAGAAGTGAGAAGAAATAATGATTAACACTCAGAAGATAAAAGTGTTTTAAGGCTTATTGTTCATCTTATATTGCTTTTTTTATTTCAGCTTTGTGTCCTAGGTGGAATCAAACATTCACATTTGATATTCATGTTCCAGAGCTTGCCTTAGTTCGTTTTGTTGTAGAAGATCAGTTTTCTCTTGCTTCCAATGATTTCCTTGGTCAATATACGTTGCCACTTTTGAGCATAAATAGAGGTATTACATTGATTGTTTTTGTGTACAAAAAGGTGTTCCAAATCTTTTTTTATTATAACATTTCTTTTGATTAATGTATAAAACATAGCACACAAGACATTGCAATATTGTTTCTATTATTGCTGGTCTGGAATTGTTCAAATAACTATTCTTCCCCTAATTTATGACATTGTATGATTGAATGGTGGGTTGACTTACATTTTTTCTTTAACTTCCAAATATTACAGTTATGAGCCGTACAATTTTTCCCTTTTACGTAAATCAACATGCTAGTGTTCATGTGAAATCTTTCTCAGTGTCTGGAAGCTACAAACTTCACGTTAATAACAGGAGTGTTTAATGCACACTTCCACATATTGCTTATTGCTTATCTTCTCTTACTAAGTCTGTTTAAATGTCAAAACACGCATTTATGGACTATTGCAGTACGTACAATGTTTGGAGATTCCAATGGAGAATAATGAATGTAGCTCAGAGTTGAACTATGGAGTCCTTGGTGCTCTCTAAGTTTGATAGTTTGCATACGGACATTTCAATACTCAGTTATCGTCACTGAAATGGGTAATGAAATGTCCGCAAGCAAACTACCAAGTTTAGAGAACATTGAGAACTCCACTATTTGGAGATTCTTTTTGAATGACCTGCAGCTGATTATTTTCATTTTGATTCCTATAATATCACTAGTCAACACTGCATCTCCAAAGGTTGCTCGGTTCTTTGTAGGGGCAGTATGTTTACTGCTTTCCTTTTTCAGTATTGCCTTTGCTTACAGACATTTTGAAATGGGATAATCTGCAGTTATGGATCAAGAGAAGGAACTTTCATAACTAAATGAGAAGAATGAACAGAGTCTGAAACAGGTGTTCAAAGAACCCAATGAGTAACATGGGATGAAGACTTTTGCTTAACAGTGAAATTTGCCCTATATCAAGTCAGTTATTGCTCATAGTGCCTAGCATGAATCCTCAACTATTTTTTAAAATCCTGCATAAAGTTTTCATAGATTAAACTGAGCACCTTTCTTATTGCGGAACACATTGAAACCATTAAACTTTCTTCCAAGGTTGTCTATAATTGCTGCATTTTTATAATAGTTTGTAGCTAGTGTAATTAATTGTGCAAACTTCTGTACTAATGTAGTTGAAATTGCACTGCTTTGTTTTTCCCATAAAATGAAAGAGTCATGCTCTTACATTGGAACAAATTCTTCTCTAACACGAGCAAATAATGATTTGTAGTAAAATACAACTTTGATAGAACCAAGTTTTTGTACTGGTTTTGATGTTTCCGATTCTTGGAGGAATGAGTTTTAAACTAAGGCTTTACAAGATGCAGCCTAGATTAGTGGACAGAGAGAACTCAAAAACTTTCATCTTAGATTCTATTTCATGATAGTTATATAAAATCACAGACCATAGAGCTATGTTATATATGTATTATTGTGTATTTTTCACTTACAATACATTAATTGATTGCTATCATATTGCAGGTTATCGTCATGTTCCACTTTTTTCCAAACTTGGTGTCAGCTTACATCCTGCTTCACTCTTTGCACATATTTGGTACTCAAGAAATAATGTATGTTAGGATTTCCGCCTATTCCACAATAAAGATCCAGTGGTTTAATTATATTAAGCATTCAGTATGACATTTTTTCCTGAATTAATTTTATTCCATATGTATTAAACCCCCACAAAATATACCTTGCAGAGTAAGAATACCCCCCCTGTTGTATTTCTAACAGATCAGTACTTTTCAGAAAATGCACTAAAAAGAAGAAAAGTTTCCTTGATGTTTGCCCTAGCAGTTTAGCATTCAGTTAAGTTCCATAAATATAATACATAAATACTTTTAGTCTTATTTGGTTATCATGACTAATTGCTGCTAAAAATTTAGTTTTTATACATTTGTTTGCATTAAATTAAAAGCAATTACCAAATTATATATCTTAAGTTTTCAAATTCAGTCAGTTAATATAGTTTAATTTCTGCCTATCTATCCCCAGATATATCTTGTATGCGTTACAGAACACTTGTATATACCTCATAGATGAATACAGGTGATAATATTTCGGCTTGTAAACTGGTCCCTGGATTACAGATCCTAATTTTGATAAAATATAATGAACAGGCTTGAGATATAACAGGCTTTGGCTGTTTTTATTGTTCAAAATGTACCAAAACCGAACAGGAAAAGCTGCATATGATATAGCTACAACTAAAGCTTGCAATCTACACTTTCTCTGTCTTACTCCAAACTGTTACATGACAACCTTGGTTACCCAAAGCCATGATAAACAACAGAGATTAATATAGGCCCATATGGCATGAGACTTTGCAACAGAATGGGGAAGGTGGCAAACTATGATGTGTATCTACATTCAATGCAGAACTACAGTAATAAATTATAGTGTGAGGAAGGAGGCTTAGGTTAGACATTAGGAGGAACTTCCTATCTATATGAGTGGTCAGCTGTCAACTGGTGGAAAAAGCTACAATATGACTGAATTCTCTGCTAGAAGTTTCCACATTGAGGCTGGATGGTCATCTGTTGAAGTTCTAGTACTGTAAATCCTGTACTCAACAGGAATTTGGGTTAGATAACTTTTGTGGTCACTTCCAACTCTGCTATACTGTCAGCTGCTATGGTGTTGGTACACAAGTACAAAATAGTAGCATTTGTGTGTTGACATTACGTCCATATTTTTTTTCATTTTCTCATAATTTATTACTAATACGGCTGTTCTCTTGTGACAATCATAAGAGTTTTGAAAGATTAGGAATTTGAATGAAAGTGGAATAAATGATAAGCAACATGAATTAAAGTAATTAAAAAAATGATATGACATGTATCTCAGATTTTGAGAAACATTAAGGATATAAATAAATGTCAAATTTTGTGGAGTTGATAAATACCTGTTGGAAAATGAAGATGTAGGTTTAATTCTAAATGAAAGGGCTAAAATGGATATAGTTGTGGGATTACCGGTATATGAAAATAGGAATCCTTTGGTTAGTGATGGTTGCTTGTTATATTCCTGTGAATAGTGATAAGGATCGGGTGTGAGAGGTGGGGAAAAATGAGGAACATCCTTCATGAGATCCAGGGGGAAAAATATTCTGTTAGATAGGTGGGAAACAAGATGAAAGAATATAGAAAAAGGGAACAATTCAGAGGCTCAAAATGAATGAAAATGATGACCAGCAAGTACTTGCTTAGAAAGCTTCATTCCAGGCAGCTTACAATCAAAATGTTGCTGTCTTTGTAATATTTGCTTATAGCAAGTGTTTTTCCCCCCCATAGTAAATAGTTCATGACTTCATCAGCTCTCTTGAGGCATATTAATGCTCAACTAGCTTTTCTCGGGAAGACTTTAATTAATTTCAAGAGTGGACTGGGGTGACAGCAGTGTCTATTCTGTTCTGTCATGACAAAACGTATTCTTTTTTAATCTTTATTTTTCTCTTCATTACAATTACCCTTCAGCCCCAATAGCTTTTTAAGTTGTGAGCTATTTAAATAAGATTTGTTTGCCTTGAAACTATTGTGTTTTCCTGAAAAAAAGCCATTTTCTGCATGGAGTCCCAGACGTACTCAGTGTTTTGCATCTTTTGAACAAAATGTCATTTATGGAGCAACATCATAGTTATAATACTGCGATATGGCTGCAATCCAAGGATGCACAAAAATGTTTTAGGTGATAAGGAATTGTGTTTCTCAAAAGCTGCTGCTTGTAATATGGAAATCTATCAAATTACAGTGGTAAGAATAAAAACCAACACAGGTAGTCCTCAATTAATGATGGTAATTGGGACTATCTAAAACTGTCACATTGCCCTTCCAGCACAAATATATTCCAAGCTGCTTGATGCTAACATGAGATTGGTGCTCAATATGCCAGGTTGCTTTTGTAACTTTCATCTTTCTTTTATTAGAGTGGGCTTTGAGGCAGTTTTGCACTTGATGACTTCCGTGACCTTGTTTCAAATTATCACGGGCCTGAAGCACAAGCAAGAGCACATGGTGGATCTGATGTAACTGCCATGCACTTGGAAGTCTGCCAGCCTGTGTCTTAAAATTTCCTGGCAGCTTCCCTACTGAGCTTGGTTGTGGAAAGCCGGCAGAAAGTTTCCTCACTTAACGACCATACTATTTGGGTTAAAAAGAGCAATCAGGTCTGCAGAGATTGCCATTGCTAAGTGATGTTGTCATGGATTATAACCACATTGCTTAGCAACAGAAATTCCAGTCCCAAGTGCCTTCATAACTTGAGGACTAACCTATAATAGAAATAGTTTTCAGGCATAGCAAATTTATATTATTTACTGAGGAGTAAAATAACATTGGTTCTGATCAAACAAAATTATTCCATTTTCAGAAGGATTGTTGTTACGTATTATTAAACAATTTCCTTGCCCCGATGCGCTGGCTAGAGATGAACTGAGTTTAGCCTAACTCCATCTATTCAAAAATAGTTCTCTCGAGAAATGTTGTTACCTTTGAAATTTCATTCTGCAAAATACATACAGATGTTTTTTTAATGTTGAAGTTAATGAGAACCATTTGCAAATAGAAGAGTAATAATTCCATGAAGATAACTAAATGACAATGGGCCATGAAAAACTCGTTATAATATCTCTGTGATTAGTGGTCTATTCTCTCCTCAGTGGTGTTCCTCCATACATATTCTCCAAGGCAAACACTCAGCAAATATTGCAGAAGTACTAGTAGAAACGGGGGGAAAGAAACTAATGAATAAATAATTCAGTTGTCTAAGACAATCTTATTACACGATTCCCCTTTGCGTATCACTTTTCTTTGTCTTAAGTGAATACTGTTCATCCAACTATTAAGTCTTTCAAATGTTCTACTACTTTCTATGATGTTATGTTTTTTTTTTAAATACATGTGTTACAATGACCCAATTCTATCCAAAAAGATAAGATGATAGATGTTCAAGTGCTCCTATATACAAAAAATAATAATTAATGATATAAATCTATCCTTGAAGAAGAACTGGCAAGCCAGACCCTACTTATTTAATCTGGTACTGCTCTAAACATCATGTCTATATCATTCAATTAATCAATATGGTAATCTTTGGACATCTTATATTTTGTTTAATCAAGAAGGTATGGCAAAGAAGCCAATTTCAAAGATTTAATTTTGAAATCTTAGGATTTAAATTCTAAAATTTATGCCCTATCCTAAATGTCCATGAATTGTATTTACTTAATGCAATTTATTATTGAACTTTGCCAACAGTACTGAATGTGGCAGACAAAAAAAAAATGAAAGTAATTAATTTGCAGCTAAAAACAATTCTTATATAATTTTCAGCACCATAAAAGTATCTGAAACACCTAGCATGCCTTAAATTCAGTCAAAAATCAGGTAAAATAAAGATGCTTTTGCTGGTCAGCAGGGAAATATCAGAAGATAACTTCCCTGACTAACTTTGGTACAGAATTCCAAGGTGGCTCAATGCATCCTACAACTTAATACAAAACATACACACAGATTAAATAATCCCTGAAGGTGTATTTCTAATGACCCTGGGTCAGAAGGAAATTGCAATTTGAGGCTCTAGGTCAGGGGTGTCAAACTGCCAAAGCTGCACCCACCCCATTGCCGGCAATGCAAAAAGAGTTATGATACGTCGCAACACGTCACATGACGTGGCGAGTTTAACACCTGTGCTCTAGGTTCTTCAGTTGTTTGAAGTGCTAGAACAGTTGATAAGTGAAGATGTTTTGGATACTGTTATGTTTTCTCCTCCATCCTTCTTTGGATGTCAGACAATGTATGATTTTCCCATTAGGAATTTGAGACGTATTAATATTTTAATTTGGGATTGTTTAATTTTACTGCCTATTTGAATTAGCTGTTTTTATCATATTTTAATGATTGGCATTCTCTCTTTATTTTCAAAATCCATTTAGAACAGTAAAACATTATTAGACCACTTCAAAGCTGACACCTCATCTATTTTAAAGTTTTAATAAACTATTATCAACATAGGGATTTTACAATTTTACTCTTATCCAATATAGTTATCTTTGTTTTTCTTAAGAAGTGAATGATATTAATAAGTCCTTCAGGTTGTTTTCTCTATTTTATGATGGTGTAAATAATGAGAGTCACCTTTATCTATAACGCCATGTTAAAGAACCTCCTGTCTTCTGTAAACAGTCTGGCTGTTTTGCTTTATGTTCAAGGAAAGAAATGAAGTAGAAATACTAACCTAGACACCACTGACCTGGATACTGTTTATTGTGAAGGACTGCATATTTTCATGAATCATCGGGCAATAAATCAAAAAGATCACTTGGAATGTACTACACAGCTGTTTTATTTGGTCATTATTTCATTCACACAGGCACTGCAGCCACTACAATGATTCATCATTTCCAAGGGCCTTCACCTCTTTTCTCTTAAGTCCTCATCAGTACATCCCAAGCGATTGAAGTGCGGGTAACTGGGAGCCTTCTCCGAAACTGTATCCATGTTTCATTTGACAAATCGTAGAGGCTTTTCACAAGATCCATTTGAAATTTGTTATCTTCAGCTTCAATAAATTTCTCAAAATCCAAGGCAAATTGGTCCCGATGAATTAAATATATGGAACCTTCAGCAGTACTACTTGCTGTCCAGTGAAGATTAGCTGTTTTGAAATAATGAAGCTGTACTTTTAAGTCCCCTCTGATTTCTGAAACAGGCGGACTTACTGCAATGATCCATTCTGATTTCCAGTGAAAGTTCCAGAATCTCCTATTCTGGTGGCTTTCCATGCAGACCACAAGATATGGTCTATTTCTAATTGTTTTTCTGTAAACCCGACAAACTCCTGAGATGTAATGCCTCTTCATGTATGCTTCCAAGGTCACATTAAGGGTTTCTCGCCACAATTCTGCCTTATCTCTCCTGATATTACAATAAAGCAGAATTTTGTCAGCTCTTCCATTCAGGTGATCGAATGTGAAGGAGAGCTTGATCTGTGGATCAAAGAAGCGGTCACCTTCCATGTCATTATGGCGAGTCACCAGAACTCTCTCCCCTTTTATTGTTGCGGTGGTGAAATTTTTCTTGGAATGATTAGCGCACACCTGAGCAACCTCGTACTTCATGAGTTTATCATCACAAACCAGAAAGCGAAGGTCTTCAAAAACATTCCTGAATTCACCTGGAGGGCATTGTTTTAACAAGCTGCATATGAATTTTATTTTGAGTGCATTAGCTGCTTCTTCTTGAGATACGTCGGTTTCCTCAGGGGGTGGTTGTTCTAAATCAGGCAAGGCGTCTGCAAAATGAAACAAGAGCTCTTTCAAATGTTCATGAATTAAACGTACACTGCTTACTGACATCTCTTCCAAAATAGAATGAAGTAGTTTTTCATTTTGAGTCTTTATTAATTGTCACTTCCAGAAATGAGTCTAGAACTTTCTAGGATTAAGCTAGATCTAGAATTGAATGTGAGCTCATCAGGAGTTTTAATGGAAGCTGTAAGATCTTAACATAGCAATTCATTGCAAACTAAATTCGAGCCAGCGGTGATGCGACTGAAAACACCCCTTCAATCCTAAAAATGAAATGCAATTTATGTTACATCAACTGAAATATTATTTATTTATCACATTTGTAAGTCTGCCTGACTTCATAGCAACTCTACATGGTGCGCATATTAAAAATAAATTAGCAACAGATAAACCATACAACAGATTTCCAGAGAAAATAACCAACATTTTCTCAATCATAACTGCATTCCCTCAAAGGGACTACTACTCAATCTGATACAAGGTCTGGGGAAAATGGCATAATTTAAGAGCCCATTTCAACAAGGCTATGATCGGGGCAATGCGACTCTCTGGACAGATGCGGTTCCAGAGGACAAATGCCACAACAGAATGACACTGTTTTAATTGCTGGGACGTAAAACATACCAGCTCTGTCAGATTGAATATCATAGGCGCACTCTGAAGGAGATATAGCATGTTTCATTCAGGCAGGCCTTGCGGAGGGCTTTATACAGTAGATGTAGAGGGCACAGAGAATGATCGTGAAGGAAGGAAGAAAAGACCATAGCAAAGCAACAATCAGATAAGTTGGACTTGACCACATTTGAAGCCACTGGTTTGACTAAATGACTCAGACCATCCCTAGTTCACATAGAGATAAAGCAAGGGGGGGAAGGAAGAACATTCTGACTCACAAGTGACTACAATAAAAGAAATACTGAGATACAAGATGTGGATTTGTTAGTCAGGTCTACTTTAAAGGGACGACACCATTCTCGTAAGTCTCCTATTGCAGGGGTCCCCAAACCCTGGGTCATGGACCGGTACCAGGCTGTGGCCTGTTAGGAACCAGACCACATTGCTGGAGGTGAGCGGCAGGTGAGCAAAAGTGTGCATCTAGGTTGTGCGCTCCTTCCCCCCACCCCCGATCCATGAAAAAAAAATCAAACACAAAACTGGTCCCTGGTGCAAAAAAGGTTGGGGACCACTGTTCTATTCTGCATCTAGATGGGCAGTTACCTTGACGACTAGAGATAGCCTCCAATTCTCAGAGCACGCACTATCAACAACCTTGCTGCAGCATTGCTGGATGTACCTATTTACAAAATAACCTATTTACAAAATATGGAGTCCTCGGTGCTCTCTGAACTTGGTTGTTTGGTTGCAGACATTTCATTACCCGACAAGGTAACAACCTCTGTGAATGAGCATTGTTCCATGTTTATAAATATATAATATAATAAATATATGCAGAAGTTTGGCATGCCAATTTTAATGTGTCTATGGGGTGGGGTGGGGTAGGGGGGATGCAGTAGGAGGAGATGGCTTTCTCCTTGGTTCCTCCTTGATTAGGGCACTGTTTTCTGCTATTAATCCTTGTTTATTTGAGTCTTAGCTACTGGAGACGATGTGTTCTGGTCTTTTTGTTTCCTTACTGCTTGTTTACTGCCTCTTGAATGGTGTGTAAATATGGTATGTAAATATACGTTGACAGCATCCAAGCACACTTTATTGTTTCTATTACTTTTTGTTTAGATTCAAAGCGGAGGATAGAGTAGCTGCAGTTACGTAATGCAGAGGGGAGCTTGAACATTTCTGCCAACCTGTAGTTAGGCTCAAGCAGCCCACACAAGTCTCAAAGATGCTTTTTTAAAAAAGGCAACTGGATTGTTTTTTCTCTTGAGGAAGAAGAAAAAGACATTTCGCTTCTCATCCAAGAGGCTTCACCAGTTATGGCATGATGGTTGGGGCGATGGAAGGATTAGTTCTGACAGGATGGGAGCGGGTTGGACCAAGGGCACAGATAAACCCCCAAGTGGCCTCAAGAGCTCTCAGGGAGAGTGCTAACGACCAGATGACTGCAAAGCAAGATGATCCTTCCAACTCCTCTACCTTCTGTCAGAACTTATTTCTAATTTTTAACTAATTTCTCATTTGACAAATTTCCCTGAGATGCTAGGAATCACTGTTTAAGTCCCCTGAAGATAGAAATAATATCCTGCATGCCTTCTGAAAATTTTAAGCATGGATAGAAAGGCTGAGATCCAAACAATATGAGATGTTCCTCAACCTATAGGCTAGGATGTCAACCAAGATCAAAGGAAAAGGGGAAGAGTCAGTGCATGTTAAGGCATGGTCACAGTTGTATTATTAAGGGCAGCTAGAGTGACTCTGAAGAGTAACTTGAGTTTTATCTTGCTTTTACCAGGCGTTTCGGGTTGCTGGTCCTTTGCCGCTTGGGCATCCACTGCTTGCTTTGCTGCCGCTCCTGGCGCAGTCGCTGAAGGCTGTGGTTCCGTTGTTGGTTTTGGTGTTGGTTGAGTTGTTAATGGGGCTGCCGCAGGAGGAACAGCGGGGGCTACTTTTTAGATAGATAGATAGATAGATAGATAGATAGATAGATAGATAGATAGATAGATAGATAGACAGACAGACAGACAGACAGACAGACAGACAGACAGACAGACAGATTAAAAACAAAGAAAAATAACAACCCACAAAGACAAAACATTCGTTACCTTCAATTAAGTAGCAAGGGGTGACTTACCTGTTCCTTGCTTTGCTGCTGGTGCCCCTGTTGGAGCTTGTGGTTCTGTTGTCGGTTTTGCTGCAGGAGGAACGGTGGGACATGCTGATTTTTTTAAAAAAATATAGACATTAAAAATACAAAGAAAAACAACAACACACAAGGAAAGAAAAAGGAAAGATCTTTTCTGTAAGTAATTGATAAGAGATGACTTACCAGGAGCTTGGGGACTGGCTGCTGTTGCTGGTTGCGGAGCTGTTTAAGTTTTTTTTTAAATTTTATTTCCAAGTGCATTTGGCGGAAGAAATAATATAAGAAAAAATATTAGGACTTGTATATTAAAACTTGGCACAAAGAACAAACAAGGAAATGTATTATCTTCAATTAAATAATAAGGGATGACATACCCGGTGCTTGCTTTGCTGCTGCTGCAGTTGCCGAAGGTTGAGGTTCCGTTGTTGGTTGAGTTGTTAAAGGGGCCGCGGCAGGAGGAACGGTGGGGGCTGCTTTTTAGATATAGTTAGATTAAAAACATAAACAAAAATAATAACCCGCAAAAGAAAAAAAACAAGGAAAGATATTATCTACATATTGTTATGTATTTATTATATTTATGATTTAATTCTTTTTTTAAATTTTGTATTTTATTTTATTTTTTAACTTTTTATTGTTGTGAGCCGCCCTGAGTCCTTAGGGAGAAGGGCGGCATATAAATTTAATAAATTCAAATTCAAATTCAAATTTAAGCAATAATGGGAGACTTACCTGGTGCTTCCTTTGATGTGGGTGCAACCCCTGGAGCTTGTGGTTCTGTTGTTGGATTTGGTGCTGGCTGAGTTGTTAAAGGGGCCACCGCAGGAGGAACGGTGGGGGCTGCTGAATGGTTTTTATAAAATATAGACACTCAAAACACAAAGAAAAATAACAACCCACCAATAAAACAAAAAGGAAAGATGTTTTTTGTAATAACTGATAAATGATGACTTACCAGGAGCTTGGGGACTGACTGCTGTTGCTGGTTGTGGAGCTTTTTTAAGGTTTTCAGTTTCAAGGGCATTTGGCAGAAGAAATAATGCAAGAAAAAAATATTAGGACTTGTATATTAAAATTTGACACAAAGAAAAAAAGGAAGAGTGTTATCATTAATTAGGTGACTTAGCAGTAGCATTAAACCTAAGACTTATATACCGCTTCATACTGCTTTACAATCCTTTCTAAGTGGTTTACAGAGTCAGCATATTGCCCCCAACAATTTGGGTCCTCATTTTACCAACCTTGGAAGGATGGAAGGCTGAATCAACCTTGAGCCAGTGAGAATCGAACTGCTGACTGTTGGCAGAATTAGCCTGCAGTACTGCATTCTAACTACTTTGCCACCATAACTTACCTGGTACTTGAGTTGTTGGTGGAGCAACCCCTGGAGCTTGTGGTTCTGTTGGTGCTGGCTGAGTCACTAAAGGGGCTGCTGCAGGAGGAACGGTGGGACCTGCTGAATTTTTTTTTTAAATATAGACATCAAAAACACAAGGAAAAACAACAACCCACAAAGAAACAAAAAAAAAAAGAAAAGATGTTATGTGTAATTATCTGATAAAGGGTATTTACCAGGAGCCTGGGGACTGACTGCTGTTGCTGGTTGTGGAGCTGTTTGAGGTTTTCATTTCCAAGGAGATTTGCCATAAGAAATTATACAAGAAAAAAAATTAGGTCTTGTATATTGAAGCTTGAAAAGAAGAGGGGAAAGCAGAAATAATGATACTGAATTTATATTTTTGCTTTTCAATATTTCTGTAGTAAGACTGTAAAATTCAGTCAATGTGGAATGCGAAAATCCCCATCCCACCTTGCAGTTTAACTTCCTGTTGAGGCCAAGATAGTTCTGGAGTGGACTTCTTGTCTGCAGACTGATCACTTACAAGTTGGGGAGGAACTTTTGGATCTCTCACAATAATTGCGTTTGAGAAACTGCAAGTGGTTGGAGCATGCAGAGCTTATAAATAATTTCTGTTCCAAACCTCAAATAAATAATGGTCCAAATTATTCATTAAATGGTATGTAAGGTGTGATCCCCACCAGCCCGCACGCAATCCCACCCAGCATCACAAAGTTATGCTCCTGAAATGTGTTGGCAAATAGACAATTTAGTTGATACGAATTTTTAAAACAAATGTAATTAGGAACAGACATGGCAGAAAGAAATCAATTTCAGCCTATTTTATGGCATATTTTGAATAAAGCCTGAGGGTTATCAACTACTAGGATGTCTCTGGGAAATAGCCTGTCTCCATTTCATTCTTAAATCTCACAAAACTCTCTTGAAGGCTACAAATTTGCCTGAAAGTGGTATTTGGGGAGAATTTGGAGTCAAGGCTGGTAGTGAAAGTAGGACTGGGAATGGTTTTCATCTCAGAAGTTACCTATTTCTATTTGATAGGGCCCGCAACTTGAGTGTCCTCCTGGATTCACGGCTCACTTTGGAAGATCATATAGGAGCCGTGGCCAGGGGGGCTTTTGCCCAGGTTCGCCTGGTGCGCCAGTTACGGCCCTATCAGGACCGAGATGCGCTACGCACAGTCACCCATGCGCTCGTGACCTCCCGGCTAGACTACTGCAATGCTCTCTACATGGGGCTGCCCCTGAGGACCACTCGGAGGCTTCAGCTGGTGCAGAATGCAGCCGCGCGAGTTGTGATGGGAGTCTCCCGATACTCCCATGTAACACCTCTTCTCCGCGAGCTGCATTGGCTTCCGGTTGCCCTCCGGGTGAGATTCAAGGTGCTGGTGATGACCTATAAAGCCCTAAATGGCATGGGCCCGGATTATCTAAGGGAACACCTGCTGCCAGCGTCAATTGCCCATCGTCCTGTGCGCTCCCACAGGGAGGGCCTCCTCAGGGTACCGCCGGTCAAGGATTGCCGATGGGCGATCCACAGGGGGAGGGCGTTCTCTGTGGGTGCACCTGCCCTATGGAATCAACTGCCAACGGAACTCCGGACTGCCCCCGACCTTCGTTCATTTCGCCGGGACCTAAAAACCTGGCTCTTTGAGCTATCTGGTCTGGACTGAGGGGTTTAATGTTTTTAAATTGTGATTTAATTTTTGCGGCTAGACTTAATTTAATTTTATTTTAATTTTATATTGGATTGTTTTTAAATTTTGCCTTGTAAACCGCCCTGAGTCCTTTGGGAATAGGGCGGTATATAAACCGAATAAATAAATAAATAAATAAATATTTCACTCTTAATCTCCTCCACAAAATGAATGAAAATGTTCTAGTAGCATCATCAATCATTTTATGGCTTACTGGGACCCAACAGAAGGTTGATAGACTGAAATGAGATCTACAATCCAGTGAATGTTGCCCTTCCAGTCTTATGGGTCTGACATGTTCCCAGGAGCTACCAACCAACACTATCTAGGTTCCTCCTAGAAATTCTGTTTTCAATGGAAATTATTTCCTGAGATCAAAATACCATCACCAGAAGTTCTTCAAACTATCAGCTGGGTTGTCAGCCGACATCTAGGAAACAGCAGAAAAGTCAGTGTGCATTAAGGGATTTGTGCCATTAAGGGCAGCTAGAGTGACGCTGAAGAGCAATCTGAATTTTATCTTGGTTTTACCAGGCATTTCTGGTTTCTTGTCCTTTGCAGCTTGGGCATCCACTTCTTGTTTTGCTGATGCTGCTGGTGCAATTCCTGAAGGTTGTGGTGCTGTGGTCGGTTTTGGTGTTGGTTCAGTTGTTAAAGGGGCCACTGCAGGAGGAATGGCAGGAGCTGTTTGATAGATGATAGATAGATAGATAGATAGATAGATAGATAGATAGATAGATAGATAGATAGATAGATAAATATAGTTAGAATAAAAACATACGTAAAAATACCAACCCACAAAAGAAAAAAAACCAAGGAAAGGTATTATATTCATTTAAGGAGAGAGAGAGATTTAAAAAGCATAACAATAAGAACCCCAAAAGAAAAAAACAAGGAAAAGTGTAATCTGTCATGGTTCCGATGCTAAGATCAACAAAATCAGAACTCGGAGGATAGAGGTTTCCTCAAAGAACATGTTTATTGGTTACAAAATATCGGCACGGTCAAAAGTGAAACCAAGTCTGAAATTCCCTCCGAAGTGTTACACTATTACAAAGTCAAACTTCCCATCTCAGTGCTATATAATCATCTACATTCCCCAGTAGAATAACTTGGTGGGCTTTCTAATAAAATGCCCAACCTTCTTAACCTAACTGATAGAATGACCTTGGTTCCCATGGGACCCAGAATTGTTTAGACTAGGAAAAGTACTCTGCACCCCCTCCCTTTCTTGTGGCAACCTAGAATGAGCAAGATGGCATCAGCCAGGTTCGTTGTAGAGTTGACATAATCTTTAAGTAATATGGACTGACTTACCCGGTGCTTGCTTTGTTGCTGGTCCACCTGCTGGAGCTTGTGGTTCTGTTGTCGGTTTTGGTGCTGGCTGAGTCGTTAAAGGGACTGTCGCAGGAGGAACAGTGGGACCTGCTGAATTTTTTTAAAAAATATAGATATTAAAAACACAAAGAAAAACAACAATCCACTAAAGAAACAACAAAAAAGATGTTATCTCTAATTAACTGATAAGGGATGACTTACCAGGAGCTTGGGGACTGGCTGCTGTTGCTGGTTGTGGAGCTGTTTGAGGTTTTCATTTCCAAGCAAATTTGTCAGAAGAAATAATATAAGAAAAAAAAAATTAGGACTTGTATATTAAAGCTTGAAAAGAAAGGGGGGAAATAAGCAGAAATAATGATACTGAGCTTATATTTTGCTTTTCAAGATTTCTGTAGTAAGACTGAAAAATTCAGTCAATTTGGAATGCGAAAATCCCCATCCCAAACAATTTCAAAACAAGGAAAAATGTTATCTTCAATTAAGTAATAAGGGATGATTTACTTGGGGCTGTTTTTCAGCTGTTTCAGGTTTTTTCCCCAAGTGATTTTGCCAAATTTTAGTGTTACAAGAAGAAATATTAAGCCATGCATATTGAAACTTAATAGGAAGGAGAACAAAGCAAAGTTTTTGTAATAAGACTGAAAATTCTTGCTGAAGAGATTCACTTTTCAGAATGAAATGGACAGTATATAAATTTAATAAATAAATAAATTAAGACAGTTTGGAAGGTCCGAAACCTCTTATCACCTTGAGCTTTACTCTCTGGTTGAGGCTGAGATGGTGCTGGAGTGGGCTTCTTGTCTGCAGGCTGATCACTTACAGGTTGGAGAGGGCCTTTTGCACTCACAGTAGCTGAAAATGAGAAATTGAAAATGGTTTGAGCATGCAGAACTTAAAAATTATTCATAAAACAATACGTAAGTGTGGTCTCTATCACCTCATCTGCAGTCCAATCCAACACCACAAAGCTAGTCTCCTGAAACGTGTAGGCAAATAGACAATTGTGTTGATATGATTTTTTTAAAAAAATAATAATAATTCAGAATATGCATGCCAGAAGGAAACAAATTTCAGCCCATTTCATGATATATTTTGGAAGAGAAACTGAGGAACACCAGCAACTAGGATATCTCTGGGAAAGAGCTTGTCTCCATTCCATACTTAATAGCAGTAGCAATAATACTTCAATTTATATGTCACTCCATAGTACTTTACAGCAGGTGTCCCCAACCCCAGGTCTGTGGACCAGTACCGGGCCGCAGCATGTCAGCAACTGGTACACACAAACAAGCAAAGCCCCATCCACAGGATGCAGGCAACACAAAACCACGCACCCTCCAGTCCGCGGAAAAACTTCTCTCCACAGAACCGGTCCTAAGTGCCCAAAAGGTTGGGGACCTCTGTTTTACAGCACTCTCTGACTGGTTTACAATGTCAGCCTATTGCCCCCAACATTCTGGGTCCTCATTTTGCTGACCTCAGAAGGATAGAAGGCTGAGTCAACCTTGAGCGGATCAGGATTGAAGTCCTGGCTGTGGGCAGAGTTTGCCTGCAATGCTGCATTCTAACCACTGTGCCACCAGGGCTCCTTAAGTCTCTCGAAACTCTCTTAAAGGCCTTAGACCTGCTTGAAAGTGGTGTTTTGGGAACTTTTGAAATTGAGATTGTAGGACTGGTTTTTATCCCAGGTGTCACCTACACCCTTTTTTCACTCTTAACTACCCCCACAAAACAATTGAAAATGTTCATTCCAACATATTCTTGTGGCATCATCACATGATCAGATGGCTTACTGGGACCATCCAGAAAACATGTAGATTGAATTGAGACTCACAAACCAGAAAATGTTGCCTATACTGTATACTGTTGTATGGGTGTGGAATGTTTTCCTGAGATTACAGGCAACATTGTTTAAGTCCCCCATATATAAAAACTACTTCCGCTGTGCTTCTACATCTTTTTAAAGCAACTGTAGAGGGTTGACACTCAAATACCCTCCTCAGATGTTCTTTGAGTTATTGGCTAGGATGTCAGGCAAGATCAAAGGAAAAGCAGAAGAGTTAATTCATGTTAATGCACGGCCACCCTCATGTTATTAATGGTATTCAGGATGTCCCTGACAAGCAATTTGAATTTCATCTTGGTTTTACCAGGAGTTTCTGGTTTCTTGTCCTTTGCAGCTTGGGCATCCGCTACTTGCTTTGCTGCTGGTGTGGCCCCCGGAGCTTGTGGTTCTGTTGTTGGTTTGGGTGTTGGCTCAGTCATTAAAGGGGCTGTCACAGGAGGAATGGTGGGACCTGATTTTTTTTAAAAAAAATGACATTAAAAAGACAACGAAAAACAACGACTCACAAAAAAAGGAAAGATGTTATATCTAATTAACTTGACAAGAGGTTATTTACCAGGAGCCTGGGGACTGACTGCTGTCACAGGTTGTGGAGCTGTTTGAGGTTTTCATTTCCACGGGCATTGACCAGAAGAAATAATACAAGGAGGAGGAAAAAAAAAAGTAGAACTTGCAGGGTGAAACTTGAAACAAGAGTTAAACATAAGAAATGTAATGATCCTGAAATTTCATTCTGCCTTTCAAGATATCTGTAGTAAGACTGAAAATTCAGAGAATTTGGAATATCAGAATCCCCATCTCAGCTTGCACTTTAATTCCCTGTTAAGGCTGAGATGGT
Source organism: Vipera berus (assembly GCF_964194415.1). NCBI lineage: Eukaryota > Metazoa > Chordata > Lepidosauria > Squamata > Viperidae > Vipera > Vipera berus. The sequence continues at coordinate 81,008,311 of NC_138208.1, read as the reverse complement.
TCTGGAGGGACTTCTTGCCTTCTGGCTGATCAGTTATAAGTTGGGGAGGGACTGAGGGGTCCTTGGTGCTCTCTGAGCTTGATTGTTTTCTTGTAGACGTTTCATTGCCAAACTAGGTAACTTCATCAGTGCTAGTAAGGGGATAGGGTTTGCTTTCATTTTATATCCTAGTGTAGGGGTCAGCAACCTGAAACAGTGAAAGAGCCACTCGGAACCAGTTCCCTCACAAAAGGAAAAACTGGGAGCCACAAAAAATGTGTGCGCATGTGTGTACATGCGCACATGCGCAGAACAGGGTTTGACTGAAGAGTGGAGCCAAGGCGAGATATGCACCTACCCTGCATATTTGAATTGATTGGTTGAACTTTTTTAGTCCCACTTTTTTTTTTTGGACTGCACGGCAGAGGACTGGGAGCCGCAGGAGGCAGCTGAAAGAGCCGCATGCGGCTCCGGAGCCGCGGGTTGCAGACCTGTGTCCTAGTGCATGAGTGTCAAACTGCCGGGCCACGGGCCGGTTGCATCATACAGAGGCTGTGCGCACCCCAGCTCCGGCAATGCAAACAAAGTTGCGATATGTCGCGACACGTCACGTGACGCGGCGAGTTTGACACCCGTGTCCTAGTGGCTCACTCTAGTGGAAATGTTCTTGTAGGTTCTTTGATTGCGCTGTTTACTGAAAACTTGTTTGGCAGTTCCTTGATTGGTATGTTCGGTACTTCTCCAAAGACCCCTCATTTCAATCTTCAGCTAAAAATATTCTCCTTTATGGGGAGGGACTTTTTCACACGAATATGCAATTCACATGAAACATGGGCTCAATGTTATTTCCCATATCAAATGGTGAAATTATAACAGTAGACTTCCTCATGAATAAATACATTAGGGAAGGATTTTTTTTGTTTCATCCATGCTGAGAAGATCTAGACTTAGAGAGATATAAAGGCTCCTGTTTTTTTTTCTCCTTTAGGAATTCTCTATGTTGATCAGCTACCACGCTGGGTCCCCATTCCTGCTTCCAATTGGTTTTAACATTGAATTGTTTTCTTCTGAGATTGTGTCTCCCATTGGGTTTCTGGCATTGACACAACAGCCAATGAATAAATTGTGTCTGCGCACAGTAGGAGCCTCACATGATTCTGCTTTTTTCTCTGGATCACCGGGCCAAAAAAACCCCAGTCACAACTTCCTTAAATCATGGGCTATATTTTTCTAAGCCATTTGCCCACTTACAGTTCTAAAAATATTTTTTTTACCAACAAATAACTAATAGTAAAAAATCTCTGATCAGCTAGAATGCCTACATTGTGACAATTTACTTTTTTTTTTGTTTTAACTTTTTACCAGGTTTTTCCAGTTCCTTTGATGTTGGAAGGTCCACAGGCTGTTTTGTTGTTGTTTTAGCATCTTGTGGTTTTTTAACTTCTGTTGGTGCTGGTTCGGTTTTGGAAGGGCCTGCCTTAAAAGTAACACCTCGGACTGGGATTTTGGGAGAGAAAAAAATACACATAATTTATATATGCCCAAATATATTTATTTTCTGGGAAAGCTTGCCAGAACTCTGTAACATGAACACTGAAAAACGTGTTTAACAGCTTTGAAAAAAAACCAAGGAAAACCTAACATGCGGATATATAAACCTTAATAAGGAATAATCTTCCCCAGGAATACACTGTTTTTACCTTTAACACTGGATGATTTTGGAGTGGAAGATATAGTGTTCTAGTTACCTTTTTCTCTTAGACAGTTCAGTAGAAGATGCATCTAAGCAAGTGCAGTGCACAAAAGGTTCATCTGCAAATTAACTGACATTTATTGTTTTGCATTGGGATGAACAAGGTTTTGGGAACAAAGGATATAGCATGGTTTCAAATAATATGCTGAACAAAATGCTTGACCAATGCTGTGATTGGTCAAGACAAACTGGTTTTTAAAAAAGTTGACTCACATTTCAATGTAGTTAGTTGAGGACACTTACAGATAAAGGTGATCCTTGACTTACAAACACAACTGGAACTAGAATTTCCATTGCTGACTGAGCAAAAAAGTTCTTAACTGAGTCATGCCTGATTTTATGACTTTTTTTTGGCCATAGTTATTAAATGAACCACTGCACGGTTGTTAAATGAATCATATAGTTGTAAACAAATCCAGCTTCCTCCTATTGACTTTGCATGTTGGAAACTGGCTGGGACGGTTGCAAATGGTTGTCACATGATGAGGGTGAGCATGCGGACCTGGCTTGCATCACCGAGACTTGGTTGGGCCCAGAGGGTGGTATCCCCCTGGTTGATCTTTGCCCACCAGGTTTCCAGGTGCTGCACCAGCCTCGGGCTCAGGGTAGGGGCGGGGGAGTGGCGGTAGTTATGAGGGAGACCTTGTGTCCGCAGGAGGCCACTGTTCTTCAGATAGTTGGGTGTGAGTCTCTCCTCCTGAGATGTGGACCTAGGGCGCAGTTGGGCTTGCTGCTGGTGTACCTTTTGCCTAGTCGCGCAGCAGCAGCCCTGCCTGAGCTTCTCGATACCCTCTCGGGGCTGGTGATTGAGTTCCCAAGACTTATGGTTTTGGGTGACTTCAATCTACCATCCCTGGGAGGATCCTCTGAGTTAGCTCGGGAGTTCATGGCTTCCATGACGGCCATGGACCTGACGCAAGTAATTCATGGACCGACTCATGTGGGAGGCCACACCCTTGATTTGGTTTTTCTATCCGGACGGTGGTTAGATGATCTTGGTGGGGGCTCTCCAATTGTTATGCCCCTGTCATGGACCGATCATCATCTCCTGCGGCTGGTCTTCCGTTTTGCCGCTCCTCACCATGGGTGTGTTGAACCAACTAGATGGTTCCGCCCCAGGCGCTTAATGGACCCTGAGAGGTTCCTGGCAGCGCTGGGGTCCCCACCTGCCTCCTCTGCTCACAGCTCGGCGGATGCCTTAGTGGAAGCCTGGGAAAGGACGGCTACGGAGGCACTTGACTGAGTTGTACCCTTGCGGCCCCTGACCCGGTGCAGATCCCAGCGGGCTCCATGGTTTTCTAAGGAGCTCCGGGAGATGAAGCATCGGAGACGGGGCCTAGAGAGCTGTTGGAGGTCCAGCCGATCTGAATCCGACCGATTGCAACTAAGAACCTATATTAGGTCTTATCTCGCGGTGATAAGGGTGGCGAGGTCTAATCACTTCGCTACCCTTATCGCGTCCACAGATAATCGCCCGGCCGCCCTGTTTAGGGTGACCCGCTCCCTCCTTAATCAGGAGGTGAGGGAGGAATCCTTGCAGAGACGTGCCGAGGAGTTTAGTCAACATCTGTCGGACAAAATCGCTCGGATTCGGACCGGTTTGGACTCCGACTGGGCAGAGTCTGACAATCAGGACACGGGTGGTCTTGTCAATGTTATCTGGGAGGAGTTCGATCCTGTGACTCCGGAGGAAGTGGACAGGATTATGGGGAGGCTGAGCTCCACCATGTGTTTATTGGACACGTGCCCTTCCTGGCTGGTTTATGCGGCCCGGGAGGGGGCACGAGGCTGGTTCCAGGTGGTTATATCTGCATCTTTGAGTGAGGGTAGTTTCCCCGCCGTCTTGAAGGAGGCGGTGGTGAGACCTCTCCTCAAGAAGCCTGCCTTGGACCCAACTGTGTTAAATAACTTTCATCCGGTCTCCAACCTTCGCTTTCTTGCAAAGGTTGTTGAGAGCGTGGTGGCGCATCAGCTCCCTCTGGTTCTGGATGAAGCAGATTATCTAGACCCGTACCAATCGGGCTTCAGGCCCGGGTACAGCACGGAGATGGCATTGGTCGCTCTGGTGAATGATCTCTGGAGGGCTCGGGACAGGGGATATTCCTCTATCCTAGTCCTATTAGACCTCTCAGCGGCTTTCGATACCATCGACCATGGTATCCTGCTGTGGCGTCTCAGGGGATTGGGAGTGGGAGGCACGGTTCTTCAGTGGTTCTCCTATCTCCTGGGACGTTCACAGTCGGTGTTGGCAGGGGGACAGAGGTCGACCTCGAGGCCTCTCGCTTGTGGAGTTCCTCAGGGGTCGGTCCTCTCGCCTCTCCTGTTCAACATCTACATGAAACCGCTGGGTGAGATCATTCGTGGTTTTGGAGTTGGGTATCATCAGTATGCTGATGATACCCAACTTTTCATTTCGACCCCAAACCACCCCAGTGATGCCCTCGACGTGATGTCCCGGTGCCTGGAGGCGGTCCGGGTCTGGATGGGGAGGAACAGGCTTCGACTCAACCCTGACAAGACTGAGTGGCTGTGCGTACCGGCATCTCGGGATATTCAGGATATCCCACCCCTCATTATGGGGGATGAGTCATTATCTCCTGTAGATAGGGCTCGCAACTTGGGAGTCCTCCTAGATTCACAACTCTCCTTAGAAGACCATATTGTAGCTGTGACTAGGGGGGCCTTCGCCCAGGTTCGCCTGGTGCGCCAGTTGCGGCCCTATCTAGACCGGGATGCCTTACGTACGGTCACTCATGCGCTCGTGACCTCTCGTCTTGATTACTGCAACGCTCTCTACATGGGGCTGCCCTTGAGGACCACTCAGAGGCTCCAACTGGTACAGAATGCAGCCGCGTGAGTTGTCTTGGGGGTTTCCCGATACTCCCATGTTACACCTTTGCTCCGCGAGCTGCATTGGCTACCGGTTGTTCTCCGGGTGAGGTTCAAGGTGTTAGTGATGACTTACAAAGCCCTTCATGGCATGGGTCCGGAATACCTCAGGGAGCACCTGCGGCCGGCATCAACTTCTCTCCGCCCAGTGCGCTCCCACAGAGAGGGCCTCCTCAGGGTGCCACCGGTCAAAGAATGTCGACTGGTGGCCCCCAGGGGGAGGGCGTTCTCTGTGGGCGCGCCGGATTTATAGAACCATCTTCCGGTTGAGCTCCGGATGGCGCCCGACCTTCGCTCCTTCCGGCGCGATCTAAAGACTTACCTGTTCGAACAAGCCGGCCTGGCCTGATGGGTGACGGGTTTGGGTTTTATTGTTTTTATGTATTTTAACTTAACTTATTGTTATAGTTTTTGGGCATCTTGTTTAATCTTTTTTAACTTTTGTACTCTTGTTTTTTAATATGTATTGCCCTGTTCACCGCCCTGAGTCCTTCGGGAGAAGGGCGGTATACAAATATAATATAATAAAATAAATAAAATAAAATAAATGTATCTATGGCAAATATATGCCCATTGCCAAATGCTGGAATTTTGATCACATGACCACAGGGAGACTGCAATGGTTGTAAGTGCAAGGACTGGTCAAAAATCATATGTCTCACTGTCACTAAACTGATGGCTGTACATCAGTTTGCCACAATTTGCCTTGTGATATAAAATTTATAGTTTGGCACCTGATGTTGGAGGGGGGCATGGAAGCAATAAGACTGCTTCTGGGAGCCATATGTAGCTCAGGAGATTATCACTCTAGTTAAGTGTATCTAGAGCAGGGGTAGGCAACCTCGACTCTTTTATGACTCATGGACTTCAACTCCCAGAATTCCTGAGCCAGCTTGGCTCAGCTTGGCTGGCTCAGGAATTCTGGGAGTTGAAGTCCATGAGTCATAAAAGAGCCAAGGTTGCCTACCCCTGCTCTAGATACACTTAACTAGAGTGATAATCTCCTGAGCTACATATGGCTCCCAGAAGCAGTCTATGGGGCTGCCACAGGAGGTATGGCAGGAGCTGTTTGATAGATAGATAGATAGATAGATAGATAGATAGATAGATAGATAGATAGACAGACAGACACACAGATAATGATGATTATGATAGATAGATGATGAAGATGATAGATAGATGATAGATGATAAATAGATAGATAGATAGATATAGTAAGAATAAAAACATATGTAAAAATACCAACCCACAAAAGAAAAAAAAAACAAGGAAAGTTATTATCTTCATTTAAGCAATAATGGGAGACTTACCTGGTGCTTCCTTTGATGTGGTTGCAACCCCTGGAGCTTGTGGTTCTGTTGTCGGTTTTGGTGCTGGCTGAGTTGTTAAAGGGGCCGCCGCAGGAGGAATGGTGGGGGCTGCTAGATAGATAGATAGATAGATAGATAGATAGATAGATAGATAGATAGATAGATAGATAGACAGACAGATAATGATGATGACGATAGATAGATGATAGATAGATGATAGACAGATAATGATGATGATGATAAATAGATGATAGATGATTGACGATGATAGATAGATGATTGACGATGATAGATAGGTGATAGATAAATAGATGACAATAGATAGACAGACAGATGATGATGTTAGTTGATAGATGATGATAGATGATAGACATAGATAATGATAATGATAAATAGGTGATAGAGATAATAGATGATTGATGATGATAGATAAATAGATAACAGTAGATAGATAGATAGATAGATAGATAGATAGATAGATAGATAGATAGATAGATAGATAGATATAGTTAGAATAAAAACATACGTAAAAATACCAACCCACAAAAGGAAAAAAAAACAAGGAAAGTTATTATCTTCATTTAAGCAATAATGGGAGACTTACCTGGTGCTTCCTTTGATGTGGTTGCAACCCCTGGAGCTTGTGGTTCTGTTGTCGGTTTTGGTGCTGGCTGAGTCGTTAAAGGGGCTGCCGCAGGAGGAACAGTGGGACCTACTGAGTGGTTTTTATAAAATATAGACACTAAAAACACAAAGACTAACAACAACCCACAAAAACAAAACAAAAAGGAAAGATGTTATCTCTAATTAACTGATAAGGTGTGACTTACCAGGACCCTTGGGACTGACTGCTGTTGCTGGTTGTGGAGCTGTTTGAGATTTTCATTTCAAAGTAATTTGCCAGAAGAAATAATACAAGAAAAAATAATACAACTTGTATATTAAAACTTTGCACAAATAACAAACAAGGAAAGGTGTTATCTTCAATTAAGTAAGAAAAGGTGACTTACCCGGTACTTGCGTTGCTGCTGGAGCAACCCCTGGAGCTTGTGATTCTGTTGTTGGTTTTGATGCTGGCTGAGTCGTTAAAGGGGCTGCCACAGGAGGAATGGTGGGACCTGATGAATGGTTTTTATAAAATATAGACACTCAAAACACGAAGAAAAACAACAACCCACAAAGAAAAAAAGAAGGAAAGATGGTATCTCTGAATGATAAGGGGATATTTACCAGGAGCCTGGGGACTGCTGATTGTTGCTGGTTGTTGAGCTGATTGAGTTTTTCATTTCCAAGGCAATTTGTCAGAAGAAATAATGGGAGAAGAAAAAAATATTAGGATGATAGAGATGGATGAATAAATAAATAAAAAATAGAGAGCCAGTTTGGTTTAGTGGTTTGGGCACCAGACTAGAAAGTGGGAGATGCTGAGTTCAAGTCACATCTTAGCCATCAAAGCCAGCTGGCTGACTTTGGGCCCATCCCTCTCTCTTTCAGGACTGTTGTTGCAGGGAAAATTAGGATGAAGAAGGTGTATGGGGTATGTTCCCCATCTTGAATTATTTGTAAAAATAATACAGGTGTGATGCAAGAAAATAAATAAAAATAATATTTTTAAATAAATAAATAGATCACCATTATCATTTTAGCCATTGTCTATCCACTGCAGCATGAAAGTCTCTTCCTCATGTTTCCAACCAATACGGTCCTGAGCTGAGCACCAAAGAATTGAGGCCTTTGAACTATGGTGCTGGAGAAGACTTCTGCGAGTCCCTTGGACTGCAAGGTGATCAAACCGGTCAGTCCTAGAGGAGATCAACCCTGACTGCTCTTTAGAAGGCCAGATTCTGAAGTTGAAACTCAAATAGTTTGGCCACAATGAGAAGGAAGGACTCACTGGAGAAGAGCCTAATGCTGGGAAAGGTTGAGGGCAAGAGAAGAAGGGGACAACAGAGGTGGCTGGATGGAGTCACTGAAGTAGTAGGCATGAGCTTGAATGGACTCCAGAAGATGGTAGAGGACAGGAAGGCCTGGAGGAATGTTGTCCATGGGGTCGCGATGGGTCGGATACGACTTCATAAATAACAACAACACAGAGAGGGTCTCCTCAGGGTGCCACCGGTCAGAGAATGTCGATTGGTGGCCCCCAGGGGGAGATCCTTCTCTGTGGGCGCCCCGGAGCTATGGAATCAGCTACCGGTGGAGCTTCGGACGGCGCCCGATCTTCGCTCCTTTCGCCGCGAGCTAAAAACATACTTTTTTGAACAAGCTGGCCTGGCCTGATGAGGGGACTGGGGGGGTTTGTTATTGTCATTTTATTGGGGTTTTAAGATGTAATTTTAGTATGGGCATGTATTTAATTATTTTTTAACTTTTGTAATCCTGTATTTTTATTCTTGCCCTGTTCACCGCCCTGAGTCCTTCGGGAGAAGGGCGGTATAGAAATATTATTAAATTAAATTAAATTAAATATATATATATATATACACATACATACATACAAGGAAAAATAATGAAACTGAAATTATATTCTGCCTTTCAAAATTTGCTTAGTAAAACTAAAAATTCAGACAATTTGGAATGTCAAAATTCTCATCCCACCTTGTTGAGGCTGAGATGGTTGTGGAGTGGACTTCTGGTCTCCAGGAAGATCACTTCCAGGTTGAGGAGGGACTTTTGCATCACTCACAATATCTGTAGATGAGAAATCCCAAGCAGTGTGAGTAAAGAGGGCTTGTGAACAATTTATATTACAAACAGGAACAAGGAGACAATAGCCCAAGGTATTCATTTTTCAGTAAGCAATTCATGCGAAACTAAGTTCCTCTTTTATTGCATATATCAACTGGTGAAATTATAACGGTGCAATTCCTTATTAAGAGATTTGGCGTGGATGGAATTTTTTTCTTTGACGTATCCTAAAAAGTTTTCAGACTGGGAGAACGGATGGATGTCTGGCAAAAGGAGGATGTGTCCTCTTTGTTATCCTCATGATCTCCATCTGGAAAGCACAGCCTTAAAATCAAACGTTGTCCAGCTTTGTAAGTATCTCTTTCTGAGTAGTTTTTCTCCATGGCACCCTGCCTCCTAAAGAAGTACTAATGGAACCTCAAGTTAACAAGCTCTGCTCTGATCTTGATTAGTACTCTCTCTCCAGCTTGCACTGATGCCTGAAATTGTCAAGACTTAATCAGTTACAGGTTGAAGGCTTTTGCCCCTTAACTGGTTCTGACACCTTCCTGTAATTGAAAATCTTTCTTATGCTGGAAAAAAGTAATTTCACATAGGCCCATTCTTGTAGACCCAAGTACTACCAATGCCTCCTCCTCCTCCTCCTCCTAGTTTTACTTTATAATTTTTTTTGCAGGTTACAAGAAAATCAAATAGTGTGTCCTCCTCCCCCCCCCCGCCGCCATTTGTTCTGTTTTCCAAATGTCCATGTTCTCTGTTGCCAGGTTCAGAAACTTGATAATCTGATTCTCAAAACCAGGGAACTCCAAACTTGGCAATTTTGAAACTCGTGAATTTCCTCTGCCAGAATTTCTTAGCCAGCCATTCTATCTAGATTACACTACAGATAGTCCTTGACTTACGATCGCAATTGAGCCCAACATTTCTGTTGCTAAGCGAGGCATTTGTTAAAGTGAATGTTACCCCATTTTACTATCTTTTTTGCCACCCTTGTTAAAAAAAATCACTGCGGCTGTTAATAGCACGGTTGTTAAGTGAATCTGGCTCCCCCATTGACTTTGCTTGTCAGAAGGTTGCAAAAGGGGATCACATGACACGACTCAGTTGGCCAGACTCTGAATTTTGATCACATGACCATGGGGATGCTGCAACGGCCATAAGTGTGAAAAACGGTCATAAGTCACTTTTTTCCATGCAGTTGCAATTTCGAAAGGTCACTAAATGAACTGTTATAACTTGAGGACTACCTGTACTAGAGGCATTTCTTTCTTGTTTGCTTGTTTTGCAGATATTCACATCTAGCCTGATTAGGATGTTGGAGACCTTGTGTGGACTTGCCTGACACTGCCTAAGTGTCCTCATTGCTTAAGCTTTTTGTATTTCCAGATATGCTTCTCCTCTAACATCTGGACCACTTGCTTTGTGACAGACCCAAAAAACTAGTCACAACTTCCTTTACGGATGGTATTTTGCTAATACGTTAGCCCACATACATTTTTTAAAATAATTTTTACTAACAAAAGATTGATAGTAAAAATCTCTGGCCAGCTAGAATGCCCACATTGTGACAATTTACCATTCTTCTAGTTTTACCATGTTTTTTGGGTGCCTTTGTCTTTGATGTTGGATTGTTTGGTTGTTGTTTTAGCATTTGAAGATAGTGGTGGGCCTGGGAGTTAGGGAAAAACCCCAAACCATATATTTACATAATCCAGTTTGATTCACTGGTTAAGGCATCGGACTAGAAATCAGGAGACTGTGAGTTTATTTATTTAAAATATTTATATAGCTACCCATCATATACCAAACCCCAAGTGGATCCCAATCAAGAATGAAAACAATATAAACACCATATAAAAATTACTCTCTATTCTAGTTGTGCCTTAGGCCTGAAAGCTGGCTCAGCGGCTTTGGGTAAATCAGTTTTTCTCAGTCCATAACATCAGCTTGGGCAACAAGCTAGTCCAGGGGTAGGCAACCCTGGCAATTCCTGAGCCAGCCATGCTGAGGGGAAAAGGGAGAGGTTTCCAAGCTGAGCCATGCTGGCTCAGCAATTCTGGGAGTTGAAGTCCACGAGTCATAAAAGAGGCAAGGTTGCCTACCCCTGGCCTAGGCCTAGGCCGCTTTATGACTGGTGGACTTCAACTCCCAGAATTCCTGAGCCAGCCATGCTGAGGGGAAAGGGAGAGGTTTCCAAGCTGAGCCCTGCTGGCTCAGGAATTCTGGGAGTTGAAGTCCACGAGTCATAAAAGAGCCAAGGTTGCCTACCCCTGGCCTAGGCCTAGGCCACTTTATGACTGGTGGACTTCAACTCCCAGAATTCCTGAGCCAACCATGCTGAGGGGAAAGGGAGAGGTTTCCAAGCTGAGCCATGCTGACTCAGCAATTCTGGGAGTTGAAGTCCACGAGTCATAAAAGAGCCAAGGTTGCCTACCCCTGGCCTAGGCCTAGGCCGCTTTATGACTGGTGGACTTCAACTCCCAGAATTCCTGAGCCAGCCATGCTGAGGGGAAAGGGAGAGGTTTCCAAGCTGAGCCATGCTGACTCAGCAATTCTGGGAGTTGAAGTCCACGAGTCATAAAAGAGCCAAGGTTGCCTACCCCTGGCCTAGGCCTAGGCCGCTTTATGACTGGTGGACTTCAACTCCCAGAATTCCTGAGCCAACCATGCTGAGGGGAAAGGGAGAGGTTTCCAAGCTGAGCCATGCTGACTCAGCAATTCTGGGAGTTGAAGTCCACGAGTCATAAAAGAGCCAAGGTTGCCTACCCCTGGCCTAGGCCTAGGCCGCTTTATGACTGGTGGACTTCAACTCCCAGAATTCCTGAGCCAGCCATGCTGAGGGGAAAGGGAGAGGTTTCCAAGCTGAGCCATGCTGACTCAGCAATTCTGGGAGTTGAAGTCCACGAGTCATAAAAGAGCCAAGGTTGCCTACCCCTGAGCTCGTCAGTCAATTCCTGTTGCAACCCATGGATCAACACTAGATTGAGCCCAAAAAAGAAGAGCGGACTCTACACTTGTGGGAAAACACTAGGAGGGAAGGGGGAAAAAAACTCCATATATCTATTTTCTAGAAAGTTTGCTAGAACGCTGTAACAAGATCAATTGAAAAAAAAATACTTAACAAATCTGGAAGAAACCTAAAGAAAGGTAAAGGTAAAGGTTCCCCCGCACATGCGTGCTAGTCGTTTCCATCTCCGTTTCAAAGCCGAAGAGCCAGCGCTTGTCCGAGGACGTCTCCGTGGTCATGTGGCCAGCATGACTAGACGCCAAAGGCGCACGGAACGCTGTTACCTTCCCACCGTAGTGGTCCCTATTTTTCTACTTGCATTTTTTTTACGTGCTTTCGAACTGCTAGGTTGGTAGAAGCCATGATGCAGAAGGTGAGGTAGTTACATTTTGATAATTTATCATTTCTTTGGTTTTTACCAGGTTTTTCCTTTGTCTCAGAGGTTGGAACGGCTTCAGGTTGTTTTGATGTTGCTTTAGCATCTGTAGGTGGTTGACTTGCACCCTCTTTTGGTGCTGGTTCAGTTTTTGATTGGCCTGTTTCAACCGTAGCAGCAGGATCTGGAATTTTGGAGAAAAAAATAAATAAATACGAAATACCTCTTACAGAAATTCATGCATTTTTGTTTCTGTAAAAGCTCTCAATGGTGAGATGGGTGGAGTATAAATTTAACAAACAAATATCCCACTGAAAAGATTGTTTAACAAATTCTGAGGCTAAAACAGAAGTCTAAAATATTGACTCTGTGTATGTGTATGCACGTGGGCCTCAAAGGACAGATGCTAAGCATTTATATTATTAGGAAAAAACAGTTACATCAAACAAAAAGAGGATATATTACCCTTGTTTTTAGCATTGGAGGACCCTGGCGTTGAGGTCTGGTTTGCTGTATTCTTTTTTGAAAACATTTACAGCGACTGCAAATGAATATAGATGAGAAAATTGTTATGTTCTGCACACAAAATGATACCAATTCCGAGGATCGGTTCAGACTGTCACGCACTGTGACCTGGAGAATTGCCAGAGAAAACAATTGTTTTGTCATTCTATGACATCAAGGGAAATGGAACCATCAACGTTTCTTGATGGTTACATCTGGATTCAAGAGTTTCTGAGTTTTCCGCAGTGCAGAGCAAGATTTATGGAAAGTTCTGAACAGGAGTGACTATAGCTTGGATGTGCTACTGTCATTTGCAAACTTTTTAAAGATTTGTGCCTCTTTAAATTTTTTGCATAACTTATATGCATTTAATTCAATAAATTGAGATGACCGTACATCTAATTATTATTTTTTAAATGTCATGTTACAAATTAGTTGATATTAGATAGATAGATAGATAGATAGATAGATAGATAGATAGATAGATAGATAGATAGATAGACAGACAGACAGACAGTCAGACAGACAATTTTGAACTGGAATAGGGAACATTTTGATACTGAAAAGAGGCACTTGGACTTCAAATAATGCTCTGGACATCATGCTTCAATGTTTTGAATTAGAACAAGTCCTTTTTAATGGATTCACATCCAAATTTAATTAGTTTAAGGACTGTTAACTAATTTCATAATTTTCCCCATCAGGTTAAAACATTAAAATTTGGTACCTGTATTGCTAGCGCTGTGAGAGTTACACCAGAACTTCTCTGGGATGCATGTGACTCTGGGACCACAGACTGTATCATTCTATTGTGTATTAAAATAGTCTAATAAATTTTTGATTCATCATGCATGTGAGATACCTATCAGTGATGTTGTAGTCATAGTCACTGTTGTGTCTGTAAATAGTTTGCAAACAAGGAAAATAGCAGATTGCAAAAGCAGGGTTTAGAGCGGGAGATTCCAGTGCAATCATTGGTTAAAGCAACAAGAAGCGGGAAAAGAGTGTCTAATGATTGGTTACAGTTCAAACAGTTCCACTATAAAAGCTTGCAACATTTGACAGTTGTCAGTTGACTTATGTGTATTCAATAAACTCTTTCATTGTGAATCACTCTGAGTCCGCGTCTATCAGAACCAAACAATTGGCGACGAAGGTGGGATAGACAGAAGACCAGAGAATTGGTGAAATAGCTGCGCAAAGGCGGCAAATTCGAAAGGTGTCACAGTCAACCGAGCGGCCGCGGCAGAATAAAGAAAATTCTCCGAATGGCGCAAATTGGGTCATTGAAAGAATTCGACCCAAACTTCCCAGAGGATTGGGAAGAATACATTGGACAAGTCGAAGGGTTCCTGCTTGTGAATGGAATTACAGACGACCGGAAAAAGGCGGCAGCATTACTGACAATTTGCGGCACACCAGTTTATCGGATCGCTGTTGGACTGTGTCAACCACAGCCGGTCTCAAGTGTGCCGTATGCTGACCTCTTAGCCAAACTAAAGGTTCACTTCACGCCTAGGAGATCCGAACTCTTCTGGCGGCGCATATTTGAGAAAAGGAACCAGAGACCGGGCGAATCAATACAAAAATTCGTTGCTGCCGTCAGGGAAGCCGCAGTACGATGTAAATACGACAATTTAGAAATAAGAATTCGGGACCGAGTAGTATTGGGCTTGCGTGACGAGCAGCTGCAAAACAGGATAATCGCCAAACCCACTGGCGATCTGCAAGAAGTGTTGGATGAACTTTTAACATACGAATCCACTGGGTATCGCGACCCCCCCCGCAGTAGCATGGCAGCGTCTGCCGAGATCAACCAAGAAGGCGATGTGGACTGCGGGGAGGTGGATCAGCAATGGGAAGAAGACATCGCCGAAGTCTCCAGACGATTCGGAAAATTGGCGCCAAAACCATCCAGAAGTGAGGGGCTTGAACCAAACCGCCGTCACCAACCCGCAACACCGCAACAACAAACGACAGGGGCCCAACGACCATGGAAAGACTGCACGACAAGACCGCGCGACAATGACAACCGGTGTGGCAGCTGCGGGGGCAACCATCCCCGCGCCTCTTGCCGATTCCGTACCGCCAGATGTAGAGCGTGTGGGAAGACCGGCCACATCCAGGCCATCTGCAGGAGCCGTGCACGCGACAACCGCCTTCATGAAGTCGATGTGTGGCCCGAAGGTAAGGTAACCCCTTACTTTAGTGGCAAAGAGACCCCTAGACCGAGGGTTAAAATTCCAAACCGAGGGGAGGTGGCGCGTGTCAATCGCAGTAGGAAGGGAAAAAATAGCAATTTTCCAGAAGGAAAATTAAAAATCATAGTCCATTTGCAAGGGGTTCCTTGCAAGATGGAAATAGACTCAGGGGCTTCAGTGTCAATAATATCCAGTGAAACCCTTGAAAGAATTGAACAAATAAGTGGAAGAAAAATTCCACTTAGTTCAACAAAAATACAATTAACCGATTTTCAAAAAACCCCAATAAAAATAAAAGGAAAAATTACCCTTAGCGTTAAATTTAAGGGGTTTAAGGGGGTTTTAGATTTAATAGTTACTGAGGGACATAGGACTAGTCTAATTGGCCTTAACTGGTTTCCGGCCCTGGGCATTTGGATTGGGGGAATAAATTCAATTATTAAAAATAAGACCCTCGAATCAGTCTGCAATGAATTTGCAGACGTATTCGATGGGTCTCTTGGTAAATATAAAGGGCCCCCAATAAAATTTAATTTAGACCCGTCAGTAAAACCAATCAGGCTTAAGGCCCGAAGGGTGCCTTTCGCCCTGAAGCAAAAAATCGAGGCCGAGCTCGACAAGCTTGTAGGCCAAGGCGTCTTAGAACCAGTCGAGGGAGGCTTGTGGGAAACGCCGATCGTCACACCCCTCAAACCTAATGGGGATGTGAGGATCTGCGCTGACTACAAGGCCACCCTGAACCTGGGAATGAAAAAAACATGCTTACCCGGTCCCGACGGTGAAGCAGGTCCTCGCCACGATACAGGACGGCGCCATGTTTGCCAAGTTAGACTTGGCGCAGGCGTACTTGCAATTAACTGTGTCTGAAGAGGCTGCAGAAGCTCAGACGATAGTTACCCACAAGGGGGCGTTCCGAGTCCACAGACTGCAATTTGGTATTGCAGCAGCTCCAGGCATCTTTCAAGAAGTGATGGAGAGGACCTTAAAGGGCATACCTGGTGTATGCCCTTACTTTGATGATGTCTTGATAGCTGGGAAATATGAAGAAATATTAGCAGAGCGGCTAGAACAGGTATTGCAAAGATTTAGGAGGGCTGGATTGAAATTAAAAAAGGAAAAATGTTGCATTGGGGTCAAGTCCACTGAATTCCTGGGATTCAGGATTGACAAAAATGGAATTCATCCTACCCCAGATAAAATCAAAGCAATAAAATTGGCCCCTGAGCCTAAAAACAAGGCTGAACTACAAGCCTTCCTTGGCTTAGTGAACTTCTATCATACATTTGTGCCACACAAAGCTGCTATCGCAGAACCCCTCCATAGACTTCTTGATAAAAAGACCCCTTGGCAGTGGCTTAATAAACATAGAGTGAGTTTCCAAACTTTAAAGGACATTCTTTCCAGCCAATCAACAGTAACCCATTTTATAGAAAATAAACCAATTTATTTGGCATGTGACGCTTCACCTTATGGTGTGGGGGCTGTTATCAGCCACCTTGACAACCAAGGTGTCCAAAGACCTATAGCATATTATTCCAGGACGCTAACCAAAGCAGAGCGGAATTATGCTCAGATAGACAAGGAAGCATTAGCAATCGTGGCAGGAGTAAAAAAGTTCCATGATTACCTTTATGGTAGGAACTTTACCATACTAACTGACCACAAGCCCCTATTGGGACTGTTTACTACGGATAAACAGACACCCCAGATCATGTCACCTAGAATGCTGAGGTGGTCCATTTTCCTCTCAGCATATTCATTTGCTCTCCAACACAGACCGGGCAAAGACATGGGACATGCTGACGCCCTCAGCAGACTGCCATTAAATATCACGGAAGATGACCCTGCCCCTGTGGGCCAAATAATGTCCCTACTGGACATTCCTGACTGGCCCTTAACCGCTAAAGAAATAGCTGTGGCTACAAATAATGACCATACTCTAAAGAGAGTTATGGCTTGGGTCCTTAGTGGGTGGCCAAATACCAACCCGGATGCCAAGTACATCCCTTATTTTAGAAGGAAAGATGAACTGTCAGTTCATTTGGGATGCATACTGTGGGGGAACCGTGTGGTCATTCCCGAAATCCACAGACCCGCAATTTTATTAGAGTTACATGAGGGGCACCCGGGAATAGTACGTATGAAGGCATTAGCCAGGAGCCACTTGTGGTGGCCAGGACTAGACAATGATATTGAGGAATGCGTCACCAATTGCTATTTGTGCCAACGTTCTAGGCCTGAGCAACAACACACTCGTACGCATAAGTGGGAGTTAGCCAGGAATCCTTGGTCCAGGATTCATATTG
>NC_138208.1:80748798-80986298 GCF_964194415.1 Vipera berus | reverse complement strand
GTAGTATGTCAAGAAGTGCAAAGTAGGGTCCTGCGCTATAGGGAACACCATTTTTTGTACACAGGTGCACATTTAATCCTTTTGTTGAGGATTTCCAGTTTTGATTTATTGTGTGAACTCTTTCGACATTACTCCAATCCTTTGCAACAAGCAAAGCTTCATCTGAATTTAATGGCAGCTTATGGATATCCTTATGTATACTTTTGGTATGTATCCCTAAACTGGGAGTCACTAGGAGTTGGGCAACATGTAAATTTGATATATTACTTACTATTTATTTATTAGATTTTTATGCTGCCTTTATTACTTTATAAGTAACTCAGAGTGGTGAACATACCTAATAACACTCTTTCCTTCTCCTATTTTATCCACAACAACCTTGTGAGGTGGGTTGGGCTGAGGGAGAGAGTAATTGACTCAAAGTCACCCAGTTGATTTTCATGCCTGAACTAGGACTAGAACTCACAGTTTCCTGGTTTCGAGGCAAGCACTTAACCACTCGGCTCTTATTACATATAATGCAGGGAAATTATTATTATAATTTCCATAATTATAAATGTTTTCAAAGAGGATAGGGAAGTTGTTTTTCCATGGGAGGAAAACACCCCTACTATTTTAATTATATTTCACTTAGAACATTGCTGTACAAAGTTATTTTGTTCTTCTAAAGCTGAGCCTAAATGAAATAGATGAATGTAATTAAGTGCATTTGGTCATAGAAATCTTAATGTTAAAAGTCACGAGATTGTCTCTTACTTATTTTCTGAATTACGACTCAATGTTGTCAATATTTTCTGGATTAAGATTGTCAATGTTGTTGAAAGTTCCCTTAATTCACTTTTCTGCACATGGTTCGTGGACATGATTTATGATGAATTTAGAGAAGGCAAGATCAACATAGATAAGACCTTAAAGCTGCTCAATAAGTTTGAAGTCTCTTACGATTATGTTCATGTGAAAAAAGTTTTTAAGGTGAGAAAAACATTATTTTTTTAAAAAAAATGTTTTGTTAAAAATATGTTGAAAACCATTTTCTCAGATGTTGATTGGACCAATTTCTAGATTAAAGTTTTCTTTTGATATGGAAATGTATGTTGTTAGATTTTTTTATCTCACTTTTATTATTTTTATAAATAACTCAAAACAGTGAACATCCCTAATACTCCTTCCTGCCTCTTGTTTTCCCCCAAACAACAAACTTATGAGGTGAGTTGGGTTAAGAAAGTGTATCTGGCTCAAAGTCACCCAGCTGGCATTCATGACTAAGGTGAGACTAGAACACAGAGTCTCCTGGTTCCTAGCCTGGTGCTTTAACCACTAGACCAAAGTGGCTCTGATTATTGATAGGTAACTTTGCTGGATTTATAAGGAGAAGCATTTATTACACATACCATGTTTCCCCAAAAATAAGACCTGGTCTTATATATATTTTGCCTCCAAAAGAGGAACCAGGTGTTATTTTGGGGGGATGTCTTACCCGCTTACCTTAGGACCGTCACAGCTAAGCTTCCCATGCTCCGACATCTGCCTCGCCTCACCGGCCCACTTCTTCTGCAGCCGCTCACCACCGCTCGTGCATGTCGCCCCCGGCCTCCATTTTGCCAACAGAGGCCTTCAGCAAAGGCCTCTGCAGTTGAGAAACGAGATCTGGATTGACAAGCGCAGACTTTCCTGAAGGTGAAACAGGCCGGGGAGCACAGCGCGCGTCAATCCGGAGCTCGTTTCTCAGCTGCAGAGGCCTTTCTGGCAAAATGGAGGCCAGGGGTGACGTGCACGAGCAGCGGTGGGCGGACGCAGAAGAAGTGGGCCGGTAGGGCGAGGCAGATGTCGGGGCGTGGGAAGCTTAGCTGTGGCAGTCCTAAGGTAAGCAGGTAAGACATCCCCCCAAAATAACACCTAGTACCTCTTTGGGAGGCAACAAATATATAAGACCAGGTCTTATTTTATTATTTTGCTGGCAGAGGCCTTTCCTGAAGCAAAATTGGGGGGGGGGCAATGCATGTGAGTGGTGGCGAGTGACCGCAGAAGAAGTGGGTCAGCGAGGTGAGGCAGATGTCGGGGCGTGGGAAGCTGGCTGCAACTGTCTTAAGGTAAGTGGGTGCAGTGTATGTGTAGACTAGCATATTTCTCTGTGTTTTTCAGCTGCATGAGATAAATGAAGATAAATCATTGCATTGCTATGAATTTGACTGTGTTTCAATCCTACCGATTATCAGTTCTCTCCTGCTTTCTTGCATATTTAGGCTTGACATCAGTTTAGAGGTAGTCCTCGACTTATGACCACAGTTGAGGCCCAAATTCCCTTTGCTAAGCAACACTGTTGTTAAGTGAGTTTTGCCCCACGTTATGACCTTTCACAGTTGTTAAGTGAATCACTGCAATTGTTAAAGTTAGTAACCTGGTTGTTAAATCGAATCTGGATTCCCCACTGACTTTGCTTGTCAGAAGGTCGCCAAAGGGGATCATATGACCCCGTCATAAATATGAGTCAGTCACCAAGCATCTGAATTTTGATCGCGTGACCATGGGTTTGCTGCAATGGTCATAAGTGTGCAAAACGATCACAAATCACTTGTTTCAGCGCCGTTGTAACATTGACTTATCTTCAAATGAAAGACAGCTTTCCCAGAGTTCACTTCTTCATCTTATTTATACTGCCTTATGCATATTATTAAACTTCTTCTCTCTCTCTTTTTTTTGGTAGAAAAATGACAAACAGAAGTCTGGACTTATTACCATGGAAGATTTCAGAGCAATCTACCGAATGCTTCTGCACAGACCTGAACTGCTTGAACTCTTCAACAGCTACTCATCAAACAAAAAAGTCCTATCACCAGGAAATCTAGCTGAATTTCTCAGAAAGGAGCAATTTGAGCTTAATGCTAACGAAGGAAGAGCTGTTTCCCTCATTAATCGATATGAGCCCATTCATGAAGGTACCCCAAAATTCTAAAGTTACGATTTAATTCGTGGAACTTCATTTTCTAAGGAAACAATGAAGGCTGAAATAGAAATA
Organism: Vipera berus; assembly: GCF_964194415.1. Lineage (NCBI taxonomy): Eukaryota > Metazoa > Chordata > Lepidosauria > Squamata > Viperidae > Vipera > Vipera berus. The sequence continues at coordinate 80,983,282 of NC_138208.1, read as the reverse complement.
ATGCAAAACAATTGTCACACTTCTTTAAGAACATACTTTTTTGTTGGAAGAAGTCATTGGTCATTGTTATCACAGCTGTGTCTTCTGTGCCATATGTTTATTTAATAGATCAGAATTGTCATTTTTAAGTGATGTGTAAAAATTTAAAATGTGTACAATCTTTAAAACAACATGTATTATATGTTATGCATGCTTTTATGAATTTAAATTGTATTAATTTATTATACAGTATATAATATGTATTAATTTATTAAACTGCTTCTATGCTAATTAATCGTGTCCTGAGAAGATGATCAGAGAGCTCAGCTTATAAATAAGCTTTATAATTCTCTATTTAAAAATGATTCTTCTATGCATACAATGAGGAAAAACATTGCAACTACGGTAATTAGATTTTTTTGAAAGCATTATGTTTACATTTCTTGTTGAACACTTTGTCTATTTTAAAAGAAAAACACTACAGTATGTATGTTGTACTATATTGTATGGATGCTTCATCTTAGTAAATGTTTCATTCAGATATTAAATGTGACTATAGGAATAACAGTTCAAGTCATTGTAACTTATGAGATTAGCCTTTTGAAACTTTTTTCCCCTGCAGCAGCCCTAGACTGATAATTTTACAGTTCATATTGCAATAGAGGCAACTGGTAAAATGTTGTAAAAATATATATATATCTCAAAGCACCTCAGTGTTTTTGATTAATAGCACAACCTTACATTTGCCTATTAAATGCAATAGGACATAAGCTGAGTTGACATGCCTATGTATACACTTGAATATAATGTTCTAGTAAACCTGTAATGACATAAGAGTTAATGTCTTATATAAATGATTTCTCTTTGCTGTCCAAAATGTACTGCCACCCAGTTAAAAATAACCAACTGATTTATAATAAATTTAAAAAAAGAAGACAAATTTTCATTGGTAAGGGCATTTCAGCTTTCTGTTATTGTGAGACAGCCTCATTACAGCCTCATTACTGGTCACTTATGACCAGTTGTTTAATGACTGAACTTATGACGGACGTCCCTCAGAAGGTACTTATGATCTGTTTCCACACTTCTGATGCCCACCCCGTACACTCACGTGACCGATTTCATGTACTGAACAACTAGCCCGCACTATGGCTGTCTAATATTGTCCTGTGGTCATGTGACTTTCACTTACAATGGCTTTACCGAAAACCAGTGTTTACTTCCAGTTTCGGCAAAAAGGCGCAAAGCGAACAATGGATCTGCTTAATGACCGTGGTGTTTGCTTAATGACTGGAGGTTGCTTAGTGACCATGGTGCTTTTAATGGTGGGCTCCATTATAGTTGTAAATCGATGACTATCTGAAATTGGAATAATATTTGACTTTTTATCACGCTTGGAGGTATTATAGGCAAGCTTACAACACTAACAAAATTAGATATGAATATGTTTCAGTATTACTAAATTGATCATAAATAAAAACACACCAACAAAATCTAAAACATTTCTCAACCCTGTTTTAAGAGTCAAACTGTTTCCCCCCCTTATTTTTTGTACATTAGGCCCTTTAAACTTTATGCAAGTTTTTGTGATTTTGGCACGTACTCAGCTTCACTGATTTCTAAAGTGACTTCATCTAAAAGTTAACCAGTAATTGTAATGTGATGGTGTGCTCATTTAAAACATTGAGGCCAAGTTATATAATCCTTGGGTTTTTAAAAATACTTTTATTTTTAACATTGGGTTGGCCTAAAAATACAGGTAGTCCCCGATTTATGATCACAACTGAGCCCAAATTTTCTGTTGCTAAGTGAGACAGTTAAGTGAATTTTGCCCCATTTTACAACCTTTCTTGCCACAGGTGTTAAGTGAATCACTGAAATTATAAAGTTAGTAACACGGTTGTTAAGTGAATCTGGCTTCCCCATTGACTTTGCTTGTCAGAAGGTCGTAAAGGGTGATCACGTGACCCCGGGACAGAGCAACCATCATAAATATGAGTCAGTTGCCAAGTGTCTGAATTTGATCATGTGACCGAGGGGATACTGCAACAGTCGTAAGCGTGAAAAACAGTCATAAGTCCCTTTTTTCAATGCTGTCATAACTTCTAAGGATCACTAAATGAAGTGTTCTAACTCAAGGACTATCTGTATCATTTTATTTTTCTTACACTGTTTTAAAAAAGCTTGGATGTTCATATTATACAATGATTATGTGTAGAAATATATTTATATACAAAATATTTGCAAAGTTGTTTTTTGTACAGTTTTTACAAAGCCGTATGCGATCTTATGGAACTGTATTTATGGAATTGCATGAATTAACTGATTCCTGTTCTCTCTTGGAGAACTTGTGTGTTTGTATCAATAATGTATATAAATGGTAATAATGAAATAAAAGTATGAACTGTTATACGGTTAATTCCTTCTTTAGCACTAATTCTTGCTACTGTATCTTTATTTGGGTTTTAAATTTAGTAGATGAGCATATTTCTTTTGCTCACTTACATGACAATAAACAAAACTACTACACTGGGTGGAAGCTTTAATCTGTATTTCTGTTATTGTAAACTCCTGCCTGTCCAATTAGCTTGTTGCAGTAAGTGTCACATTCCCATCCTTTACCATGGCTTAATTTTAAAAAAAGTAGTCAATACATTGATCATTAATACTACTGATTACCATAACTGTTCTTGATATAAAGAGCTGTTATAATACTAGCCTATGACATCCAGATTAGTCCACTGCACTGCCTTGTCACAGAAACCTATCATAATATCCGCACTTCATTGCTAGTTCTGGCTTTTGTGACCATCCTCCTCAAACGAACTCACGCAACATCGAAACAATTGTTATAGGTTACCGCCAATCTGTGAAATTAGGTATTTTATAGAATGCCTAGGAAAATCCATAGAATGCCAAAAATGGAACGTCAAAAGTGTGTAATGCTTAATATGTCACATACTTCCTAGGCATTCTGTGCAATGCCAAAAGGCAAACTGGAAAAGTATAAACTATTTCCACTAAAGTGCCGTTCTAGCTTTCCTTATTGCAACAAGTAAATTCTGTAAGGAAGTCCTGTATTTTATTTTTGCATTTTTTTTCTATCGTTTTCATATACATCTTTTCAATAAACCCTAACCCTTTCCATGGCTCTCTTTTCATACTTTGCCTAAATAGTCCTTCTCATTCTGCAGAACGCCTGGGTATCACATACAATGCCTGGTGTCCATGGAGGTCATCCAGGTCATGGTTATCCCAAAGGTGCTTTTTCACGAGGCAACAGGACTTTCTTGTTTTTCTTTGAAGACATTACACTTCTCATCCAAGAAGCTTCTTCAGCTCTGACAGGATGGTGGGGGAAAGGAAGGATTTATATTCCTTGCAGAGAGCGGGGTCGTTTCCATTCTTTTGGAGAGTGGTTGAGGTCATTTGGAGGTTTACCTGTGTCCTCAGGGTCACCTGAGCAGTGCAAATGAGTGGGGAGCCTTCTTGGCCGCAGGATGTTTTTTTTCCTCTCCTGTGTCCCTCCGCTGTTGAAGACAGACACACAGGCTGTTGGGGAGGAGTCTGTGTTGTCTGCATCTCAAACTGAAGCGCAAATGGTTCCTGTAGTCTGCACCATACAGTCAAAGCCAAAGACGCTTCTTGGAGGAGAAGTGAACCGTCTTCAGAGAAAAACAAGAAAGTCCAGTTGCCTCCTGAAAAAAAAAACACCTTTGGGACAGACAATGCCTAGGAAAAGTATAAAGCATGCTACGATAACAGACATAAAATGCCTTTAAAAAGTCACACATTCTATAGATTTCCTATAGAATTCCTATACGACGCCAGGTTTTCACACATTGCTGGTAACAGATATATATAAAAAAATCAACAAGAAGGGTTAGGCGGTACATTGTTTCATCCATACCTTTTATATTTCAAATGAAGTTTGCAAGATTCCCTGTTAGAAGTAGCATTCGTGGCCATTCCCATATTCCTGATTTAGCAGCTATATTATGATATTTTTTTAATGTACATGCTACAGGAAGCAGGCAACAATCAGCTCCACTTTGTGTAATGATTTATACCTGCTGAATAAAATACGATTCAGCTGATTACGAGGTATATCACCATTGCACTCTGGGTTCCTTTCTGACAATGGTTACTTGGCCACATGTTTTTCGACGGGAATAAAAGTAGGTCAGAAAAATCAACTGTTGCAATAGGAAAGATTGAGTGTTTCACCAATAGGACTGTTTTATACAAATATCCAAGGGACGCGGTGGCTCAGTGGGTTAGGACACTGAGCTTGTCGATCAGAAAGTCGGCAGTTTGGCGGGTCAAATGAGTGCCTGTTACTCGTCCCAGCTTCTGCCAACCTAGCAGTTCGAAAGCACGTAAAAATGCAAGTAGAAAAATAGGGACCACTACGGTGGGAAGGTAACAGCGTTCCGTGCGCCTTTGGCATCTAGTCATGCCGGCCACATGACCACAGAGACGTCCTCGGACAAGCGCTGGCTCTTCGGCTTTGAAACGGAGATGAGCACCGGCCCCTAGAGTCGGAAACGACTAGCACGCATGTGCGGGGGAACCTTTACCTTTATACAAATGTCCATATGAAAATACAGCAGAGTTAGAAAGCTTAGGTAAATAAAAAAAACCTGATGCATGGGCTATAGAGCTGTTTCCAATTCAATTCATAATTGGGAACTTAGACAACAATTGGATTTCTTACATTCATTGATTTTATTGGGACGATGTGCTTAGCATTCCACCTGAAACCTTCCCTTTAAGGCTTGAAAGGGGTTCTGCTTAACTCTAGCTTTATTGAGCTTTTTCTGCTAATGATAAACAATCACAAATGCCTTCTGTCCATTTGAAAAAAACAACAACTAAGTAGTTCACTGGGAAAGCGATGGCCTTCAATCTGCTGGGTCCCTTGTTATTCTTTCCAGCCCCACAGACTATTGGAAGGAAATTATGCTAAGATTGTGGGGTTTTGGGTGTCCACCAGCAGGATAACTCCAAAATCAAACAATGAGACCAGATTTATTGGTGGAGGAAGCTAAAAAGGAGAAGATGGACTTTGAAAACATAGTCCAGATGTGGCTGTGGAAAATAACCTCCCAGAAAAAAGAATTCCCCAGTGTTAGGAACTTGGAACGTTGGTCTGTTTTAAGCCTTCTTCCTTGCCTTCTTCCTTCTCAATCAAATTTATAAGCTGCCCAGCATTTCCCAGTGCACAATAATCACACAAGGACAACACATTGTTTCATCAAAAGAATACACAGATGCTTCCTATAGCCACTGTTAGTAAAAGGGTTGGAATTGGGGAGAATTACAGAATGAAACCAACTACATCAGAATTTTCCAAACTGTTTCACCAAAACTTGATAGGATTCATCAAAGACTAAGGTCAACCCTCTATGCTCCAACCCTCTATGCTCAGGCACAGCAGGAACATCCATAACATTTTTTCCTAAGGTACAGCAGAAAGGACAGAAATGAAGGCCATCACCTTCACCTACAAAAACCACCTTGGTTGTGCTGAGTTCTCCTTCAAAAAAACATCACAGCTGTTACTGGGGCCCTGTTTTCCTTGCTTTCCACAAATTCAGTCCTGCCTTTAGTTTGAGACTGGTATAAGATAAACAGGCCATACCAATACATAAAATAGTAGACTCCATACCTCACACCAGGCTTAAGTCTAGGAAACCAATCTGGGATAACATACCCACAGCCTTACGATATAGATGAAGGATGGTGATTAAAATAGGCGACTTTTAATAACCATAACCAAACAGATCATACAGATCCAACAAAACCACTTCCAGAATGCAGCCCCCCCCCCCAAAATACGGAGCCACCTGAATAGACTCAGAACAGGCAAAGCTCTTTAAGTGGGGAATGGCTGAGAGCCCACAGTGTGACTGTGGTGCACCAAAACAAACGATAACACAAATGTTTCCTCAGGAAACTTCAAGGCAACTGGGATGGTCACACCATAGCCACATCAGAAGCAGTTAGATGGTTATCTTCCTTATATAACAAACTATAATTCCATCCCATTGTGACTTTATGGTGCCATATTATGGGGATTTTATTATGGTTTTATCTTAATTTAGAATTTTATCTCATATATTGTATTGTCCACATACTATTATGTGTGTGTGTGTGTGTGTGTGTGTGTGTGTGTGTGTGTGTGTGTATGTACAAAAAGGTAAAGGTTTCCCTGTCAGATGAGTTCAACTCTAGGCATGGTGCTCATCTCCATTTCTTTTTTTAAATAATAATTTAATAATTTAATTTAATAATTTTATTTATATACCGCGCTTCTCCCGAAGGACTCAGGGCAGTGAACAGGGCAGATATATAAAAAATACAAAAATACAAAGGTTAAAAAGAATTAAACATATGCCCAACTAAAAACAATATTGCCTCCAATATTTTATTATTTTTTTATAATCACAAATCCTTAATATTTTATCAGCAACATATTGACTGGGTTTCAATGTTTAGCTTACTAATACATGTTAAACTCCTTTCTCTCTACCTCGTTTTTCTAGCCATTGATAAAAGGTATCCCATGTTCTAAAGTATTCTGAATCTTCTTTCTCTTTCATTTTCAGTGTCAGTCTCTCCCATTTCTGCACAGTCTAAGATTTTCTTAACTATCTCTTCCTCCACTGGTAGTTCTTCATCTTTTCAATGTTGAGCAAATACAATTCTCGCTGCAGTTAACACTTGTGACATTAAGTATACACATCTCTGTTTCTTGACTGAGGGAGCCAGCGTTGTCCGAAGACACTTCTGTGGTCATGTGGCCAGAATAACTTATGCGCCATAGGTGCACGGAACACTGTTATCTTCCCACCGAAGTGGTACCTGTTAATCTACTTGCATTTGCATACTTTCAAACTGTTAGGCGTGCAGGAGCTGAGGCAAGTAACGGGAATTCACCCTATTGCATGGACAACCTAGGCCAGGCATGTCAAATTGCCGGCCTGCGGGCTGGATGAACTACACCGAAACCGTGCCCACCCCATTGCCGGCAATGGGGAAAAAGTCACGATATGTCATGCAACATCACGTGAGGTCACAAGTTTGACATTGCCTGACCTAGGCTATCAGCTCTCCAGCCGACAGCATCTTTTAATCACTGAGCCATTGTGCCTCTGTATATGTATGCATATACATATATGTATATATGGAGCAAGGGACGCGGTGGCTCAGTGGGTTAGGACGCTGAGCTTGTCGATCAGAAGATCGGCAGTTTGGCGGGTCGAATCCTGAGTGCCGCGTAGCAGAGTGAGTGCCTGTTACTCGTCCCAGCTTCTGCCAACCTAGCAGTTCGAAAGCACGTAAAAATGCAAGTAGAAAAATAGGGACCACTCCGGTGGGAAGGTAACAGCGTTCCGTGCGCCTTTGGTGTCTGGTCATGCCGGCCACATGACCACGGAGACGTCCTCGGACAAGCGCTGGCTCTTCGGCTTTGAAACGGAGATGAGCACTGGCCCCTAGAGTCGGAAACGACTAGCATGCATGTGCGGGGGAACCTTTACCTTACCTATATATGGAGCAGTGGGCTAATGCCTCCTTAAGTAACACCAGCTGCCTGCAATTAGTGCAGGTTCGCATCCCACCAGGCTCAAGGTTGACTCAGCCTTCCGTCCTTCCGAGGTAGGTAAAATGAGGACCCAGATTGTTGGGGGCAATAAGCTGACTTTGTAATAATGCCGCTTGGCGGGGGCCGAAAGCCCTAATAAGCAGGCATATACATAGAATGAAGGCTATTGCTAAGCACATTGGTTTGTGCTTAAATTGTAAGCCGCCCTGAGTCTTCGGAGAAGGGCGGGATATAAATGGGATTAAAATAAAATAAATAAAATAAATATTTATTTGATGATGTTTCACTTAAACTAATATTTGCACATCAGTGATTGCATGACCTCTGTAGATGCCATACACTAACTAAAATAAATAAATAAAAGCCCTGCCTTGCTCCCTTTCCTGGAGCAAGGCCAAATGGATGTTTTAGGCAGACACGGGCTTCCTTCTTGGGCGGTGATTCTCACTACGGACAGGCAGCAATTGGGACCTGTTTCTTTTACTGCTGATTTCCTATGGTGAGAGCTTTTTGCAACTCGAAAAAGGGCTCAGGGAATTTTTTCTTTGAAAAGTAACAAGTTCAATTGCCTGAAAAACTTTGAAAATCCTTGATTTAGGTAACAACAACACATAAAAGAGAAATCCTTCTAGAAGGCATAAATTGCTGACTCCAGATGTGCAAAAATCTTAAATGAGATTAATTTCAACACTTTTTCCTGACCCCTCAGAACAGTATTTGGCATAATTTACTGTTTGCTTTAGCACACTCAGGTTTTGAAGTTTTATCATCTCTGAAAGTGCTTAGACCTGCTGCTACTCATGCTAGCAATAACAAGCACTCCTAAAGTAAGTAAAGTTGTACAGCCTTACCCAATCTAATAAATTTCAAATTTGTGCTGTTATTCCCCCATAATTCCCAACCATGACCTGTTTGCTGTGCCTATTGTGGAAATTGGTTTCACCAATATTGGAACCAGTAAAGTAAAGTTTGGTATGCCAAAAAGTTTACTACTATAGGATTTGTTACCCTTAGCAATACAGGTAGTCCTCACGTTATGACCGTCATGGAACCTGCCCATTATGGTCATAAGTCAGAATGGTCATTAAATATATGATTGTTTTTGCAGTGGTTGTTATGAGAAAGGAGCAGTCATAAGTGCAAACGCCACAGTTGTTAATTGTGCTATTGTTTACTCTTTGCTATATAGCATGGTTTTGCCAAAAACCAAAAGAAGTGCAGGTTTTCAGCAAAAACATTCTAAGAGGCAGCCATAATATGACTGTGAGGCCTGCAAGTGCCTATACGTGTGGCCATGTTGTCGCACACCCAACACGATCACGTGACCACAGAGGGGGATGGGAGAGCAATGGTTGGAACTTTGAATCCAGGTTTTCTTTCCCCAGGTAGGTTATAACTTCAAACAGTTGCTATGTCGTACGTTGAGGACTATCTGTGTGATTCTTTCTTACTTACTTCTCTCTTTTGTCATACTTATAAATTTAACAATCATACCAGGATTCGGACAACAGTGAAAAAAGAATGCCTTATGGTGCTTCGAATTAAATGTAGGAAGTACAGAAGAAGGAAATGGAAGGAATGGTAGTGGTAAATAGGGATTAGATATTTTATTATTTCTGGTGCATGTGGGCAATCAGATCTGGACTTCAAAAACCTAAGTAACCACTAAAAGATAGCAAAGAGGGGAAGGGAATCCTCCCTCTTCGTTGTGACCTGCCGATTATCCGAAATTTTTATGCAGACCAGATTTGGTAGCCATAATTGAGAACCACTGTGGTTATCGTTATTTACCAAAATATTTCACCTTTCTTTTTAAAGGACTCATATATTATCAAGAGTGGAAAATCAAGTTTAAGGGGTTTCAGTGGTCTGTAACTCCAAAGAAATAAACTCGCAGAGCGACGCCAGGTTTGAAGGGAAAGTAGGGAAAATAGAGAAAAACATTGCCTCCCTTCCCATTTTTTCTGTTAAAGGATTTTCTTCCTTTGAAGCCAACGGGAGGAACTGATCTCCATTAGCTTTAGGTGAAGTGCAATGAAATTTCTTTATCAGTGCAGGGATGGACTGGAGGCTACGGAAAGCAGGTGTTTGGGGGATTTTTTTTAAAAAAAACAGATATTAAACTATTAAGGAAAAAAAGGACCTAGGGTAAAAATATCTAGTTTTGAGGCTCACAGGTTGCCAAGAAAAGTTGGGTACCTACAGTATAATGTGTCAAACCATGGACTTCTCTCTTTTTGTCCTGTTGCTATAGGAATCTAACCATTGTGATTTTATGATCTTGTTAAACCCGAGCAACTGTATTTTCTCCAGCACTTCTTGCTTATTCAAATCAAGGCTTAGTGCAATCTGTGAATCTAAAGTCTTACCTTAACTGGCAATTGTGTTGATGTTTCCAGAGTCCCCCCCCCCCCAGGCTGATCTGAGATCAAAAGAAGTCTGGTAGCACCTTTTCGAGTAACATTTTTTATTAAGAGGCATAAGGTTTGGGGGAGTGTGTGTGTGTGGGGAGCTACAGTTCACAGACTGTGAAGTTGTGGTTGAAACTGATGTAGGATTTAAGATGGATGAAGCGAAGACAAGGCAATTCTACAGATGGAGGTTATGTGTCAGAGAGACTACATGTACTTTATCAATTAAAAATATGGTAATGTGTTGAAAACCCATTGTTTTCATTGCTGGTCTGAAAAGGTGCTACTAGACTCCTGATTCCATACGATCTTGAGAATGTTGCAAACATCAAAAATATGAAACATGGTCATAAGTCACTTTTTTCCAACAAAGTTGTAACTTTGAATGGTCACTAAGGGTTTGAAGTCGAGAACTCCCTGTATTAAGGATATATCTTGAAAGTCTGAAAGTATTTCTCTCCCCAACTTGCTTTTACAAAAATCCAAAAATCTAAGGAGAGCCCTTTCTGAGTCTTTCGCCACAGCCCCATTTATTCTTCTGGCTTAACTGACCATTGTCTAGTCTGCGGGTCTTCCTCCTGTTTCATTCAAGATCATTCTCACATACCATTGTATTAACTGACTTACAACAGGACTTAAAATGTATTTGTTATTCAGTAATTACGTTTACGTGTCCGCTCACCTCATTGAAAGTAACCCTAATGCAAAATGATCTAACTAGGTTTGTTCTCCTAAAGTAGCTATTAAAATAAACCCTTTTCTGGCTTTACAGAATTAAACTAATCCCAAAGTAGCAGATTCACATCATTCTAGGGGACAATATTCCCCAGAGATTTATTTTTTTAAAAAACTTTCTGCAAACTGCTAAAATCCTGGTTGTTCCTTCAAGCTTAGGGCTAGGAGGGTGGTTGAGTCCCTTTGAAGTGGTTTTTTTTTTACAGTTTGTGTTTTTGATTCTGTCTTCTGGTCATTTGTCTTCTCCCCCCCCTTGATATGCTTTCTTTTAATTGTTTTATCTGTAAGCCACCCGGGGTTGCTATGGAGTTGGATAGCCTTGAAATTGAAATAAATTTTAAAAAGCATGCTTGGCTACCTAAAAAGGAAACAGTATTACATAAAATCAAACTTCTTAGGTTGTGCGAATGCAGGGGCTCCTGTGTGACAGAGATAGCACCATCTCTTTGTCTGTAGAAGCTTTCTGATCACTAGGGCCAAAGGCAAGAGCAAGGTTGTGAGATGGGTCTTTATCAGTTGTCCTTCTGGCTGTTTTTCATCTGTCAGTGAATCTTTGGGTTTAAAAAAAACAGCAGAAAACCTCCTACCTCTTTCTCCCTCTCTCTCTTTTGTGCTTCCCTCTGTTCAAGATGTAGTTTGGGCAGGAGGACTCCTCCACTGTCTTTCATTTCTAATGCAGTGAATGCCTACTAGCATTCGAAAAAACAGAATAACAGAGATGGGAGGGACCTTGGAGATCTTATAGTTCAACCCTTTGCTCAAACAGAAAATCCTATGCCATTTCAGACAAATGGTTGTCCAATCTCTTCTTAAAATCCTCCAGTGATGGAGCACCCACAGCTTCTGGAGGCAAGCCATTCCACTGATTAATTGTTCTAACTGTCAGGAAGTTTCTCCTTAGTTCTAGGTTGCTTCTCTCCTTGATTAGTTTCCACCCATTGCTTCTTGTCCTGCCTTCTGGTGCTTTGGAGAATAGGTTGACCCCCTTTTCTTTGTGGCAGCCCATTGGATGTTGAAACAGTGCTAGCATGTCACCCCTTGTCCTTCTTTTTATTAATTCATGCAACTGTTCTTTTAGCCTCCAGTCCCCTAATTGTCTTTGTCATTCTTCTCTGCACTCTTTCTAGAGTCTCATCATCTTTTTTTTTGTATTGTGGAACCAAAAGTGGATGCAATATTCATCCAGTCTTACCAAGGCATTATAAACACTTCATGTGATCTTGATTCTATCCCTCTGTTAATGCAGCCTAGAACTGTGTTGATCTTTTTGTCAGCTGCAGCACACTACTGGCTCCTAATTAAGTGATTGTGAACTAGGATTCCAAAATCCTTCTCACAATTTTTACTATTGAGCCAGGTACCACCTATTTTATATCTGTGCATTTTGCCTAAATGCAGAACCTTACTTTTCTCACCACTGAATTTCATTTTGTTAGATGGGGCCCAGGGTTCAAGTCTGTCGAGATCCTTCTGTATTTTGAGCTTATCTTTTGGAACAGGGGGTCTTCATACTTGGCCCTTTTATCACTGGGAGTTGAAGTCCACAAGTCATAAAAGTCCACAAGTCATAAAAGGGCCAAGTTTGAAGACCCCCTGTTCTGGAGTGTTGGCTATTCCTGCTAGTTTGGTGTTGTCTGCAGATTTGATGAGTTCCTTTTTCATTCCCTCAACTAAATCATTTATAAAGATATTGAGGAGTACTGGGCCCAAGACGGATTCAGTAATAGTTGCAATGAGGCATCTGAATTATGTATTATTAATATTTCCTTTTTCAGTGGGTAAGTAGTAGAGAAGATATGCACTTCAAGGTTGCACTGTTGGATCCTTAATGTTTTCTGAGCATGGCTGTTTTCTTGCACAAGTTCAACACTTGGCTAGTCATTGCAAAGGAGAGTTTCCCTGTCAGTCTTCTTCTCTGATAGTTCCTTGGTTAGGGTCTTATTTCTTCCTTGATTTTTTCTTCTGCTTAATGGGACTTTAACTACTAGGGATGTTATGTTTCCACATAAGCATGAAATAGCACCAGGTAAACAATATTAGCTAACTGAGAAATGAACTATCTGCAGGAAAACAAACAAGTTCAGAGAACTTAAATAGTGCTGCTTAATTATTTGATCATCTTTTAGATTCAGCATTTGCTCAGGAGCTCATTTCTAATACCTTCTGAATCCAAATCTCTAATGCTAACTGGCCAGGTTGTGCGATGGATAAAAATGGACTCTAGGCAGCTTTTCTGTTTTTTGGGCTACCATTTCCCTTGATCCTTGTGCACGGTTGGCAGGAGACGTCTAGCCTTCAACAAGTTCTAAGATGATTTTGCTAGGAAGATAGAACTGGGATACTGCTGCAGGAGCAGAGAGAGATAAAGGTTGGAACTGTGTAGTGCTCCAGATTAGAGATATAAATGTAGCACTATACATACATGTTTACATTATACTACCCTCCAGGGAAAGACATAGCTGCTTTAAAGAGCTGTAGACAAATGCTATATTTGCATTTCCAGCAGATTCTGAAACTTGTTTTGAACTTGTAGCAAATTCCTGAACCATTGCGTAGCCTGAATAACCTAGATATAAAATATCTAGGTGTTATCTGTTACTTGAGCAGTGCTCTGCTTTGCTTTCTTATTCTGTTAAAATATAGCAGGGGAAGGTAGTTTTCATATCAAAGTATACATCCTCTCTTGCGGCTTCCAAGCTCTCAGCTACATCTAGCCCAATTCTGAACCTTGGGCTCAGTGTGACTTGCAAAAACGGAGACAATTCTTTTCCTGCTAAACAATACTATAGGGTTTGGAGTGATTCTGTTTCCCTCAGTGTCTGAACTTTATTGACAAAATAAACCACTGTAATTGGTGTAATGGGTGGAACTCTGGATTGTAGCCCTGAATAAGTCAACATTCTGTGTGACATACACTTTGACTATTACAAACTTAATCTGGTATCCAGAATATTCTCAGCTTTTTGCAAAAGTATTGGATCAATGGTTCACAGCTAAAGAAACTTCAAGAGACATGAATCAAAAGGAATTGGAGGTGATAAGGGTCATGAAAGTAAGAGGGTACTTGGGTTTAAAACACAATTCAGGCTTCCAATATCATTTTGAAGCACAATTGTGTAACAAATGGAATCAATACAAAGTTTTAAAAAACAGGGGAGGGACAGAAATAGAGAAGAGATTTCCCGTAATGGATATAGCCCATGGTGTTGGGATTATGCCTTTTGGTGTAACAAGCCAGTCTGTCACTTGCAGGCACAATTTATTTTCAAGGAGAGAAGAATAAAAAGGGGATACTTTTTGAAATGTATCTCAGTAAGAGGGGAAAAAACACACTAAGCTGCATCGAGGAGGTGGAAGTGAAAAGCATAGAGATAAAAAAAGCATATTGAGCACAATGAACAGATAAAAAATAATAATCTAGGTTGGGATATGGAAAGAAATTGCTTGAAGAAAAGGATAAAAAGTACCAAGATCAATAAAACTATACATTAAGAAATGAAACTGTGAATGTTTTGAAAATTATTTGAGGAGATGCTTCAGAACGTGTAGGCAGGCAAGACCAGCATCTCTTTAAAGCAGCTACTTTTGGATGATGAATTCTAGAAAAACTAAAAAAATTATTAGCTTTAAGAAGTCGACTCTTTTGAATAACCATGTCTTTAATGCAACTCATTAAATTCATTAGCATGTCTCCTTAAATGAGCTTCATCATTAAAACAACCACATCTTTAATGTGGCTCATTAAAGTAGCTGCCTTTTTACAGATTTACCTGCTTTAGAGAGATGCTGTATTTTTGCCCCCCTGCATTTGGGACCCACTCTTCTGAATAATTTTTTAAAACATGTACAATCCTAAAAAAATAAAAATAAGAGCAGGCTAATTTTAGATTTGGTAAAAAGAGCTTTAGACAGAAGCAATGCAATTTTAACCAATTAAAAATATGCATATCACAGAAACTAAACACTTCTTATCTGGAAAGCTAATTCAATTAAGAATTTATTGGTAATATATTAACTGTTAAAAATAATTATAAAGTTGTTATTACATTGTTGGCACACAGCCACATTCAGATTTAAAATGGAGGAAAAAAGGGACTAAGAAACTGCTCAGTGATATCCATGAACATCACTGGGGAAAAAAAGGGCAAAAAGGCACATGGACAGGAGGAATGACCCATCTTGTCTCTTTTGCTCCTCTGCTTCCCTGTGGAAGCTACTCTTTGTTAAGCCCCATGTAGCCAGTCAAGAAGCAAGAACTAAACAGACTTCAGAAAAGTCTCCTTTAATGCCACTCAAGGGTAAATGGAAAACTGAAGAACTAAAGAAACCCCAGCGTCGTTTATCTTAATTAAGGCAGAATTTCTTTCTTTTTTTTATTGAAAAGTTTTAGAATACATTTTGGAATACAAAAAACCCCCCTCTCCCCCTCCCCTCCCCCCAGCCCTCCCCAACCCTCCCCTCCCCGACTTCCCAGAGCTAAATACAGGGTATAAAAATACAAACAAACATAATCTAAAATATGCAAACAACAATAAAATATTAAATTCTATCGCACTTTAACTCTTAGTAAAATAACTACAAGCTAATTATACATCATATAAATCCACTACTTATTCAAATGCTAAGTGAAACTTTTTAGTCCCATATTTATTCTGAATATAATCAATCCATCTCTTCCACTCCACAGTGTATCTCTGTTGCGATTGATCTTTCAAATACGCTGAAATCTTTGCCATCTCCGCCAAGGTAGAATTTCTGAATGATTTGAAACACTTCTTCTTATGCTTCTTCCCACTTGATCTAAGTTCTATCTGACTCACCTTTAATCAGTTGATTATTTACCACTACTCTCCCTTCCACTCTTTCCCAGCCTCAACACACTCTCTTACACACTCTCTTACTCTTAACACTTAGAAGCCTAACACAGCAGAACGGAGGTAGTGAGGATGTCACATTTATCATCATTAAAAGAGCTATTTTCACATTCTCTGCTCTGTGGTGGCTCCATTCTGTTGCTTGCCTACAACCTTTGCCTTTCCTAGAGAATCAATGAACTGAGCTAATATTTCGGCACTCAATCATCCCGGGGTCTCTAAGCTGTGGAAAGTTATCTTTGGGCTGCAAAGAATTGAAAGGGCATTTTCTAGAATCCACACAGGGAAAATCTGTCTCTTATGTGATTGTCAACATGCTGCATGAGCTGAGAGTACAGAAGTATCATCAGGATACAGTCTATGAACACCATCTTGATTTTTTTTTAACCACACCTTGTGGACACGTTTGTGAGGTTATCTTGTGGAACAAACCTGAGTGAAATATTAAGTCATCGACCACACTCTTTGCAATAGGGATGTTTTTTTTTTGATAAACTACATCTATAATTCAAAGATGTATCTGAGTCAGAAGAATATCTGAGTCAGATGAAGAAAGATAAATGGTTCCATTAAACAAATAGGAAAATAAGAGAGTGAAAACCTTTTTGATGTTGGCCCTGAAAAGCTATATCTCCTAGCCTGAAAACACGGTAGCAGTAAATCTCAGTTTAAGGCCAGCAACATTTCTATGTCTTCTATGCTGCAAGAGACAGTTATTAATGGTGGAACAACTGAGCTGGTTTACCCAACAAGCTAAATGACAACTCCAAATTATCAAACTCCACTTCACCAGCAATATCTACAAGCAGGGCCAATGATGGGACCAGGATCATACCATTGCAATATGACTACTTCATGATATCACACTCGAGTTTGAGAAAGCCAGAGTTGTGTCACAAGAGTGAGATGCCCTTTTCCTTGTTGGAAAAAATGCTTTGAATCCTCTGAGCCTATCTGTTGTTCGGGTCACATGCTATGCTGAAATAATTATGACTTAATGTGATGTCTTGCTTCAGACAAGATATTAATGGCGTATCTGGGTTTCCCATAACAGGGAGAATCAAAATTACCAAGGGCCAATTTAGCTTTAGAGAAATATATTGAGAGAAACAAGGCACTGCAGAGAAAGGTTATGTATTAGCTTAGTGTTTCTCAACTTTAGCTACTTTAAGATGTGTGGACTTCAATTTCCAGAATTCCCTAGCCAACATAACTGGCTGGGGAATTCTGGGAGTTGAAATCTAGATATCTTAAAGTTTCTAAAGTTGAGAAACACTGTATAAAAGAGAACTTCCCTCAATGTTTCAAAGAAACTATTGTGGTTGCCCCAAATAAAGAATTTTGTTTTTCAACACTACTATATTTTTTTTATTTTTTTTAATTTTAATTCCATTTATATCCCGCCCTTCTCCGAAGACTCAGGGCGGCTTACAAGCTTAGCAGTAGCCTTCATTCTATGTATATGCCTGCTTATTAGGGCTTTCATACACCCCCCAAGCGGCATTATTACAAAGTCAGCTTAATTGCCCCCAACAATCTGGGTCCTCATTTTACCTACCTCGGAAGGATGGATATAAGCCTACGAAAGAACTATGCCTGGTTCCATGTCCATATTTGGTTAAACTAACTAGAATTTTTGCAGGTCTCCTGATTGGACAAGACTTATGTAGGGTTTAATGACATGAAATAAAGTAAGCCTTAATGTGCAATTTAAGAACTGGTGAAATGATATGTGGACCATTTCTACTCTGCCTAGTTTCACTTGGAACATAAATCTGAAAAACTGAGCTTGTTTCTTTTAATTCCACCACCACCTTTAGCGAGAAGCCAGAAGGAGATGACCATCGAAGGCTTTATACGATTCATGCTGTCAGAAGAGTGTAGTATATTCAAAATGGAGAACAAAACAGTTTATCAAGATATGAGTTTCCCGCTGTGCGATTACTTCATATCGTCTTCACACAACACTTACCTTATCCAGGACCAGCTAATAGGGCCAAGTCATCTGTGGGGCTATGCCAAGTATGTACTTCTCTTGGGAGAGAAAGAAGGAATGGTGGATAGAAGTCTAAAAGGAAGCTGCTCAAAAATGATAGCTACACCAAACCCCCAAATCTGTATAGAATAATGAAAAGGATTACCTGTTTTATTCAGGTATTCCTTTTCTCTATTTTAACCTTGCTTGCACCTGTGTCAGAAACACTGCGGCACTTGTCCTGGGGTCATGTGGGTTGAAAGAAGTAGCCGGTGACATCACCATTGCCCAGGGAACACCCAATTGGGGGCTCCTTTCATTTCCCCACAGGAGCTGGAGGAAAGGACGGGAGCTCAACCCCGCCCCAAGGCAGCACTTGTACCTCAAATGTGGGCTCACTAATCTCCATCCCTGCATCCTACCCAAGTAATCCACCATGCTCTTTTTCTCTTCTAACCAAGACAGAACCTTGATATATGTACTTATGCAAACATTTATGGAATATGCCATAATATCTAATGCTATTATTTGAAATAAGCTACTTAATTGAATATCTAAGACTTTCTTAACTATTCTTGTAATTTATTAAGCTGAAGGTAGACTAATTAGTCATTTCCCCCCACTGAAATAAATGGGATAAATACAGTAAGTCATAATTAATAAGTAGGTCAATTTTAATCTGTTTTAATTTGATTTCTAACCTGTCTGAATATTTCATGTATTGGGTAGTTGTTATATTATTGGTTAATATTATCTCCCTCTTACTACATTGTTGGTTTTAGAATGCTGTTCTGATCTAATAATTGTAAATTTCTTTGTTTGGGTATTATTTTTATTACAGAAATTATATTTTGAAGCTTTATTTAATATATTGTTACTATTTTTCAAGATGAATGCATCACTGATTTATTACTGTAAATATATATATATATATATATATATATATATATATATATATATATATATATATATATATATATATATATATATATATATATATATATATATATATATATATATATATATATATATATATATATATATATATATATATATATATATATATATATATATATATATATATATGTCAAATGCTTGTTAACTATTTTAGATTACCTTGCTAGGCCCTTGCTACTTATATATATGTAAGTAGTCGTTGACTTACACTCAGATTGTAGCTAAGCAAGACAGTTGTTAAGAAAGTTTTGCCCCATTTTACAACCTTTCTTGCCACAACTGTTAAGTGAGTCACTCCAGTTAGTGAAGTTAGTAAGTAGTGAAGCAGTTGTTAAGTGAATCACTGCAGTTGTTATGTTAGTAACACACTTGTTAAGTGGATCTGGCTTCCCCATTGACTTTGCTTGTCAAAAGGTCACAAAAGGGGATCACATGACCCCAGGACAATGCAACCGTCATAAATATGGGTCAGTTGCTAAAAGTCCAAATTTCGATCATGGGGATGCTGCAATAATCATAAGTGTGAAAAATGGTCATAAGTAATTTTATTCAGTGCTGTTGTAACTTTGAATGGTCATTAAACAAATCATTGTAAGTCAAGGATTACCTGTAGTTTGTATCATTATTATATAATAACACATGAATGTAACTGGGGGTTAATTCCTTTTACTGGTCTTATGATTATTTTTGTTAACTACTACAAAAACATGTTTGAATGTGATATATCTGTAAACGTATACATAAATAAAATTGATATTGAATGAATGAATGAACCTTTAATATCAAAGTACAACATGTGTACAGTGAGATTGGCTGAGCCGCCCTTCGTGCCCCTCCACAACTCACAGTGACAACAAACCCACCATCTTGTTACACCATGTGAGCTAATTGCACAACACACCGGCCTCGCAAGCCAGTCATACATAGAGTTATTTCCCGTTCAGGAGCCTGACAGCCCATTGGTAGAAGAATAACTCTTCCAGCATCAGACATGCTGCAATGTTGCGATTCACTTTGAAATTTTAAAGTTTATTTCTAAATATTATTTATCTGTAACATTTATCTGAAATGAGCTCTACTTTAGGCTGCTTCCAGATTTAAGAACGGAAATAGGACACAATTCAGGATAATTACTGTAGCCAAAACAGGAGACTAAAGGAATATTCAGCTTGCTGAAGTGACTCTTGTTTCAATAATTCCTTTGCTGTAGTTGACTGTGGCAAAAGTTTGATATCTTAGGGGAAATTGTACTGTAAACATTCTGTTCATCATTTTGTGCAAATGGAAAAGCAAATGCAAACAGATAGCAATTAGAATACCGCAATATGAATGCATAGATATCAACATAGCCAATGTATCATAGGATGACGCTTGACAACTTCACTGGATTTGTCACAGCCAATCAATGAATGCAATTTATTTGAGAGGTGTGTATGCCTAAGTTCTATTGTATGGCTTTCTCTTTGCAAGAAACAATGGTTAAACGAATGTTGTCAGCTTGCAGGAGGAAGGATATATTCTTTCTTTAGCAAGATCAAACAATTCAGGAGTTGCGGTTAGTCAGTTATTGTGGCCATGCTTTTTGTGTAGCCTTGGGCTTCTAGGCAATGAGATTTGGAGATGCATAGGGAAGATGCTCAGACTTTTCTGATCCTAGACATATGTTTATATCTTCATGATTTGGAGAATGGACTAAACACACGGGCGGACCTATATGAAAAAGTCTAAAGTACTGTTTTTTGATGAAAAATAGTAACACTTAAAGATATTACCTCCAAGAACCTTGCTCCAAAGAACAAGGGAGAAAACAATGAAAAGGTTTTAACATACTCATATTTTGAAATCTAATCCCCCCCCCCCCGAAGCTTACACTTTTTATAGGGATTTGGGAAGGATTCTGAAATGGTTTAAGAATAGCATAAAACAAATTACACTAGCGTTCCAAAACTCAATGTCCCCGAGTACATTGGAAAAGATGGCACACCATTTGGATTACTATGAGTTGTAGTTACAAGACATCTGCAAGGTGAAAATTTACTTATAGTCTTGCCTTTTAGTCAGTAGCATTTGCGCAAAACTCACAAAGAACACTGGAATGCCACCAAGCTGAATTAAGTTATCTCTGCGGGTCAGTCAGATCTGCAGGCTTTAATTCCCAGAATTTAGAGTTAGTACTACCATTATTGACAATTCAGGGAGTTAAAATTCATACATGTGAAAGGTAGCAGCTTGGAGAAGATTGGATTCTCCTTTCAGATCTTTTCCAAGCCATGAAACTCATTGAATTACTTTGGTCTAGTCAGTGTTGTGACTTTTATCTTCTGATGTGAAGATAAAATTAATATAGTTTTCAATAATTTTGAAGAAAAGCTACACATGATGGGTACTTCAAGGTCATATCATGCCTCATAACTCACCAACACGGGCGATCCTCCACTGAGAGAAATTGTCAAATACATCATGATTTGAATATAAAGGCGTAGAAACCAAGCAACCTACTGATCTGTAGGTACAAAACAGTTGTGATGAGTTTTGTGTTCTGTGCGAAAACGAGCTCTCACCCAATAAAGAGCTATTGAAAAATAACCTTGCAAATTAGAAAGCACATTCTGATTTAACCACCCAATGCTTGTAAATTGTCACCTTCAAGTTCCTGACCAAGTATAGACAGCATCAAAACAAAAGCAGCAACACAGACAACTCCACAATGAGTTCTACTGAAATGGATGCTGAAATGGGATGTTTTGTTGCATTGCTGAAACCCCTCCAAACACATTTTTCTTTTAAAAGTTCCCTTAGAAGGGGATGCCGCTGCGTGGAGATTGACTGCTGGGATGGGCCAAATAACGAGCCAGTGGTTTATCATGGACATACCCTGACAAGCAAAATTACCTTCCAGAATGTCATCGTTGTTATAAACAAACATGCATTTGAGGTAGGTGGTGCCCATGGTTGACCAAAGCAGAGGCAACTGTCCATAATTCATAGAGATGGATGAGCGTGGATGGCTTCCTATCCTATAGATGTAACTGTTCCCCTTATGTGTAATTGCCAGATAATTTATTTATTTATTTTAATTCCATTTATATCCCGCCCTTCTCCGAAGACTCAGGGCGGCTTACAAGCTTAGCAGTAGCCTTCATTCTATGTATATGTCTGCTTATTAGGGCTTTCACACACACCCCAAGCGGCATTATTACAAAGACAGCTTATTGTCCCCAACAATCTGGGTCCTCATTTTACCTACCTCGGGAGGATGGAAGGCTGAGTCAACCTTGAGCCTGGTGGGATGCGAACCTGCACTAATGAAGAGAAAACTTAGGCAGATGAACTTTAAAGATGGTTCTAGCTACTGGTTGCAAAGGAACATAAAAAGATTTTCGCCCTGTCCATCTTGATGAGGACAACATCACTGAAAACACCATTGGTGTTTTATTGCTCTATTTATTCATAATATTTCTATATTGCCCCATAACAGCTCTGAGAAAATAGCACATCTTAAAGTCATCAACTTTCAAAATGACTATTTTAAATAGTATGTAATATGATAAAGTACATAAGTAGGACATAAGTTCAGATATTTAACATAACAAGTTAAAGTAACAAGAACATTTAACTTTGCTTCACTGGTAACAGCAAGGCCTTTGACTATGCAAATAATGCTAGAATTGGAACATATTAAGACTGATGAGTGTGCCAGAACAACTGATTAACTTAGGAGGAATCTTTATAGAGAACTGTGTAAAAACAGAGTCTGGAAAAACAGAGTGATTCAACATAAGGAGAATAGCCCTGTATTTATTTAGGTCACGCAACAAATTTGTTACAGCAGGTTTAAAAGCAATAAATGCTGGCATCAGATATACAGATGATGGCAAAGTAAAGAAGACTTAGACAAAGTCCTTCAGAAAGTAAAAAATGAAAAATGAAACATCTGAGCCAATATTAAATATAAGGTATCTACACCACCGGCGATCAAACCGGTCAGTGCTAGAGGAGATCAACCCTGACTGCTCTTTAGAAGGCCAGATCCTGAAGCTAAAACTCAAATACTTTGGCCACCTAATGAGAAGGAAGGACTCACTGGAGAAGAGCCTCATGCTGGGAAAGGTGGAGGGCAAGAGAAGAAGGGGACGACAGAGAATGAGGTGGCTGGATGGAGTCACTGAAGCAGTAGGCGTGAGCTTAAATGGACTCCAGAAGATGGTAGAGGACAGGAAGGCCTGGAGGAACGTTGTCCATGGGGTTGCGATGGGTCGGACACGACTTCGCAACTAACAACAACAACAATCTACACCACCATTGGCAAATTTTGTGAAGTTTTGTGACTATAGAAGACAGGAAGCCAGTAGATACTTTTATTTCTTTATCTTTATAGATAAAGAAGGATAGTGGGTTGAAGTAGTAAAGAGATTAATCCTTGGCAGGAAAGCCATGATAGATGTGGACAAGGTGATAAAGGATAAGGTTATTGTTATAACAAGCGAGTTCACCATAAATAAAGGAAGGGTCTTTTCAGTGGTGTGACAGTGAAATATTTAGAAAGTGTAGGGAGAAAAGAGATTGATGCTTTCACTTTATGGATTTGAAGATGAGTACCACAGAAAGCAAGAAGAATCAATCAATTGGTCCCGGGCTAAGGAAAGGCTGACTGTTTTCTTGAGATGATGGTGAGTTAGCAGAAATTCACATGATTCAGACATGTGAGGGATGGGCTAAAACAACTCTGCATGTCTAAACTGTGGTAAATGAAAAAAAAGGTAAAAATGGATAGACAGAATCAAGAATTTCCTTGGAAGAACTACTGATAGTTGTCAGCATCAAGTCAACATGGCAGGCATTTATGTAGACAATTGCTGCCAGTTGGACCCAATTTAGGACCAACTGACTAAATTGTGCCATTATCATACCAGTTATCTTAATGAGCTTTTATATTCCAGCCCACAATGAAATATGAAATCTTAGATTGTCTGTTCAATCCTTTAGTATGTCTATGGAGATTGTCAGTCATCCATGTCATGGTTGTCCCAAAGATGCTTTTTCAAGAGGCAACTAGACTTTTTGTTTTGTTTTTTTTTCTTGGAAAACATTTAACTTCTCGTCTAAGAAGCAAAACTGAAGAAGCTTCTTGAATGAGAAGCGAAATGTCTTCAACGAAAAACAAAGAAAGTCCAGTTGCCTCTTGAAAAAGCACCTTTGTAACAATCCTGTAGTACATAAATCAATACTCTTAGTAGCATAATATCTAGCTGCATCTCATCCTATCTTGACTAATTCTAGATTCAGAGAAGTTCCTTTCAATCCATTTGTATCTATTCCATATTCTTAATATGGCAGGATGAACTTATTATTAGAGATAAATCAGCACATGTGTTTTAGTAGAAATACCGTTATTTTAGGGACGCGGTGGCTCAGTGGGTTAGGATGCTGAGCTTGTCGATCAGATGGTCGGCAGTTTGGCGGGTCGAATCCCGAGTGCCGCGTAACAGAGTGAGCGCCTGTTACTCGTCCCAGCTTCTGCCCACCTAGCAGTTCGAAAGCACGTAAAAATGCAAGTAGAAAAATAGGGACCACTCCGGTGGGAAGGTAACAGCGTTCCGTGCGCCTTTGGCGTCTAGTCATGCCGGCCACATGACCACGGAGACGTCCTCGGACAAACGCTGGCTCTTCGGCTATGAAACGGAGATGAGCACCGGCCCCTAGAGTCGGAAACGACTAGCACGCATGTGCGGGGGAACCTTTACCTTTACCTTACCTTACCATTATTTTGGTCATTGACTTACATAACAGGTAAAATTCAGAGATAAAATGACAAATGTCCGATTGTACTAATCTAATCTATATCAGAGCTGCCTAAGATTTAAATCACAAAGTATAAAATTTTGATACCAATACCGTTAAGATGTCAAGATTAAGGTTATGGCAGAGGTGCATACAGTTTGGATAAAACAGTGGGATAACAACCGAATATTCTTTCTTTCTTTCTTTCTTTCTTTCTTTCTTTCTTTCTTTCTTTCTTTCTTTCTTTCTTTCTTTCTTTCTTTCTTTCTTTCTCAAATGGAGATTAACCATCTCCCACACTGAACTACTCTGGACAGTGTACAATTAAAACACAGAAACGTAAAATGTGTTATGTAAATATAAACTATCCAAACCATTTGAAATATAGTTTAAAATAGCTGATGCAAAGGATAAAATTATTACATTACTAAATCTATATTTAATATCAGTATTGTATGTGTGAGACTAGAATAGTATGATGTAAAATTAAAAGGTTCCATAAAGAGATATGACAATAACACAGAAGGCGAAAGAGCTAAAACTACGGGAGGTGTGCAAACGTATGGGGATAGTCTTTGTCGGTCCCGATATGCTTTGATTATGTAGAACAGGGGTCTTCAAAGGTGGCCCTTTTATGACTTGTGGACTTCAGCTCCCAGAATTCCTCAGCCAGTGTGCACTGTGGCTGGCTGTGGAATTCTGGGAGGTGAAGTCCACAAGTCATAAAAGAGCCAAGTTTGAAGACCCCTGCTGTAGCATATCCTATAATCTCTTCAATTTATTTGCAGGCTTCTGATTACCCCATCATTTTGTCACTGGAGAATCACTGCAGCCCTCCACAGCAAGAAAGGATGGCAGCTCACCTCCTTGACATCCTGGGTGATAGTTTGTGTACTACAACCATTGACAATGCTGTGCCAACAGAATTACCCTCCCCAGAGGTAAAAATCATATGCTGCTCCTTCCTTAGAAAAAACAAAAAAAAATATGGATGAAAAATGGGTATCTCTGCTATGGATGGTTTGTCTCTCATGAAAAAATTAATTTGGGACCAATTTTGCTGGGAAGAGGTGGCAATACACATTTTGCTTCCAGTCAATGCAAAGCTTAGAATAGAATAGAGTTGGAAGGGACCTTGGAGGTCTTCTAATCCAACTCCCTACTCAAGCAGGAAACCCTATACCATTTCAGACAAATGGTTGTTCAATCTCTTCTTAAAAACTTCCAGTTTTGGAGCACCCATAACTTCGGTAGGCAAGCCCTGCCACCGATTAAATGTTCTAACTGTCAGGAAATCTCTCCTTAGTTCTAGGTCAGGGGTAGGCAACCTCGGCTCTTTTATGACTCATAGCTGACTCAGAAATTCTGGGAGTTGAAGTCCATGAGTCATAAAAAAGCCGAGGTTGCCTACCCCTGTTCTAGGTTACTTCTCTCTTTTAGTTTCCATCCATTGCTTCTTGTCCTGCCCTCAGGTGCTTTGGAGAGTAGTTCGACTCCCTCTTATTTTTTTTATTTTAATTCCATTTATATCGCGCCCTTCTCCGAAGACTCAGGGCGGCTTACAAGCTTAGCAGTAGCCTTCATTCTATGTATATGCCTGCTTATTAGGGCTTTCATACAACCCCCAAGTGGCATTATTACAAAGTCAGCTTAATTGCCCCCAACAATCTGGGTCCTCATTTTACCTACCTGGGAAGGATGGAAGGCTGAGTCAACCTTGAGCCTGGTGGGATGAGAACCTGCACTAATTGCAGGCAGCTGGTGTTACTTAAGGAGGCATTAGCCCACTGCTCCACCAAGGCTCAAGGCTTCTTTGGGGCAGCCCCCGAGATATTGGAACACTGCTATCATGTCACGCCTAGTCCTTCTTTTTATTAAACTAGAACACGGGTGTCAAACTCACCATGTCATGTGACGTGTTGCGACATTTGCAATTGCCAGAGCTCTCTCTCTGTGTGTGTGTGTGTGTGTGTGTGTGTGTGTGTGTGTGTGTGTGTGGCCTCCGCATGATGGAACTGGCCCACAGGCTGGCAGTTTGACACCCCTGAACTAGAAACGTATCTTAATTGTCCTTGCCATTTAGTTTTGTAGCTTACCATGCTGAATAGGTGCCCTTTCCCCCTTCGTAGCAATTGAAATTAAAGATCCTGATCAAAAATAAGAAAGCTGGATCACTCCAAGACACCCTTCAACGGAGGGGTCAGAAATACCAGGGTCTTACAGAAGAAACGGAGGATACCCTGGAGTCAGAGGATGAAGATGACGAAACTAGCGGACGTATGCTAAAGAAAGTGCTCATTCGGAAGCAGACTAAAGAAAAGGGCAAGGTAAGCCAAGGGCCATTATCCACAGCAACGTTGCCTTCATACTTTCAAAATAAGAAAACAAACACTTGCAGGCTCGACAAGCTGGGCAAGAAACTGCAAGAATTGACTTCCAAAGACATTAATGTCCCAGTGAGTAGATTTATTGCAGGAACACTAATGAAGCCATCGTGAAAGAATTCCAGCTGTGGAATTCTGGGAGTTGAAGTCCACACATCTTCAAGCTGCCAAGGTTGGGAAACACTGCCCTAGGGCAGGGGTAGGCAATCTTGCCTCTTGTATGACTCATGGACTTCAACTCCCAGAATTCCTGAGCCAGCATGGCTCAGCTTGGAAACCTTTCCCTTTCCCCTCAGCATGGCTGGCTCAGGAATTCTGGGAGTTGAAGTCCACGAGTCATGAAAGAGCCAAGGTTGCCTACCCCTACTCTAGGGATATCTTTGTTCTTTCTCAGGGCCTTGCTCTGTCACAGCCTGTCTTGTGTGTGCTTGCTTCTTCTCTCTCATTCTCTCAGTTGCTTACTCCATCTCATTCACAGCCTCTTCCTCTCTCTAAAAGCACATAATGGGGGCAACTGGCAGTTGCTGATGAGTAAAGTCCCTAATTCTTTGCCATCCTGTTAGCCTTATAAGGAAGTCCAGGGAAGAAGCACAGTGAGGAGTGCTAGCTTTGTCTTTTTTTGTGTGTAAATATTTTATTAATTTTCTAATTTTGCAATCATAAATACTTAATAAACAGTGTGTTGTATGGGTCGATTGGTAATTCAGTGGTACATATTAATTTTCTCAGTCTAGTTCCAATACTACACCATCCAGTGCTTCCTTGACCCTCTCTTCTTCCGGTAGTATGCATTTTTCCACACTGTGCAAATACAATTCTTGTTACTGTTAATACATATACAATTAAATATAGACATCTTCCTCACATTTTTCTGGTATTATACATAATATCAATAATGTCAGTTTATAATATCTTTTCTATCCAAAATATATCTCAATTGCATTTGCACTTAAAATCCATTTGTTCCATCAGTATCCTGTTTTCCCCGCTTTTTTTTTAAAAAAAAATTCCCATCAATATTCAAAATATCTCTATTGCTTATAATTTTCTCATAATATATTATATTTGGGTAACCAAAAGCTTCCCTTATTCATCCTTTTTAGAATTTTCATATTTCCCAACTCATAACAAAATGTAATATTCTAGTTAGAAATCCTATCCTTCTAGTTATAATAACACTTTTATTTCTAACAGTTATCTATTTTCTTAACCATATTCAAACATCTGTTTAATAATATAATATCCTGTGTCTATCGCTTATAGTTTTCTCATTGTAAATTATATTTGGGTAACCAAAAGTTTCCCTTATTCAGACCCTCTTGACATTTTCATATTTCCCTTCTCCTAACAAAATATAGTATTCTAGTTGCATATCCTAACTTTCTAGTTGTAGTAATACTTTTATTTCTAACAATTATCTATTCTCTTAGCCATGTTCAAACATCTATTTAATAATATACTGTCCCATCTAATGGGTCAAAACCTCTATTTTCTTCAGTCTTACTCTGGCTTTCTTCCTTTCCAACTAACTTTCCAAGTCAATGCATTTGAGTCCTCAAGTAGTTCTTCCCCTATTTGAGCTCTGTCTTTATTGTAAGGTTACATAATCTTGCAATTCTGAAAAATCCCTTCCCATCCCTCACTTTATTCTCCTGAAAACTAAGGAATATCTTCTGAGATGCTTACATTATTTTTCCTCTTTAGGCTCAAATTTCATTTATCATTTTATTGTCTAGGCCAGAGATAGGCATCCTTGGCTCTTTTATGACTTGTGGACTTTGTTTGCTGTCAAGGCACCATCAAAGGAGCTGTGCTGTTCCAATAGAAATTCCACCTCTTTCGTATGTGCATGAAAGTGACATCACAGTGCACATACGCAGGGGGTGAAGCTTCTTTCACACTAGCACAAAGCTGCTTTTGTCTTTAGCAACCCACCTAATCCCTTGCCATCGACATGTCCACCACAATCCAGCCTGGACAATTCCATCAAAATGTTTTCTGTAGGAAAAAAATGTCTGAAGCACAAGGGTATGGTCCAGAAACTTTTTATATGCAAAGATTCAAATATCCTGAGACCATCTTCATCTTTGGCACCATCCCAGGGCTAAAGAACACTCTTCTCTTGTTCAAACTGAATGGGAGGAGACTGAAGAATGTGTCTACCTAGATCAGTGATGGCGAGTGCCCAAACTCCAACCCAAAACCCACTTATGTATCATTGGGTGCCAGGTGGGTGTGGCCATTGGGTGGGTGTGGCCAATTGGGTGGGCATGGCTGCGGTGGTAACGGCAGACTGGGTGGGACTAAAAAGTTCAATCAATCAATTCCAACTTTGTGAGATCTTTTTTTTCCCCACAAGAAGTTGAAATTTACTGATTGATTGAACTTTTTTTTGTTTTGTACACAGTGTTGGAGGCCTAAAGCGAAAATGTTTTATAAAACCCAGCTGAAGGCCTAGGACTGGGGCGACGGCACGCGTGCCCACAGAGAGGGCTCTGCGTGCCATCTGTGGCACCCGTGCCATAGGTTTGACACCACGGACCTAGATTCTAGAACTATACTGTCTTCCCAATGTTATCATTCCTGATGTACTTAAACGTGATGCCACACATTACTTTCGCTTCTGAGAGGCATACCATTTGTCAATCTCTGTTCTTAGGACCATAAAGTCAAAGTTGCTTTGCTTCTCTCTGAACTTGTGATTTATACTGCTTCTCGGAAGTTTGTGAGTTTTGAGGATTCTAGGGAGAAGCAGAAATGCTACCAAAATAATTCCATCGGAGAGACGAAAGGTCAGAAGCTCATCAGCAAGAGAGGTAATGTAGAAGTTTCAACCCTCAAATAATACTTAAGTGAGCTGCATGTTTCTCTATTTGTTTTGGAGCCAGCATATTTGTTTTCATCAGTCAGCCATACCCTTCTGAGATTCGAACCTGGGCTGATTGCACATTAGGCAGTTGTTTTAACCTTTAGGCCACAAGCTCTATCTCACTTTGTTAGCTGAGAAGCAAGGGAGATATGTGTTAAATGCTTGTTAACTATTTAGATTACCTTGCTAGGCCCCAAACATGGGACAAATCTTTATTTCCTGTTTCGGCCTAACCGAAGGCCATCCACAGGCAGTAGTCACAACAGTGACAGCTCATATTTGTGTAAATTTTAGATTGCTAACAAAGAATTAAAGGGAGACTGATATGCATTTCAAACTTATTTGTTTTCATCAGTCAGCCATACCCTTTTGAGATTCGAATGTGTTAACAAGCATTTAACACATATCTCCCTTGCTTCTCAGCTAACAAAATGAGATAGAGCTTGTGGCCTAGAGGTTAAAACAACTGCCTAATGTGCAATCAGCCCAGGTTCGAATATATATATATATCTAGCCTCAGTCCTGAGACTTCTCACTACCTTCCATCTAAATGCTAACCAGGGCTGACCCTATTTGCCATTTTCTTTTAAGATCAACCAAGTCAGTTAAACATTGCCACCTAGCAGGGCAAGACAGAAATATACTCTCCTGCCTGATATTTACAGTAGATGTAACCTCAAGGCTTCTCAATTTATCTACCTTCCTCCCTTCTGCTACTTAAACTGGAATAAATCTTCAAAATTGGACTTCCAACAGTTGGCTTAATCATGCCATTTTTCTTCAAGAGGATGTTCACACAGAACGTGGCCCATAATGCTTGCATAGGTGTTCTGCCAGAGATAGGGATCAAGGCAAAATCTTTGAGCGAGTTGGTTGCCAGGATAGTTGGCCTTTTTGAAATTATCCAGCAAATGTAAAGATAGAGAAATTGGGTGGACAATTTATCTGAATTTCTTCAGGAAGAGGAGACATTTCAGACACCCCCTCCCCCTTGCTGACAATGGTACTCTTGCTGAAAACGACTAAAGCAATAAGCAATAGGAGTTTCCTCTTGGTGCCTTGCCTTGATCTTTCATGAAACCAT
Organism: Vipera berus; assembly: GCF_964194415.1. Lineage (NCBI taxonomy): Eukaryota > Metazoa > Chordata > Lepidosauria > Squamata > Viperidae > Vipera > Vipera berus. The sequence goes on along the minus strand of NC_138208.1, from coordinate 80,952,624 downwards.
GAGAAGGCAGGTTGACTGCTCACATTTAGCCTATATACATCCCTTGGTCACCCCAGAGATAAGGAAGTTCAAGAATACCCGTAACAATTCTCCTGAAATTCTTTTAACTGAATTGCTGTTAAATCAATGTAGTTCCTTCATGGCTAAATTACTTTCAGATATATTGTGCCTTTGAGTCATTGTTGACTCCTGGTGATGACTTGACTAGTCCTTGCAGTTTACTTGGCAAGATTTTTGGAAGTGATTTGCCCTTGTCTTCTTCCTAGAGCCGAGAGGGAGTGACTGGACCACACCAGACTTTCACACCTAAGGCGGGACTAGAACTTACAGTCTCCTGGTGTTTGGTCCCAAATCATCCAGATATCTTTCATGCTTAAGGCAGTGCTGGAATTCACAATCTTCCAGTTTCTAGACTAGTGCCTTACTACTACTCCAAACTAGCTCTGGTGCTCTCTCTCCCAAAAGGCACACAGCATAAATACATGTGGTGAATTTGTTGTCAGCATACACAAATTCCCTTTTAAAATATTATCAACTTGGTATATTTGCTATTTTAAAATTGTCCGTAGCCTTTCCTACACTTATTCATTTCATTTAAAATATTTACATATTGCTTCTCTTTGCAAAAAAAAAGGTTTGCAATAATCAGAAAGTAGGTCAAAACAGTTGAGAAATGCATTCTTCGAAACAATGCAAAAATATGCATAATAAAAGAAGCAATAAAAGGAGCAATGAACCAATAACAGAGTAACAGAATTAGGTATATTTCTTTGCAATAACATTTTGAACCCGTCTTTTTTTTTTTTTGCAGCTCCTGACTTTGTCTTGCACACAGTCCGCTTCCTTACAAGAATCTACCCCAAGGGATCCAGAACAGACTCTTCAAATTATGATCCTCAAGAATTCTGGAATGTCGGAAGCCAGCTAGGTAGGTCACTTAGATCTAGTCAAATCTGCTATGCTGAACAAGATTTATATTGGGAAAGTATTCACTGGGGCCAAAAGAAATTGGTATTCAAGTCTTCTAGAAAGAACCATAGGCCTAAGAGAAGAACAGAGAACAAGCATGGTGGGTTCCATTCGTTGATCAAAGAAACAAGGGTCACCGATGCTGTTTCCCCTTCATTAGTCTTTGGTAGAAACCAGAATATAAATTTAATAGTAAAGAAATTACAGCTAGTAAAGGAAACTTGTCTGTGGTGGATATAAATGTATCTACTTACATTTCTCTGCTTCATCTCAAAGTTGATGATAAGGATCAGGATTGTGTGCCATTAAGGTGGTGTTGACTTCTATCAAGTACACAGATTTTTTTCCCCCCGTGGTGAAGTTAATTCCAAATCCTGAATTTAGAGGACCAAATTTCCCTCTTATAGCTCCCCTTTACACTCCATTCCTTTTTTTCCTCTGGCTTTCTACTTTGTAAACATGATATGGCAGTTTTGGAGGGCCAATTCCTGTGGAACCTTCTCTTTATATTTCCTAATCTAGTGATCAAAAGGGGGAAATAGAATTAAAGACTTTTTACTTATGACTCCTGTTCTTTGTCTACATTAACATTTCCCAACTGCTTCAACTCCCAAAATTCTTAGCAACGGCCTGTTGGCTTGGGAAGTCCACATATCATGAACATACCCAGGTTATGAAATGATGGTCTAGGAGATTGCTAATGTGAGGACAGTTCTTTCTGCTTTAATTCTCAGATCAAATGCATGGACCATATACTGTTTGACTCTCCTCCTGGTAGGAGGCAGTTAATAAAGTGGTAGGCTTTGCTTAGGTCTATAATTAATTCCCAGTAAGTAAATCTTTTTGGTTTACTTATCAACTCTACTTCACTAACATTGCTCAAGTGAGATTTCTGCTCTTAGGAATGTGCTATCTCTCATTCTCTCACTCTCATTGTTGTTAGTTGCAAAGTCATGTCTGATCCCTCATGACCCCATGGACAATGTTCCTCCAGGCCTTCCTGTCCTCTACCATCTTCTGGAGTCCCTTTAACCTCAGGCCTACTGCTTCAATGACTCCATCCAGCCACCTCATTCTCTGTCATCCCTTTCTTGCTGATGACACCCAACTTTTTTTCTCCACCCCGAACCAACCCAGTGATGCCCTCGCCGTGATGTCCCATTGCCTGGAGGCGGTCCAGGTCTGGATGGGGAGAAACAGGCTTTGTCTCAATCCTGCCAAGACTGAGTGGCTGTGCATACCGGCATCTCGGGTTAACCAGACTATTCCATCTTTAACGATGGGGGGTGAGGTGTTACCCCCCGTTGATAGGGCTCGCAACTTGGGTGTCCTCCTGGATTCACGGCTCAGTTTTGAAGATCACATAGGATCTGTGACCAGAGGGGCTTTTGCCCAGGTTCACCTGGTGCGCCAGTTGCGACCCTATCTGGACCGAGATGCCCTACGCACAGTCACCCATGTGCTCGTGACCTCCCGTTTAGACTACTGCAATGCTCTCTATATGGGGCTATCCTCGAGGACCACTTGGAGGCTTCAGCTGGTGCAGAATGCTGCTGCGTGAGTTGTGATGGGGGTTTCCCGATACTCCCATGTAACACCTCTACTCCGCGAGCTGCATTGGCTTCCAGTTGCCCTCTGGGTGAGATTCAAGGTGCTGGTGATGACCTATAAAGCCCTAAATGGCTTGGGTCCGGGATATTTAAGGGAACACCTGCTGCCGGCATCAAGTTCCCTTCGTCCTGTGCGCTCCCACATGGAGGGCCTTCTCAGGGTGCCACTGGTAAAAGACTGCCGGCGGATAACACCCAGGGGGAGGGCCTTCTCAGTGGGTGCGCCTGCCCTTTGGAACCAGCTGCCCGTGGACCTTAGGACTGCCCCCGACCTTCGTTCATTCTGCCGGGACCTGAGGACCTGGCTCTTTGAGCTTTCCGGCCCAGGCTGAGAGTTTTTAAATGGGGTTTTATATTTGTTCAGGGATTAAATTTAATTATTTTAACTGTCTTTAACTTTTGTATTGTATTGACGTTTTTAAATACTTTGTAAACCCCCCTGAGTCCTATGGGAAAAGGGCGGTATATAAATTCAATAAACTAAACTAAACTAAACTAAACTTTCTTCTCTTGCCCTCAATCTTTCCCAGCATTAGGCTCTTCTCCAGTGAGTCCTTCCTTCTCATTAGGTGGCCAAAGTATTTGAGTTTCAGCTTCAGGATCTGACCTTCTAAAGAGCAGTCAGGGTTGATCTCCTCTAGGACTGATCGGTTTGATCGCCTTGCAGTCCAAGGGACTCGCAGGAGTCTTCTCCAGCACCATAGTTCAAAGGCTTCAATTCTTTGGTGCTCAGCCTTTCTTATGGTCCAGCATTCACAGCCATACATCGTAATTGGGAAAACCATAGTCTTGACTATATACACTTTTGTTGGCAGGGTGATGTCTCTGCTTTTTAGTATGCTGTCTAGTATGCTGTCTTTTTAGTATGCTGTGTATGAGTGTGCTGTCTCACTCTTATACACACACACATTCACTCACTCACAAAATACTTTAACTTTCAATAGACAGGACCTCTGTTTTATGATTTGTGCCCCTACGGGAGTCAGTACTTGTTTGAAAAGTAGGCAAAAATATTGAAAAACGTTTAGCTACAATTGTGGGTTACTGCTAAGGAGATTGGAAAGTTCTCAGGGACAGTGGAGCCAAAATATCTTAGTCCGCACATCCCACTAAGCTGTGATTTGTTTACTCAGTTAATTACAGTTGGCTGAATTCACATGAAATATGTATTCTGTTGTGATAAAACTGGGTCTAGAGCAGCAATGAGATGGCCAGAGATGAGATCAATCTCATTAAGGATTGCAAACAACTTAACATTGGGGTAGGAGGAAATTAAGAAAAGTGCATGACAACCACACAAATTCTGCAATCTACACTGAAATGCAAATAAGTAAAGGCAATATTGCATGATGGCATCACTGGACAAGGAGTTCAAATCAATCAATCCTAAAGCAAATCAACCCTGATTGTCCTTTGGAAAGACAGATCCTGAAGCTGAGGCTCAAAAATTTTGACCACCAAATGAGAATAGAGGACTCATTTAAAAAAACCTCTGATGTTGGGCAAGACTGAAGGCAAAAGGAGAAGGATGGCAGAGGATAAGATGGTTAGATAGTGTCATTGATGTAGTGGACATGAGTTTGAACAGACTCAGGGAGATAGTGGAGAATAGGGGGCCTTGTGTGTGATGGTCCATGGGATTATGAAGAGTTGGACATGGTTTAGCAGCTGAACAACAACAATAAAATCACTGCACACATTTCATTTTGACATCATGGAGGTTGACTGCAGATGCTACTGATGACAATCATATAGATATAATATAAACCCCCCTCCTGTTGAGAGTATCAAAAAAAGCAATTGGAAGTATCCACTTTCAACTTACAAGTTTTCCAGGTTAACCTGGGAAATGAAGTCCACTATCCCAGCCAGAAATGCAGCATGGTAGGAAAACTTGATCCAGGGATTGTACTGATTATAGAAAGAAGCATACAAGTCTCCTGATGTTCACTTTCTGCAAGTTCTGAGATAGTAAGACTAGAGTGCATGTCTTCTAAACAACTGTATTTGTCCTTTGTTGTTTTCATGTAATGGGAAGGAGAGCCACTTTGATATAGTGATTAAGATACTAAATTAGAAACTGGGAGACTGTGAATTCTAGTCCCTCCTTATCCATGAAGCCATCAAGGTGACCTTAGGCAGGTCATTCTCTCTAAGCCATAGGAAGAAAACCAGGACAAAACACTTACAAAATGTTGCCAAGGGACCTGTTCAGGCAGTTCCCAGGAGTCAACACTGACTTAAGGCCCGCATGCACACAAGAGCAATAAACTTATTGTATGGAATCAGATCACTGTTTTTTTTAATCTACAGCAGCTGGTGGGGGTCTTGCCTGAGAAGAGGGTGACAGGTAAATTCCACCCTCTTCCGTTGCCTCTTCCGTTGTGTTCAACAGTCATTGCTTTGATTTCACTCTTAATGGCCTTACTGGAGTGCATAACATAAGATAAATTCTTCTAGTTTATGATAGGAACTCCTTGACACCAAAAGCTTTGATGAGAGGCACTGTATACTTGTGCACCTTTTCCTAGCATGAAAAGAACATTAATTGCACGTTGCTCAGGACTAGGGAAGCCTGTCTTGCAGAAAATTGGATGTTTGTGAAATACAGAGGCATCGGAAACAAAATATTGATACCTAGGGAAGGAGTGAGTTCAGTTCTTTTATGAACTGAAATGAAGGAACTCAATCAGAGAGTGGCTTCCTTTGGAGATATGATGCTTTGACAGTAACCTATTATTTTCAGGCAACCCTCCCCTAGCCTGATTCAACACCAGGTCTAACCCTTCCAATCCACAATTTATATTCAGAGTTTTTTTTTAAAAAGGGACAAATAATAATAAATAATAAAATAATAAACCTTTATTGTCAAAGTACAACATGTGTACATTGAGATTAGCTGAGCCTCCCCCTGTGCTCTCTCCCCCCAACACACAGTGATAACAAACCCTCCATCCCACCACACTATGTGAACTAACTACACCACACACCGGCCTCCCAAGTCAATTCTGCATAAGATTATGTCCCATTTAAAAGCCTAACAGCCCATGGATAAAAGCTATTTTTCAGCCTGTTGGTACAGCTGGCTATATTCCTGTATCTCCTACCGGATGGTAGGAGAGTAAAGAGATACCGTCCAGGATGTGAGTCATCCCTGAGAATCTTCCTCACTCTTCCAAGGCAACGAGCCCTGGCGATGTCATCCAGTGGTGTCAGGGAACAGCCCACAATGTCTTGTGCTGTGCTCACTACCCTCTGTAATACTTTCCTATCCGCGGCTGTCAGACCAGCATACCAAACCACAATACCATACGAGAGGACGCTCTCTATAGTAGAATCTTGAAAGGGTACTCCAGAATAAACAAGCAATTGCAAGCCCAATCATAGGAAAGACACTTGATTCTCCATCCTCATAGAGATGGCTCTTAGGTTGCTGGGATGAGAATTCACCAGAATAATAGAATAACAGAGTTGGGAGGGACCTTGGAGGTCATCTAGTCCAACTCCCTGCTCAAGCAGGGGACCCTATACCATTTCAGGCAAGTAGCTGTTCAGTCTCTTCTTTAAAAGTTCCAGTGATGGAGCACACACAACTTCTGAAGGCAAGGTCTTTCACTGGTTATTGTTTTCACTATCAGGAAATTTCTCCTTAGTTCTAAGTTGGATCTCTCCTTGATTAGCTTCCATCCATTGCTTCTTGTTCTGCCTTCAGGTGCTTTGGAGAACAGGGTGAAACCCTCTTCTTTGTGGCAGCCCCTTACCCCACCAATTGAAAATGTTCCCCTATTAACTTTTTTATTTTTTACAGTAGATAAATGGTAGGTCAAATCAGTTGGGTAAATAGAGCTGTGGAAGTTTATAAATTCTAGACCTGTTTTGCAAGGATGGAACCTATTATTGTTGAAATACATCAGTATTCAACTAGGGAAGATAATTTATTTGTATTGTTTTGGTTTTTTTATGCACTTTATTGTCTTTCTTAGTTTTGCTTCTTTTTGTTTCCTTTTTTTTCCCTGTCGAAGATTGTATTTTAACTTTGGAAATGAAATTTTTTAAAAAAATATTTAAAAAAGAGAAATATGTTTTTGCTTTTCTTTGTATTTTTTTCCTACAGTGGCCTTAAACTTCCAAACACCGGGTGTGCAGATGGACTTACTTATTGGAAAATTTTTGGACAATGGAGGCTCTGGTTACGTTCTGAAACCAGAATTCTTGAGAAGAAGAGACTCTGCTTTTGACCCATTTAACGTTGCTGATAGGTACAATCCCATTACACTAACAATAAAGGTAAGACCGTTTCATGGAAACTTCACCTTATCTCAGAAACAATTCCTTCAGATCATGAACGGAGTCAACAGCAAAACATTTGACTAGAAAAGACTAAGGAAGTTATACTTCTACAACCAAGCCATCATTATCCTTGGCCTAGGTTGCCTTCAAAAGTACATGTGATATCTCTTTCTCAGGATGCTCTTCTCCTGGATAGACATACAGATTACAGAACCACAGAATTGGAAGGGACCTTAGAGGTGCTCTAGTCCCAACCCCTGCTCAAGCTGGAGATCCAGACAAATGGCTGTCCAATCTTTTCTTAAAAGCTTCCAGTGATGGAGCATTCACAACTTCTGGAGGCAAACCATTCCACATTAATTGCTCTCACTCTCAGGAAATTTCTCCTTAGTCCTAGGTGGGATCTCTCTTTGATAACTTTCCATACGTTACTTCTTGTCCTGCCCTCAGATAGTTAGGAGAATAGGTCTATACCAGGGGTCAGCAACCTGAAACAGTGAAAGAGCCACTCGGAACCGGTTCCCTCACAAAAGGAAAAACTGGGAGCCGCAAAAAAATGTGTGCGCATGGCATACATGCGTGCATGCGCAGAACAGGGTTTACTGAAGAGTGGAGCCAAGGCGAGATACACACCTACCCTGCATATTTGAATTGATTGGTTGAACTTTTTTAGTCCCACTTTTTTTTTTTGGACTGCACATGGCAGAGGACTGGGAGCCGCAGGAGACGACTGAAAGAGCCGCATGTGGCTCTGGAGCCGCAGGTTGCAGACCTCTGGTCTATACATTTCTTCAACTGATACTTAATCCTTTTGGAAAGTAAGGGAACAGATTTTAGTTAACATATTTGGCCTCACCGTGTTGTAAAGCATTCAGATAGTGAAGAATTGTCACAAGAACAAGATCACTAATTCCCCACCAGTGAATGGCTTTGCTTGCATAATACACTGAACTGAAACTCGCAAAATGCTTCAATCAATGCCTAAAACAGATAGTCAGCTTGTAGTTCAATATATCTCACATCAAATAAAAACAGTTTTTAATGGTTAAGTTAACCGTTAGAGCCTGTTTGATATAGTGGTTTCAGAAGGCAGGCTAGAAGCTTGGAGACCATCTATTCTAGTCTTGCCATATGCACAAAGTCAGCTGGGAGACTTTGGGCCAGATGTTTCCTCTCAACTCTGGGAAGAAAGCAATAGGAAATTATTTCCGAACATGCTTTCAAGAAAACTGCAGGGAATATAGTTGCCCAGAGTCAAAACTGATTTGAAGGTGCAAAAGAGAAACTGTCTGTTATTGGTCATAGTGATTGGGCAGGTGTTTTGTGAATGGACCACAGTATTTTATGTTAGAGACAACTTGAAGGTATGGAGGACTTAGAATAGAATAACAGAGTTGGAAGGAACCTTGGAGGTCTTCTAGTCCAACCCCCTGCTGAGGCAGGAAACCCTATACCATTTCAGACAAATGGTTTTGAACCAGGATGACTGGAATCTATCTTGGTGTTTGGAAGAAGCACAGGCAGGGCTGGGTCAAAGGCCCCTGCTTCATCGTCAGGTGTGGGATTCAGAGACCAGTCATCGCAGGGTGTCCCAAAATGTCTGTCTGCCTATGCAGAGTTTATTGTATTTATACAGTTTTAACAAGCAGGAAAGAGTGCTCAGCAAAAGCATTGTTTATTGGTGTACTCCCTAGTCAATCTTAGAGAACATCCCAGCCAGGGCACAGTCTCTCATATCTAGATGGTTCCTGGCAGTCCTTGGAGGTGCTAATTGGAGTGAGCTCATAGACATGTGGATAACAGGATACTAAGGCAGGCAGTTTGCTGCACGTGGTCCCTTCACATCCTTGACCTCCATCTCTACAGTCAGGCTGAGAACCTGGGCACTTGTAGCTCAGGACATCCCAAAGAAGAACCAGCTCAAGGAAAAGTATATTTCATTTTGCAAGCCACCTGTGAAACGCACCACAGTTATCTTCTTAAAAGGTGGACAGTTCCTCGCATGTGTACAAAATGTTTCTGGGAGGGATAATAATTCATTTCTAGGCTGCTTCTGCCCTTGCTTAACAAAGGTACACGGTTAGAACATTGAGAATGGTGTGGAAAAGATAAGAGACTTGCTGTCTCTTGGGAGGCCTGTCTGATTATACTAACATTTCCCGGGGGCACAAATGGAGGGAGCTTAAAATGCCTCGTCCCTCTTTCTGATGCAGGCAGGCAAATCAGCCATTATAACTGGGAGATGCTGCTTGGGTCAAATAAAAAGTGGTGTCTGAGAGCAGAGTCCAAGTCAAGAGCAGTAGGAAGAGCTACAAGAGCAGTCCTTGTAGCTCTGTATATTTTCTTGAAAGCAAACATTCTCTTTTAATTATTCATTCATCAGGTTAGGAATACGTATTCTGTTGCAAGCTTACATAAAACGTTGCTTCAATCTTTTATCAAATGCCATTCTAGAACTCTGAAAATTTTTTATCCTGCACACATAATCCTAATTTAATAAAACTGATACACAAGGTTATTCAAGATAGTTTTAAAAAAAGATCTCTATCCATGTATGAAAGTACCTAGGACTGTGCAATTGTAGGAGATGACCAATCTGAGCTCAAGGACAGGGTCAAATGCACCATCAGTTTGGAGACACTATACCCCCCCTCCAGGAGACCTAGGTCCAATCCCCCCACACTTTGAATTTTGTTGACTTTTATCTGGTGCCAATTTGCCTTGACCATTGTTAGATTGGATTCTTGTACATAGGTAGTATGAAATAAACTCATAGTGCTTTTGAACTATACCCTGGCTCCTGATTTCTTGTGCCTGACAATAATTGGATAATTAGTTGTACACTGATATAACCCAGTGGTCCTATAAGGATGCATACTCATATACATGTCTTTTCTCCAGATTATCAGTGGCTATCAGCTGCCTCCAAGTAACCTCTCCAAAAGTAACAAGGCTGATCCTTTAGTCAAAATAGAAATTCATGGTGTTCCAGCAGATATGACAAAAAGGCAGACTTCCGTCATAAAGAATAATGGTAAATTGAATGAAATAGGAAATTTTGAGAGTTAACTCAATGATCTGTAAAGCCTATCAGACTTAAGAATGCATGGAACTATCTAAATTTCTCTCAGTTAAAATATTGCATATATTACCTTATTTTTCTATTATATCAAAAGTTCTTCAGATTTTTTTTTAATCAATAGAGTCAAATGCATATTTTTTTGTAAATGGTTTACACTGAACTTTCTGTAATGCATACTATTTTTAATGCATGGTTGTTACAGATACAATTATTATTTATTTATTCAATTTCTATAGCATTCTATAATCTATAATGCATGGCTATTATTAATACTAATTTTTGTATGCATCTTTCAGCAACAGGATTGATTTTTAACCCAATTGCAATTATTTTGTATTGTAATACATTACATTATGATACAAAGTTTGTAACATTGTACAGACATAATGTTCAGAAATGGAAGATGTTTTTGTGTGTAACATTTCCAAAGACATCCCCATTTTTAATTTAGATCAGGGGGTCTTCAAACTTGGCCCTTTTATGACTTGTGGACTTCAAGTCCCAGAATTCATCAGCCAGGCATGCTGGCTGAGGAATTCTGGGAGTTGAAGTCCACAAGTCGTAAAAGGGCCAAGTTTGAAGACCCCTGATTTAGATGATGAGCAGAGAAGAAGAGATACAAAATTAATTTATAGGTGTTTGGTTATTTTAGTAGGTCATACGTTATGGAATGGGAGGAAATGATTTTTTTAAAAAAAAATCCCTGATCAAAGTTGCTGATGTGCCCAAAAGTTGAAGAGTCTTAAGGAACAATGAGTCATAAATACAAATTATTTTATACTACCATAGATTACACCTTTAAGCTATGAACACAATGAAAGTTTAATGTTGACACCTGCAATTTTAAAAATACGTAGTGCAGTTTATATCTCAGACAAACCTAAATTAGGGCAAAATATCCACAAAAACCCACCCAATTCATTAAGACAAAGCCTGTACAAAAAAGGTTATGATGGAATCAAGAAATGTACATTAGGGAATAATTGTGTAAAACTGTACTGCATTAGAAAAGAAAAAAATACAATACAGGTAGTCCTTAACGTACAACCATAATGGGAACAGTATTTCCATGCTAACCAAAGTGGTTGTTAAGTGAATCGTGCTCAATTTTGCAACCTTTTTTGATTTGTTGTTAAGTGAATCATGCGGTCATTAAGCAAATCTGGTTCCCCCATTGACTTTGTTTGTCAGAAGCCAACTGGGAAGGTTGCAAATAGTGATCACATCACCCCAGGATTCTGCAACCATTAAAAATTCATGCTGAATTTTGATCATGCTTACCGTGGAGATGCTGTGATGGTCATAAGTGTGAGTTATTTTTTTGGTGCTGTTGTTTTTGAATGGTCATTAAACAAGTGGTTGTAAATCCAGGACTGTATGCATATTTTAGGAAAATATTGTACGTTGAGAATATGTAGGAAACAGAACAGACGTACACACAAACATATGATTTTTTGCTAGCTTTCTTGAAAAAGGTTTTTCCACGGACTGGAAAGTGTGTGGTTTTGTGTGCTGCTTGCATCCCATGGATGGGGCTTTGCTTGTTTGTGCGGACTGGTTGCTGGCATGCCGTGGCCCAGTACTGATCCATGGATTGGGGGTTGGGGACCCCTGAGCTACAGGATATTCTGTATGCATAATATCTTATACTTCACCTGAATTTTGCTTTCTTATGGCATTCAATTGCTTTTGCATCAATACGTTCATGCAAAATGTTGCGTTAAGAACCCCAAAACAATGCAGATATTACAATGCATTAATTCTTCTTGAAAACAAGACCATGTAAACATCTGCAGAAGTCCAATATCTAAAAATCTCTTGGGTTTTAACTTAGCTCTCTTCTTTTGGATGTCAAGTTTAACCAAAATCTATTGGGGAACCATGAAGGTTCTGAAATAGGGACTAAGGAAAAAAAAGGTGCCTTGGTGTTTTCAAAACTCAGAGCAGCCCTCATGATTAAGATTTAAATTATTAACAAGAGTTTTCTTACCTGCTTTTCCAGCTTTGAATCCTAGATGGAATGAGACATTCACCTTTACTGTCCACGTTCCAGATCTTGCCTTAATACGCTTTGTAGTAGAAGATCAGATGGCCGTTATTGCCAATGACTTCCTTGGCCAATTTACTCTGCCACTTTTGAGCATGAATAAAGGTAAGGGCATTATTTTCTGACTAATGAGAGATAACAAGCAATTGCCTGCCCTTGAAGAAAACCAAGGAACAGTGTAGGGTGAGGAGAATTACCATCTGTAGCACAAAACCTGGCAGCACAATATTTGATTTAAAAGTCCTATCGTTAATGTCTATGAAGATTCTCAGTCATCCAGGTCATGGTTGTCCCAAAGGTGCCTTTTCAAGAGGCAACTGGACTTTCCTTGTTTTTCCTAGAAGACATTTTGCTTCTCATCCAAGACGCTTCTTCAGCAAAGGCAGCAAAATCCACATTCTGGACTGCTGGTTTGAAAGAGGTGTCAAAGAGGCCATCTATATTAAATTTGAACAGCCCTCTCTCAACAGAGGGGAGGGATACAACACCACCTATCTCCTGTTTACAACACAGTCCTTTCAGCAGTTCCAAGAAGGTTCAACACCCATTTGCACTATTCAGATGATTCTGAGGGCACAGATAAATCTTCAGGTGGCCTCAAGAATTCTCAGAAAGAGTGCTAATGATCAGATGACTGGAAGGAATATAAATCCTTTCATTCCCCATTGCAAGAATGGTTGCAAGAACTGGGCTTGGCTAGTCTAGTGAAGAGAAGGACCAGGAGTGACATGATAGCAGTGTTCCAATATTTGAGAGGCTGTCACAGAGAGGAAGGGATCAGCCTGTTTTCCAAAACACCAAAGACCAGACAAGGAACACTCTCCCAGTTTCTAGCTTGGTTCTGGGAGTTGAAGTCCATGAGTCATAAAAGACCCCTGCACTAGACCAAACTTTGTGAGGGATGCTGGAAGTTGTTCTCCAGCGAGGGTGACTGGCTATGTTTTGCTTAGCCTAACATTATTTTTAATCTTTTGTACCACAGATAGTAGTTCATATGTAAGGGACTTCATGTTCTGAGACTGTGTTCTACAGAGGTTTTTCTAACTCTATGTGCCTTGGTTTACAATGTAGCCAAGCAGTTAAAGAGCTAAGAGGTTGTGAAGGATGCTAAGCCTAGATTCTATATTCTGATAAGGAACCCTGCCAGTTGTGGTTCTTGTTTATAATCATGCACATTGTAGTATAATGGATTATTGTAGCTATTGATCACTTAAGGGATCACATATTTGGGCTGCCTGCATCTGTTGTAATACTTACAGATTTACTGGTGTTTGATCTTCTAGAATTTGCAGTACAGTAAGCATCAGAAGAGAGGGACATGGTGGCTCAGTGGGTTAGGACGCTGAGCTTGTTGAGAAGGTCAGCAGTTTGGCGGGTCGAATCCTGAGTGCCGCGTAACAGAGTGAGCAACTGTTACTCGTCCCAGCTTCTGCCAACCTAGCAGTTCGAAAGCACGTAAAAATGCAAGTAGAAAAATAGGGACCACTCCGGTGGGAAGGTAACAGCGTTCCGTGCGGCTTTGGCGTCTAGTCATGCCGGCCACATGACCACGGAGACGTCCTCGGACAAGCGCTGGCTCTTCGGCTTTGAAACGGAGATGAGCACCGGCCCCTAGAGTTGGAAACGATGAGCATGCATGTGCGGGGAACCTCTACCTTTACCTTTACTTAAGCATCAGAAAAGCTTATTCCTCTCTTTAGCTCATCAGTAGACAAGATATAATACATATCACAACCAAGGGAAGAAGCTATGCTCTGAATTTAGAGAATAGGAAAATGTCAGACTATATTTAATATACAGACATTGTTCTGAAGTGGAGCCCTCTGAAGTCAAACCAGTTTCCAGTTTCCAGCCATCAACTCATCTAGAAATGATCCCTGCAGGAAAACAGCTTGTCTCCCTTTTTCAAATGGAGGTTGTAAAATACTACTTTGAATTTAACATTACATACACAGCCCAATCAAATAGCCTTTGAAATGCTCAGTTATATTTCGTGCTAGGTTTTGAGGCCCTTAACCATAATAAAAATAAAAGTTGATAGTGCATAGAACAACGATAAGTCACCAGTAAAAAGGAGTGAGAATGATTTGAATATTTTTACAAAAGGAGGGGAATAAACTCAGACACTCTTTGTTATCCTTCACTGCCTCTATGGAAGTCCTTTCTTGATTTTACCAAAACTTCAGTTATATACTGACGGTCAGTTTGGTCTAATGGTTAATGCACCAGGATAGAAAGTGGGAGACACTGAGTTCTAATCCAGCCTCAGCCATGGAAGCCAACTGGGTGACCTTGGGCCAATCACACCCCCCCCCCCGCCTCAGTCCAATCTACCTCACAGAACTGTGGCCAAAATAGGAGAAAGGTGTGTTGGATATATTTACCACCTGGATTTATTTGTAAACATAATAAAGTGGGATACAAATTAATAAATAATAAATAAATATCCTTATGTCTATAAAAATTATAGTGCACACTTATTAATTTGCACATTTAAGCTCTGCCTAATTCTGAATTAGACTGAGTCCTGATTGCTTTACAAATACCCTGACTTGTTTGGAGGATTTAAATGAACCAAAATCAGATTTCGATAAGAGAAGATATTTTATCTAAAAGTGTTTTAAATGAGTTTAGGTTTGTGTGATGGAAATCAGTCATGTTCTCTAGTTCATTTCTTATGTCATTACAAACTTGCAAAAAGCATACCATTCCATTTGCAAAATATTTTTCTGGGTGTAATATTGCGTACACATCATCATAAAATATCCAAAAAATATTAAGCTATATTTCACACTGCATGAAACATCATGAAATATTTAAGACTCTAATGAGATGACAAACTTGGTGTGCTGTCAGAGAATATCTATAACTGTTATTATGGAAGGGGAAAACATCTATATTTCAATAACAGAGCACCTAAAATCAATGATAAGATATATACTTGTGTATGTCTGTATGAAGTTAGCCAGAGTAAACAGAAAGAGACGGATTTTCTGGAAAATCTATATCAAATTGATCTTTGTTCTCTTTGAAACTGCACAAAGAGAAACAATTGGTTAAAATTTTGTAAAAAATATATGGTTCTTTCTCAGGAAGTGTCTTTCTGCACATGCCACAGTGTGCATGTAAGCCATAGTCCAGGTAACATTAAACTAGACTAGACTAGACTAGACTAGACTAGACTAGACTAGACTAGACTAGACTAGACTAGACTAGACTAGAATAGAATAGAATAGAATAGAACAGAATAGAATTCTTTATTGGCCAAGTGTGACTGCATACACTGTTGATCCATCTAATTCAGTAAGTCAATGTGGATGGTAAGTTTTGTTTGGCATGTTTGCATTGTTGTCTTCTTGGTTTTCCTTCAGGTTATCGCCACGTTCCATTGGTCTCCAAATTTGGAGTTACCCTCAAGCCTGCCTCTCTGTTTGTCTACATATGGTACTTTCAACAGTAATGTCATCGCCCGGTCTTCCATCTGTGAGTTTTAATAAAGCAACCATGGTCCAAGCAGGTGGCATCTTCTACTTTCTAATAGAAGAGCTAAGTGTTTGCAGTACTTGAAATACGGTGCCTATGGAATAGGCATTGTGGCATGGATGTGATGTTGGTATGTGCGTGTTTTTTAATTGTTGTGGAAGGAAAGCTTTATACTATCTCCCTCCACCATAATTTGAGGCATCACGGTGGTTCAGCGGTTAACTTCTTGAGCTTGGAGTGATTAAGATGCTAGAAAGGTTTGAGACGCCAAGTGATGGGGTGAGCTCCTGTCCTTGCTGCATTGCTAGAAAGGAGATCTAAAAAAAATATGCATACTTACCGATCACACTATTCCTTTTGGGAGTGTGCGTGTTAGGGGGGGGGGAAGCAGAAAGGGACTAAAAAATAATCAGTCATAGACATTAAAGGATGAAATAAGAGTAAAGGAAAAGAAATTTAACTATATCTGGTTTATACCGACATCATTCACTAGAAATCTCTATGTCTTCCTCTACTTAACACAGTTCCAGCATAAACATACTGTATATTGAGTCCTGCATTATTTTTTCTGTTTTCTAAACTTCTCTATTCTACCTCTTTTTGAGCTTCTCAATAATTCCATTCAACCAGATTTATCAATCTTTCCTCTTTTCTTTTTTCCTCTTCATGTTGTTTTTTTAAAATTCGATCTTCATTTATTCTCTCTATATTAAAATTACATTGAATATTCTCTCATATGGTCAAACTGCAACAAAGTAACTATGTTTGAACTGGTCATTTTTGGGTCCAGAACCCATTCATTTTTTATTCGTTCTCTCCTTGTTTGATTACAGATGCTTCGTAAATAAGCTACTCCTATCACACACACAAACACAAATGCACACACACAGACACAGACACACATTCTGTTCACCAGAATGCCATATGTTAATTTGACCTATTAAAAAAAACACAACTAAAATAAGCAAAGGACTGGAGGACTTTTAGGAGCAGGAGTTGAATGGTGGGAGTGATTTTAGCTTAGAAGAATGATGAGTTGAGATAACTCACCTCCAGCCCCTAGTTACAGGAAGGTTTAGATTTTTTGATAGTTGAATTCCTACCATATGACATGAATTCCTTCATATCATTGAAGATGTTGCCTAGTTGGGTAATGAAATGTCTGCAAGAAAACAACCAGCTTCAGAGAGCACCAAGAACCCCACAGGTCATCTCTCTTGAATTACTACACACAGACAAAACCTAATGATTTAACTCATCTACAAGATAGATAGATACCGGTAGATAGATAGATAGATAGATAGATAGATAGATAGATAGATAGATAGATAGATAGATAGATAGATAGATAGATAGACAGACAGACAGACAGACAGACAGACAGACAGACAGACAGACAGACAGACAGGCAGGCAGACAGGCAGGCAGGCAGGCAGACAGGCAGACAGGCAGACAGACATATTAATTTAAGAAAATGGGAAGTGAGCAAAGACATTCATTATTTTTCTGAACCATAAATTCTTCAGGAAGACAAGTTACCAACTGGCTGCAAAGCCATCCCCTTAAATCAGAATAAAAGGCTCAACTTCAGAAGACGTGCTCCTCATTTAAAATTCACTTAACAACTGTCTTGCTTAGCAACAAAAAATTTCAGGCTGACTTCTGATCCTAAGTCAAAGACTAGCTGTGCAGAGTCAAAGAATCAGAGTCAGAATTGGGTGTTTAGCCCATCTTACTTAAGCACAAGAATCGAAATGAATTTAGCCCTGAAAGATTCTCTCTGGTTTCTAATAAATAAATAAATCCAGCAAAGAGGAAGTCCATCACTTCTCCATCTCAGTGGTTCCACTAGCAAAGAGTTCTTAAACTTTAGGAAGTTTTCCTTAAGATTCTGCTAGAATCTGAGTAGCCAAAATGGATTTTGTGTCCTGAATTTCAGATGTTCTCTGCCATCCTATTAGGGGACAAAAAAATTCAAGTGGCAATGGCAAGACTGACAAAACCAGGAATCAGTTAAGCACCTCTGCTACATGTCTGTCCTAAATTGCCTACTGCTGAAGATGTTTCAGTGATTAAAAAACCAGGACTGGAACAGCATTAACCACATTAGCCTGTAATGTGTACTTAGACCTTTTACCTCGGCAGCAACTGCACACTGCAAAAACAAATAGATTGGCCTTTTATGCCCCCATGCTAATGGGGACATTTGCACATAGAGGGTAGACATTGCATGTAGATAACTAAATGACAACGGACCATGAAAAAGCCATTATAATTTCCTCATGATTAGCAACTTGTTGTGTACAGTTAGCAACCTCCTTATGCACCTATTCTCCAAGGCAAATGCTTCAGTTAATGTGGCAAAAGGGCTCACTCTGGGAAATGAGGAGGGGGAGCCACATCCTAATGAACAAATAATTCAATTGTCTCTGACAATGTTCAAATTACATTCTTCTCCAGTGGGGAAGCACTTCCCTGCATTCAGCTGATCGGTTGTTTCGTTGAGTAATCAACATCATCACTACTCTGCGAAACATAACCTGCTGACTTTCATAGTCGGAAGGAGAGGAGAGTCTTGGGAGTTATGGACTGCAGCATATACAGCTACTAAACATGACTTGCAATGAATGCAGAAAGGGAAAAAATGCATGAATTGCAACAAATGCAGAAAGAAAGAAAAATGCATGAATTGCAACAAATGCAGAAAGAAAGAAAAATGCATGAATTGCAATGAAAGCAGAAAGAAAAATAAATAAATAAAAATACCGTTAACAGAAAGCTTAACGCTTTGATAGGTGAAGAAAATCAACACATGCAGCGAGGTTTTGCGGCTGTTTTTATTCCTATAAAGAAATTGCACACAGGTTAAGGCGCCAACATTTCATCACCATCCCGGAGCATAGAAGATGCAAAATGAATCAAAGCTCAGAACCGCAGCCTTCAGCTGTTGACCACAAAGTCCGATTTGCCTTAATGAACAAAATAGTAACAATGCAGATACCAACATTACTGTGGTGCTTTTTGCATGTGTCATTGTTCTGTTGAGAGCCATAATTGCTATCAGTCATAGCATTGATCCCATAGCAATGGGAGACAAAGTCCACATTCTGCACTGAAAGGACTGCTCGAAAAAGAGGTCAAAGAGGCCATCTACATTAAGACTGAACAGCTCTCTCTTAACAGAGGGGGAGAGACATGACACCACCTATCTCCTGTTTACAACATAGTCCTTTCAGCAGTTCCAAGAAGGTTTCACACCCGTTTGCACTATTCAGGTGACTCTGAGGGCACAGATAAACCTCCAAGTGGCCTCAGTGACTCTCACAAAGAGTGCTAACAACCAGATGACTGCAAGGAATGTAAATCCTTTCATTCCCCACCATTCAGTCAGAACTGAAGAAGCTTCTTGGATGAGAAGCAAATCATCTTCAAGGAAAAACAAAATTCAGTGGCCTTATGAAAAAGCATCTTTGGGTCAACCATAACCTCAGTGACTGAGAATCTCTATTGACAATGGGAGAAACCCTAAAAAATTATTGACAAGTTTCTGGAGTGCCCATTGAGCAGACAGTTTTGGTTGGATAACCAAATCTTTTCCCTCAGTGTACAAAACTAGCCCAAACTGGTCAATGATTATCTAAAAAACAACAGGGAGCGGGAGTTCTCATCAATGGTAGAGTTCAACATTTGTGTATCTCATGGTGGACCTGCAACTCTTACAATGCCTAGCTAACAGCAGAACTGAAAGCTGAGATAAAGTTGATGAAAATAAATGGGATGGTATCCAAAATATGAGATTTGTTGTGCGGAACTATGTGCTGAATTATCACAAATGAATTCAGCTAAAATGTATAAGATAAAATTAACACCGACCAGATATTTTGCTGGTCCATTTCATCTGCCAATCCAACTGCTGATCAGATACTGAGGATATGTGAAACTGCTCATCTAAGAATAAGCGTCCTATAAATTATTAGCCATGATCAAAAAGCAACTGTTTAGGAGTCCATAAAAGTGGCCATCTTATGCTATGAACAACTGAGTCTGTTGTTCCTGGAAAATAGATGCATGAATTTTGCATGGTCCCAATGCTTTACTGGTGGAACAAAGCAGAACATAAAACTTGGTTGCAAATAATAATAATAATAATAATAATAATAATAATAATAATAATAATAATAATAATAATAATAATAATAATAATAATAATAATAATAATAAAAACAAAATCCCTGGGGCCAAAGTATAAGAGGTGATATCTTCACCAGAAGATGTTTGGAATTGCCCAAGATGGGCTTCAAAATATAGATCTGATTAAAAGTGAAATCTTCTCCAATAAGGATACAGACTGTTTGGTAGTTGTGAAGTTATCTGATAAAAATTGAAGGAACCCAGAGCTTCATTGCAATAGGCTGACTCCGTAAACCACTTAGAGTGGGCTGTAAAGCACTGTAAAGCGGTATACAAGTGCTATAGCTATTGCTATTGCAATCCTTGCTTTTGAGAAAGGCCATCACCTTGTTGAGTGAAGAAAGAAGAGACTGTAAAGTGGAACTTAGTTGAACTTAGAAACAAAAAAAGTCTGGTTGCATCTCCATGCAACTTGTAAATACTTTAGGTGTAATTATCATACCTAGTGATGATTGTGTATACTTGAAAAGGAAATAAATAATAATAATGATAATAATAATAAACCTTTATTGTCAAAGTACAACATGTGTACATTGAGATTAGCTGAGACTCCCCCCGTGCTCTCTCCCCCAACACACAGTGACAACAAACCCTCCATCCCACCACACTATGTGAACCAACTACACCACACACCAGCCTGCCAAGTCAATTCTGCATAAAATTATGTCCCATTTAAAAGCCTAACAGCCCACGGATAAAAGCTATTTTTCAGCCTGTTGGTACAGCTGGCTATATTCCTATATCTCCTACCGGATGGTAGGAGAGTAAAGAGATACCGTCCAGGGTGTGAGTCATCCCTTAGAATTTTCCTCACTCTTCCAAGGCAATGAGCCCTGGCGATGTCATCCAGTGGTGTCAGGGAACAGCCCACAATGTCTTGTGCTGTGCTCACTACCCTCTAATACTTTCCTATCCGCGGCTGTCAGACCAGCATACCAAACCACAATACCATACGAGAGGACGCGCTCTATAGTAGACCGGTAAAAGAGGGTCATTAGCTGTTGTTCTACCCTTTCAGTAGAAGATGTCAGCTCTCAAGACTGATTTAGTGACCAGAAGCTTTCTTCCAGTTGCTGTAAATTTATATAATGCTTTTGAGTTTCTTGGAGTGAAAAATGTAAAGGGGGTACTTTTTAGATGACTGTGTGAACACCTTACCAATTGCACAGGCAGGGACATCTGCATTCATCACAGAGATCTTTTCTGGATCCTGGTAACATAGAATTGGCTAAGAGATAAAGATTTTTTCAGATGGTGAAATAGTTGGAGAGCCTCTACATCATTAACTTGAAATTTGGTTTACAGCAAATTGGAAAGAGGTATCACGTTGGGAAGGATGCAGTTGTAATAATTGGCAAAGACTAAAACGTTCAGTATATCTTTTATACACCTGTATTTCTTCCTACAAAAGCATCATCTCTTTTGAAGAACTTTTTTTCTGGATGCCAACTGCAATATTCCAATTTGTTGTGGACCCTGGCATACAGATAATGAACCTGAAGGTGGTAAAACACGACTCAGATATGCTGCTAATGATCTAATGAACCAGCAAATTTATCAGCAATTCGTACAAGTATTCAATTAAGGAATAATCTAGAGCAGTTTTCCCCCCCCATCTTTGACAACTTGAAGATCTATGGATTTTAATTCCCTGGGGGGTTGACAGCCATACATCTCAAAGTTGCTAAGGTTGAGAAAGACCGATTGAGAGCATTCCAGAAAACATCATTAAGGAGATTCTTCTAAAGGCACAGGTCACAATCTTAGGAATGTCTCAGTCATCACTTACCTGTTTTCATACATTTCATGGTGATAAACATCTCCTTCATCCTTCCAATCATGCATTGAGTACAACGTAAGACTTATTAAGGGACAAATGCAGAAAGACTTCGCCAAACTCAGTCATTTTGCAAATGAGTGACCATAAAAATTGAATGACTAAATGAGGAGAACTTACTTAACATTAACCACTGCTATCAAGCCGATAAGAAATATTGTTCCTGTTGGGATAGAATGGAAGGGAAGCCTTTTCAGACACAACACCTTCTGATTCAGAAAGACAGAGAAATGTCTTTGCTCAGTTCTAATTTTTTGTTGTTGTTGATGAACAGTTTGGAATCTCCCCATGAAGTCAGGAACCTGCTAAATGCTGTATTTGCCCAACAACTACAGATGCCAAGTCATCTGTGCTCATAGCATCTCCTTTGCTTATCATAACTCCTCTATTTTATTGCCAAAAGTGATTAGAACTTTACTTGCAATCTGTCCTATTTGAAAGCCACAATTGCTATCAATCACTCTTAAGTAATTGGCAGTGCTGGCCTAATGTTGAGGAAAAAGAACAAAGCAAAACAAAGATACTGAGTAGAAAAACTGAGGGTAGTAAGTCCTTGCAGGTAGCATAGTTCTGCTCTTTGTAAGACAGGCCTTTTCTTACTTCAGTGGTCAAAAAGAAGAGAAAGTCAATGGATCCTGGGCCTTGGTGGAGCAGTGGGCTAATGCCTCCTTAAGTAACACCAGCTGCCTGCAATTAGTGCAGGTTCGCATCCCACCAGGCTCAAGGTTGACTCAGCCTTCCATCCTTCCGAGGTAGGTAAAATGAGGACCCAGATTGTTGGGGGCAATTAAGCTGACTTTGTAATAATGCCGCTTGGGGGTGTGTGTGAAAGCCCTAATAAGCAGGCATATACATAGAATGAAGGCTACTGCTAAGCTTGTAAGCCGCCCTGAGTCTTCGGAGAAGGGCGGGATATAAATGGAATTAAAATAAATAAATAAAATAAAAAATAAAAATCCTGGTACATAGTTTTGGATGCAAGAAAAAGATCCGTAATGTACAGGATTCAGTAAAAACTGTAAAGGATACTGAAGAAGCTCAGAGGGCAGGTTTAAATCTGCAGAACAGGACTTTCCTCCTTGATGTAGCTAGTAACTTTGTTGGAAAAATTCTTATCGTGCCTGCTCATACTATTTCTTCACCCTAGAAGCTTCTATGGCTTTTGGTCTCTTGGACTTGGACTCCATAACTCATCATCTTCAATTGGAGGAGAGGTTGCCTTAAGTTGTTCCCTAACATTTGGCTGGGATGCCACTGCCTCCTGCAAGTTCTTGCAGACTCAAAATAAACATTTATTTATTTATTTATTTATTTATTTATTTATTTATTATTTAAACTTATATACCGCCCTTCTCCCGTAGGACCCAGGGCGGTTCACAAGGCAATTAAAACAATATGACAATACAAAAGTTAATAACAAATTAAAATAAATTAAATTATCCTTAATTAAAATCTAAAACCCTTAACTCTAATTAAAAACCCAATTGCAATAGGTTAAAAATTAAAAGTTCTCAGTCCTGGCCGGAAAGCTCAAAGAGCCAGGTCTTCAGGTCCCGGCGGAACAAATGAAAATCTGGGGTCATGGTAATCATCTAGCAAAAGATACACTTCCTGGTTTAATGAAGGAACATGTACCATTACCTATGTAGACCAAGATTGCCTACAACATCCCCAAATTTAATTCTTTCATCAGACTCCAAAGGAACACTAGGTTATCATGAAATTAGGTTACTGAACTCATTAAATCTGGCAATCCCGGAAAATGTTGGCCAATGTTATTATTTATGTGTTTTTGAAAAGATGTCTGAACCATTGAGTCACACTGCATGTTCTCTAGTAATATTACCAAGAAGAATCCAGCAATCTGCACATTTACTTTTACACATGGGAAAATAACGTGAAAAATCAATTTCATAACATTATTTTTTTATAATAATGTCCTTCACAAAAATATTTGAAAAAGTCAGCCAGAGATGGCACGATTTGTACAGAATGAGTAATTAGAGTAGTAATAAATGATAGATAACCTAAAATAAATGTTTAAACATCTAAAAAATAAAAAGATGCCAGACACTTAATACATTAAAACGAACTATGAATTTTGGGACCTAAGACTGAGAAACATGTGATTAGAAGATTGATGACTCATTCTGATTGTGTTTCTTTCTTAATAAAAGTGAGGAAAAGCAAGAGATATTACAAATGTATTCCCCTCCTAGTCAATCATTAGCATAAGCATAATAGTAAAGTTGGAAGGGACCTTGGAGGTCATCTAGTCCAACCTCCTGCTTAGGCAGGAAACCCTATACCATTTCAGACAAGTGGCTGTCCAGTTTCTTCTTAAAAACTTCCAGTGTTGGAGCATTCACAGCTTCTGGAGGCAGGTTGTTCCACTGGTTAATTGTTCTAACTGTCAGAAAATTTCTCCTTAGTTCTAGGTTGCTTCTCTCCTTGATTAGTTTCCATCCGTTGCTTCTTGTTCTGCCTTCAGGTGCTTTGGGGAATAGCTTGACTCCCTCTTCTTTGTGGCAGCCCCTGAGATATTGGAACACTGCTATCATGTCACCCTTCTCTTCGTTAAACTACACATACCCAATTCAAGCAACTGTTCCTTATATGTTTTAGCCTCCAGACCTCTAATTATCTTTGTTGCTCTTCTCTAGTTGGGGTAATATTAATTTTCCACAGGTTTTAATATTTGAACATATTGACCAATCATTTTAGAATTCCTCTGCTTATTTTATTTTATTTTATTTATTTATTTCGATTTATATACCGCCCTTTTCCCGAGGGACTCAGGGCAGTTTACAGGGCAAATTAAAACAGTACAATATATACAGGTTAAAATAAAATTAAATTAAATAGCCCCAAAATAATTAAAATTAAAACCTTAACCCAAAACCCTCAGTCCAGGCCGGCAAGCTCAAATAGCCAAGTTTTTAGGTCCCAGTGAAACAAGCAAAGGTCGGGGGCCATCTGGAGTTCCACAGGCAGCTGATTCCAAAGGGCAGGCGAGCCCACCGAGAACGCTCTCCCCCTGGGGGCCGCCAGCTGGCACTCCCTGACTGGCGGCACCCTGAGGAGGCCCTCCCTGTGGGAGCGCACAGGACGATGGGAAGTTGATGCTGGCAGCAGGTGCTCCTGAAGATAATCCGGACCCATGCCATTTAGGGCTCTATAGGTCATCACCAGCACCTTGAATCTCACCTGGAGGGCAACTGGAAGCCAATGCAGCTCGCGGAGAAGAGGCGTTACATGGGAGTATCGGGAGACCCCCATCACAACTCGCGCGGCCACATTCTGCACCAGCTGAAGCCTCCGAGTGGTCCTCAAGGGCAGCCCCATGTAGAGAGCATTGCAGTAGTCTATCTGGGAGGTCACAAGCACATGAGTGACTGTACGTAGGACATCTCAGTCCAGATAGGGCCGCAACTGGCACACCAGGCGAACCTGGGCAAAGGCCCCCCTGGCCACGGCTCCTATATGATCTTCCAAACTGAGCTGTGAGTCCAGGAGGATGCCCAAGTTGTGGGCCCTATCTACGGGGGGGTAACACCTCACCCCCCATAGTTAACAATAGAATAGACTGGTTAATCCGAGATGCCGGTATGCACAGCCACTCAGTCTTGGCGGGATTAAGTCAAAGCCTGTTTCTCTCCATCCAGACCCGTACCACCTCCAGGCAATGGGACATCACGTCGAGGGCATCACTGGGTTGGTTCAGGGTGGAGAGAAAAAAACTGGATATCATCAGCGTACTGATGATACCCCACCCGAAAACCACGAATGATCTTACCCAGTGGCTTCATATAGATGTTGAACAAGAGGGGAGAGAGGACTGACCCCTGAGGAACTCCACAAACGAGAGGCCTCGGGGCTGACCTCTGCCCTCCTGCCAACACCAACTGTGAGCAGCCCAGGAGGTAGGAGGAGAACCACTGTAGAACAGTGCCCCCCACTCCCAACCCCCTGAGACACTGCAGCAAGATACCATGGTCGATGGTATCGAAAGCCGCTGAGAGGTCTAATAGGACTAGGACAGAGGAACAACCCCTGTCCCGAGCCCGCCAGAGATCATTCACCAGTGCGACCAATGCCGTCTCTGTGCTGTACCTGGGCCTGAAGCCCGATTGGTACGGGTCCAGATAGTCAGTTTCCTCTAGGAACAGAGGGAGCTGACATGCCACCACGCTCTCAACAACCTTCGCTACAAAGCGAAGGTTGGAGACAGGACGATAGTTGTTCAAAACAGCTGGATCCAGGACAGGCTTCTTGAGGAGGGGCCTCACCACCGCCTCCTTCAAGGTGGCAGGGAAGCTACCCTCCCTCAAGGAAGCAGTTATTACTACATGGATCCAGCCTCGTGTCCCCTCCCGAGCTGCATACACCAGCCAGGAGGGGCACGGGTCCAACAAACACATGGTGGAACTCAGCCTCCCCATGATCCTGTCCACATCTTCCGGAGTCACAGGATCGAATTCATCCCAGATAATATTTCCAAGACCGCTCGTCTCCCCCCCGTCCGACTCTGCCCAGTCGGAGTCCAGACCAGTTACTTAGCAACTGATTAATGTTATGACAGCCAACCCCAGGGCTACTTACAACTCAGATTAAAAGTTCCAGTGGCCACCACCCAGGTCACATGATTGCATTTCGGACACTCAGCAATCAACCTACATTTATGCTTGCCGTGTCCTGCAGTCACATGACTGTGATTTATGATATTTTTGCTGGAAACAAGCATTTAAGAGACCTAGTGGTGCAGTGGTTAGAATGCAGTATTGCAGGCTAATTCTGCCTATTGCCAAGAGTTTAACCCTGACCAGCTCAAGATTGACTCAGCCTTCCATTCCATAAACTCAAATACTGCAACCAATTTTGGTCATCATACCACAAAAAAGATGTTGAGAGTGTGGGAAAAATTCAGAGAACAGCAACTAAGATGATCAAAAGCCTGGAGACCAAAACATACGAAGAATGGCTGTGGAAGTTGGGTTTGGCTAGTCTAAAGAAAAGAAGAAATAGGGGAGACATGATAGCAGAGTTCTAGTATATGAGGGGCTGCCACAAGGCAGAGGGGGGCAGGTTGTACACCAGAGCACCAGAGGGAAGGACGAGAAACAATGGTTGGAAACTGATCAAAGAGAGAAGCAACCTGGAATTAAGGAGAAACGTCCTGACAGTGAGGACAATCAACCAGTGGAACAGCTTGCCTTCAGAAATCGTGGGTGTTATGTATCCAGTGCAGGCATCTGCATAGCAACAGCCACTAGGGGGCGTTGGCCTGGACGGTTTTGGCGGGAACCCTAGTTTCGGCGGGAAACCTAGGGTCAACCCCATTGGCTGGATGCCTACCTGGCTAGGTATTTAAGGAGGCCAGGTAACCCTCGTTCCTCAGTACGTTACCCCCCCCCCCCAATAAAAGAGCTGAACACGTACTCTGGCTGGCGTCTCTTCCTTGCGTCGGACCCACTACATTACATCAATGAAGATTTTTAAGAAGAGGCTAGACAGTCACTTGTCTGAAATGCTATAGGTCCTCCTGCTTGAGCAGGGGGCTGGACTAGAAGACCTCCAAGGTCCCTTCCAGCTCTATTCTATTCTAATACTTTCTGACTGCTGCATTACTTAATGAACACTGCAAAAAAAGTTGTAAAATTGGACATGATCACATGGTGACCCACTTAATGACCAACATGACTTACAACTGAGTTCATTTATACTTGTAAGTCAAGTAAATCACTAATTCTATTTATGATGCTTAAGCATACGTTTTTTTTCAAAAGAAAGCAAATAACTGACATTCAAACAATTCCATTACTGTACTGGTGTAACAGTCTCCTCTACCATTTTGTGTTGTAGTTGCAAAAGAATTAAGTTACCCTCTTTTGCGTTATTTTTTATTTCTATCCTATCCCTCATCCAAGCGTTAAGGTTAGGGTTACATATGTCCCTTCACCTTTTCAACCTTGCAACAATCCTGCAAATGAAACCCTTCAAAACTTCTTGAGTGCAAGATTAAATCTGAAACGCGAAAACCCATCTCTCATCACTTGTATGACACAGAGCACAATATTGAAAGACCACTTCACATGGTTTAAAATTGCAAGCATGAAAATAGTTCCTGCATTGCTGCTATGCCTTCAGCAAGCATTGTGTACACATCTCTTAAAATGGGAAAGTTGTTTTCTTGGTATGATAATTCGGTGATTATTTTGATGGCAGCCTTGAGCTTTCCAAGTGGTGAAAGAGTGTCTGTGCCCATGTTAAACAGCAAGCTCATTTGCACAGCCATCTTTTCAACCTATATTCTCTTTGTAGGAAATGCAGGCAGATTGTGCATTTGACAACATACAGAAATAATTCATCTCCCAGCCAGATGCTTTTAGTCAAAGTTTTATTTTGATTTTTTGCATTCAAGCAAGAAATGAAAAAGAGAGTTTCAAAAGGACAAATTGCTACAGGCTGTTTGGGTTGGATTTGGTGATCCAGAACTTATAAATGTTCTACATATTATATAAATAGTCGTCAGCTTATGTCCATTATTCAGTGACTATTCAAATGTATGACAGCACTGAATGAGGGAGATTTATAACTGGTCATCAGAGTTCCAGCCCTCACAGTGTTCTTGCAGTCATGCAGTCACGATTTCTGATGTTCACTGCCAGCTTCCCACAAGCAAAGTCAGTGGAGACGCTGGCCGGAAGTCAGAAGCTGCAGTTGCATGAGGTCCTCACTTAGTGACCCATGTGGTTCTTCCTTAACGATGGCAACGAGGGTTATTGGAAATGCAATTGCTGAAGGCCATAGTCACATGACATTGCACTTTACCAATAACATCAATTCTGTCTCCAATTGCTGTTACCCAAGGTCTATCTGTGTAGCTTCTCCTTCGGCTAGCTAATTGATATATTTATCCTAAAGTCAGTATAAAAGGTAAAGGTAAAAGTTCCCCCACTCATGCGTGCTAGTCGTTTCCGACTCTAGGGGCCGGTGCTCATCTCCGTTTCAAAGCCGAAGAGCCAGCGCTTGTCCGAGGACATCTCCGTGGTCATGTGGCCGGCATGACTAGACGCCAAAGGCGCACGGAACGCTGTTACCTTCCCACCGTAGTGGTCCCTATTTTCTACTTGCATTTTTACATGCTTTTGAACTGCTAGGTTGGCAGAAGCTGGGACGAGTAACAGGCGCTCACTCTGTTATGCAGCACTCGGGATTCGACCCGCCAAACTGCTGACCTTCTGATTGACAAGCTCAGCGTCCTAACCCACTGAGCCACCGCGTCCCTATAAAGTCAGTATACTGCTCTTAAAAAATGGACTTTCCCCAGGGAAGTGTTAGCACATTAAGAGAAAATGCTCCATACCAGACCATTATGAGCTGTTACTCTTCAGAACGGACAACGCTGTTCTGAAAAAAGAATGATTAGGGAACTGGAGACTAAAACATATGAAGAATGGTTGCAGGAATTGAGTATATCTAGTCTAGTAAAAAGAAGGACTAGGGAAGGGGTAGGCAACCTTGGCTCTTTTATGACTTGTGAACTTCAACTCCCAGAATTCCTGAGCCAGCATGGCTCAGCTTGGAAACCTCTCCCTTTCCCCTCAGCATGGCTGGCTCAGGTATTCTGGGAGTTGAAGTCCACGTGTCATAAAAGAGCCAAGGTTGCCTACCCTGCTACATGATAGTGTTCCAATGTCTGAGAGGCTGCCACAAAGAAGAATGGGGTCAACCTATTTTCCAAAGCACCAGAAGGCAAGAAACAATGGATGGAAACTAACCAAGGAGAGAAGCAACCTGGAACTAAGGAGAAATTTCCTAACGGTGAGAGCAATCAACCAACGGAACTTGCCTCCAGAAGTTGTGGGTGCTCCATCAATGGAAGCTTTCAAAAAGAGACTGGACAACTATTTCTCTGAAATGGTATAGAGCAGGGGTGTCAAACTGCCGGCCTACAGGCCAGACACATCACGGGGAAACCATGCCCACCCCTTTGCCGGCAGTGGAGAAAAAGCTCCGATACATCTCATGATGTCACGTGATGTCGTGGGTTTGACATGGCTGGCATAGAGTCTCCTGCTTGAACAGGGGGTTGGACTAGAAGACCTCCAAGATCCCTTCCAACTCTATTATTCTATATTTTATGTTCATTGACTAAATAGACAAATAATCCAAACAGGTATAGGACATAAGCCTTTTTCCAAGCAAATTGGAATAGATAGGCTATCAAATGAAGATTAAGGACTCATAGTTAGGGATAATTACAAGATAGTGGATGCCTAATTCTGGATCAGGCATCACTTCCAGGTTCAAAGTTTTCTCCACAGACACGAAGATTAGAAGCTTACATTCCCTTCTTTTCCATGATGCTTGTTCCATAGTGATTTATTGTGTTTACATAATGTACTTAAACACAGTTTCTGTGTTTCTGAAAAGCCTTTCAATGCATTAAGTAAAAATGCACTAAAGTTAAAAAAACAAATCAACGGGCAGGTTTGCATAAGATTACAAACCACAAAAACACCAACCAAGTTCAGCATTAAGCAGCATTAACCAGATGATTTACTAACTGCAGTGTATGAAATATGGCTATGATAAATAATTCAGCCACATGCAAATTCTATGGTTGCAGTTAGAGAGTAGCAATAATAGTGTAAGGATCAGATTACTACTCTCTTTGTTCCATCAGCTTTTTCTTACAGGGACTAGCCAGATTTCCCAAAGGAGATATATCAGCCAATGGATCCACAACATATGACTCCAAGTCTTGCTGCCAAATTTGGGGGACATAATTGCTAAAATTATCTGGTTTCCTCTCTGGAGCAGCGTGGTAGCCTAAAGGTGGAACTCTTGCCTCACAGTCAGGAGGCTGTGAGTTTAATTCTAGGTAGCAGCAGACATTTCACAGAAAGTATCTGCTGTGAGCTCTGCATAGGTGTCAGGAAGGGATCTAGCTAGTATATGCTCAGCTGCTCCATTCAGTTGTCCCAATTCCATTCCAATGCAATGTTGTTAAAAAGAAGTAATGTGGTTTCTCACCTTTTTCAGAAAAAAACCCCTTATATGAAGACCACAATCAGCCACAAAATTAGTCATTTCTAGAGGCCAAAGAGTGAGATTACATATTCCCATTCTTTTAGTCTCCCAAGACACACAAAATTAAATCATTTCCTGTACAGGCTCAAGCTTGGAGCAAAGATTCATCACTGCCTTATAGGTCATAGTAGATGACATATTAAAAGGGCTGCCCCCAGAAGGTTGAGGGATTTCACTGGATTTCAGAAGGTTTGAAGAGCTTCTTGACTAATTTAGTTGGTGCTTCCAAATTTAGTAACTTTTAGACTTGTGGACTTCAACTCCCAGAATCCCACAGCATGGTTGGCTAGGGAATATGACCAGGGGCATATCTGATTAGTTTTCTTTTAATGAGTTCCAGTTTTTGAGGCCTGATAATATGGACGTTTGAACAAATTAGGCCACTGTGAAAAGAAAACGGAAGTGTAGGATTGAAATCTGAGATGGATAGAAATATGGTCAAGGAATACTTATTAGGTACTTGAATTTTCATAGTGTTTTTTAAAGTCAATAAAGCAGAGTGTGAAACAAAATAGATATACAAAAAATATTAATTCTTACTGTATGGGACAATTTTATAAGTATCCAATACCTGTAGGACATGGAAGAACAGAATCCTCTTTTCTCCAGTAGTAAAGGTTTAGTTATTTTGATAGTACACCTAGAATTAGAAAATCTAGACACAATATTTCCAAACTGCAGAAGAACAGAGAAACTTCTTCTTTTTCTAGTATGGGCAAAACAAGCTAAGAATCAATGATCCAAAAATCCAAAATCAAGACCTTTGGAAATGCAGCTGAACAGAAAACGGTTTAGAAGGAGAAATAAAATGTCTCCTTTTAAATAAATAAATAAAGTAAACAAAAAAGCACCATTTTATATCTTAGAGATATTATTAATGCCAAGGACTATAGAAGTTGTATCATCATCAGGGCTTTTTTGTCATAGAACGCTCAGAACGGAGTTCCGGCTCCTTTTTTGGATGGAACCTTGTAGGGTAGGCAAGGCGGGCTGTATGACATGTGTGAGTTCCGGCACCTTTTTCTTTTACAAAAAAAGCAGTGATCATCATTATGCCTCTTAGGTGACATTACATTCTTGTTGCTATTTACTTCTTTTCTTCCAGGATGGAGAGTTAGTTCTTGATGCGTTAAACTTTTTGAAACCAATAAGCTGGCACAGATTTTATAGAGAATGCAAGAGGGAATCTATATAACAAGAATATGATGGAAACTGTATAAACCCATGTTTGAGGGCCATTTTTGTTGCCTCGAGATGTGCGAGTAAGAGTACCCTCCGATGTGAGGTTAAATGACTAGAAAAGTGTCACGGCCTGATGGTTGAGAAGTTATTCCTTAAAGATTTAGTGCCCACCTGACCTATTACCCCTTGTATTCTCCTAGCTGGAAGGATGCTATTGAATCCAAGCTAACATCTTTGTGGATACTCAACTAGTGTCCTTCTTAGCCTGGATTAGGAAAAGGCCAGATATTTGTTCCTGTAAGGATGGATAATATGCAGCAACAACCAAATAGATTTTGGTGCTGGCCTAATATTTGAAATCTCCACATCTCCAGCTTAGTTACCATCTATGCTTCTACTCACAGAGACGATGAATGCATGTTGGGATACTTGAAAAAACAGGTTAGAGAAAGGCCCCCCAAACATGCAGAACTACTTCTAAGCAGTTTCCTTTATGGTTTCCCATCCACAGTCATACATTTTGCCAAATTAAAGCAATTACTTGTTTCTTTAAAGATATACTCTGTGAATGTCTAGGGAGGAGCTATCTTAGCCCTCTTTTTTTCCACCCAAACTATTTAAACTTGGTTGTTTCTTGGTTCTCTAGAATGGAACCCGTCCCTCTTGGAAATCTAGATTACATTCCACAACAGATAGATAGTCACAGAGAAAATCTATTTAAGTGATTGTGAGGAGTTGGAAAACAACTTGATGGCACACAATCAATCAATCAATCAATCAATCAATCAATCAATCAATCAATCAATCAACTGGACTGATATTCCAGAGTCCCTTGGTGGTTAAGAGGAAATTGAACTAATTATCCATGTACTGATGTTCTGTATCTATAGGAATATACAAAATACTTTCATTTCACCTGTTTTGAGACTGTTTCCAAAGTAAACAGGTCTTTATTATCTAAAGTTCCTACTTTCTGATTCCAATGCTAACCTTACTAATACTGTGACTAATTTTGGTGTTCCTGTAATTAAAATGCATCATTAAGTATTATATCCTGGACTGTTAAGTTTTTGGTTTTATGTTTTATCTGGATTATTGATTTTAATAACAATTAAATAAAGGGAAAGAATGTTGGAAACTTAATTTTATTGCTTGGCTTAATGTCAAGCATCTCTATGAATTAAACCACTGTGTGTATTTTCAAGCTATACCAAAAACAACATTTCAATTTCAATAGAAGCTATTTATGGTAGCAGCTTAAGTTGTTAGAAGCAATCCTCTGTTATTTTTGGCATCCAAAGCCAGCTTATTATAGTCTTTTTAGCAATTAAAATGACTGCAGAATTAGAGTAACCACAATTTCCTTTTTGAGATATGAATGCTAATAATAAAAAGGGCAAAGGTATGTGGAATATAGCATGCAGATTTAATCTTAAGATATTATACTTTCACAGATTCCATAAATTTATTTTTCTATGCTTCTTTTGTGTGCGGAGGAGGTAGACCAGGCTGCAAGATACAAATTCTTCCTTAAAATTCACACCCAAGAAAATGAGCCAGATTGTACCTAATCATTAATCATTTTTGTTTCTCCCATACTACTCCCACTCCTAACCCTCACTAACATGGTGGGATTTGCTTTTTTTTAATTGAGCTAAACACAGAATAAGCTCTCAACCGTAGAAATGTATGTTAGTACCAATATACATGATAAACGCCTTATAAATAGTTCTGATATAAAAGGAATAGAACAGAACAGAAGAGAACAGAATAGAATAGAATATAATTCTTTATTGGCCAAATGTGATGGGACACACAAGGAATTTGTCTTCAGCGCATAAGCTGTCAGTGTACACACATACAACAACGAAGTGATAGGTTATAGATCATAAATCATAGTTACAATCATTAATCATAAGATACAAACAAGTGATAAATCATAAGATACCAATAGGAGAAGATAGTTGGAAAGATGAGAAAGATAATAATAGTAATACAGCCTATTACATGTGTAAATTTGTTACAGTAGGCCTAACACAGTCCTGTGGGAATTAAGTGTTCAGCAGAGTGATGGCATGGGGGAAAAACTATCTTTGACTCTAGCTGTTTTGGCATGCAATGCCCTATAGCAGCATCCTGAGGGCAGTTGAAATCGTTTATGTCCAGGATGAAATCCTCAATGGAAGGCAGGCTGGGTGCAGATATTTTTTCTGCAGTCCTAATTATCTGTTGAAGTTGCACCTGTCCTGTGCCAAACTAGACAGTTATTGAGGTACAAATGACAGACCCAAAAATTCCTCTGTAGAACTGTATCCTTGGGCAATAGAGCATTTTACCGAGTCTGCCATCTTTAACAGAATATACAAGGAGTACACAAGGAGTATAAAATTGTTGGGTAGAAGAAGTGCTATAATTCTCAGCTTACTTTGTATGAACACATTCATTCTATTTTCATTTTGACTGCTGTCAGGTTCAGGAAGTCAGGAATCAGGATAGAGTTCAAAAGTACTAAAGTTTATTTCATGCAACCTATACACAAGAATCTGAACAACTCTGGCGAATTGGCTCCAGAAAAGGGTCAATGGACTTCAAAGGGAGCTGAACTTAGATCTCTTACAGGGGCATAGAGAGGCCAAACTGAGGATGTGTTTGACTCTGCCTTTAAGGCTTAGCCTGGTCATTTCCTACAACTTCACCCATAGCAGGAACTAAATTTTACTTTCTTTCTCTCTTAAATGGCTTGCATTTTAGGAAGTTGGCAGGGAAGAAATACTTTCAGGCTTGCAAAGTTCTGAGACTGTAATCTTATAATGAAGGTAGTGCAGTATTCATGGTTTGTGCTTTTTGTCTGGACCACCTCAAAGGGTGGCATCCAACCAGCAACTTCTCTGTGCATTTTAGTTGTTGTTTTTGACTAGTTTTCTAGCACAAAACCCAGGAAAAAAAGGACCCAGATGGCATGTGAAATAAGGCCGTGGCTGGCATATGCTATAGCATGCATGTTATAGCAACATGTACTGTATCTGTGTGTAAAAAGCACACATACTTTATTTATTTGACTGTCACAGCTTTGTCTTAGTTTTATAGAAATGATGCTTGAACGAGTTGTTCACACAAACACATATATATCATGGCTACAGATGTGTACTATTAGGAATGCAATTTTCTTGGTTGGCTAATATTCTACTCCAGATATTCAAAATCACAGCACTAACCTTTAGTCCTAAGAGAGGGCTATCCGGAGGCTGGTCCAATATTTATTTTATCCAATCTAATATTTGCTTTACAATCAATGAATGAAGTTCTGATTAGAGTTCCACTAGGCAAAGGATCACTGGCTTGTACAAATATTTATTCATGAAAGCAAAGCTACATTTCTCACTTATTTTTCTTCCTAGAGGATCATCAAGGGAGTTAGAACTATAAGTGGGACTCTTAGTAAGAATATAGAATGATTCCTTTGCAATCAGCAAGCTGAACTCTTGTTTAAGTCCTCAATTTTGTAAATATAATTGTGTTGAATATTTTTGGAAATCTTTTCTCTTCAGTAGGCCCCAAAGAATAGGACACTCAGACTATTAAACTAAACTTTCAGCTGTCTTCAGTGTTATAACATACTACATGAGTTGTCATTTTAATGTTATTGTGGGTATAAATGGGTACCTATCTAGAATCTAAGGCTTGATGTTCCTGGAGAGTTTAGAATTTGCAAGTCCGATATCGAAGGTGGTTCACACAGCAGAAGATACCATGATAATTACACTTAACAAAACAGTTTATTAATGTAAATCCAGTACTTACCATGTGGACAGATTCCTTTCACAACAGTTTTAGAGAAATTGGGCAGAGAAGGAATGTTGCGTGCTAGGGACCTACATTTAGTGGGTCCCAGGAGGTGGACCTTCTGTGTTGTAGCACCCAGCCTATGGAGCATTCTCTGCACCACATCAAAGTGAGGTCCATTTGTGTTATCAGTCTGAAGTCCCTCAAGACCTGGTTATCTCATCAGGCCTGGTGGTCCTGAGTTGCTGGAGACATTCCTAGATGGCTCCATTGTAGTTGAACTTCTATTATTCCTGTGTGGTTTACATATTTAAAATTTGTATGGTGTTTTAATAATGGCTTTTAGCAGAGACATCACCCTGTCAACAAAAGTGCGTATAGTCAAGGCTATGGTCTTCCCAGTTGTAATGAATGGCAGTGAAAGTTGGACCATAAGAAAGGCTGAGCGCCAAAGAATTGAGGCCTTTGAACTATGGTGCTGGAGAAGACTCCTGCGAGTCCCTTGGACTGCAAGGTGATCAAACCGGTCAGTCCTAGAGGAGATCAACCCTGACTGCTCTTTAGAAGGCCAGATCCTGAAATAGAAACTCAAATACTCTGGCCACCTAATGAGAAGGAAGGACTCACTGGAGAAGAGCCTAATGCTGGGAAAGATTGAGGGCAATAGAAAAAGGGGACGACAGAGAATGAGGTGGCCTGATGGAGTCACTGAAGCAGTAGGCGTGAGCTTAAATGGACTCCAGAAGATGGTAGAGGACAGGAAGGCCTGGAGGAACGTTGTCCATAGGGTCGCGACATGACTTCACAGCTAACAACAACAACAACAATAATAATGACTTTTAATATTTTATAATGATTGATTTTTTATAGTTGTTTTATTGATTATTGTTCACTGTCCAGAGTTGCTTCTTATGAGATGGGTGATTATCTAAATATGATTAATAAATAAATTCCTATGATGAGCCAAAGCAGGAAACCCTATACCATTTCAGACAAATGGTTGTCCAGTCTCTTCTTAAAAACCTCCAGTGTTGGAGCAGCCACAACTTCTGGAGGCAAGTCATTCCACTGGTTAAGTGTTCTAACTGTCAGGAAATTTCTCCATAGTTCTAAGTTGTTATTGCCTTGATTAATTTCTATCCATTGCTTCTTGTTCTGCCTTCAGTTGCTTTGGAGAATAGGTTGACCCCTCTTCATTGTGGCAGCCCCTCAAATATTGGAACACTGCTATCATGTCACCCCTAACCCTGCTTTTCATTAAAGTAGACATACCCAATTACTGCAACCATTCTTCATATGTTCTTTATATGACACTATATTTTAATTAGAAGGCCAGATCCTGAAGCTAAAACTCAAATACTTTGGCCACCTAATGAGGAGGAAGGACTCACTGGAGAAGAGCCTAATGCTGGGAAAGATTGAGGGCAATAGAAGAAGGGGACGACAGAGAATGAGGTGGCTGGATGGAGTCACTGAAGCAGTAGGCGTGAGCTTAACTGGACTCCAGAAGATGGTAGAGGAAAGGAAGGCCTGGAGGAACATTGTCCATAGGGTCGCGATGGGTCGGACACGACTTCGCAACTAACAACAATATTTTAATTAAACTTTTTGACAAAAAAAGGATGCATGGCCTTCAACTCCCAGGATTCGCCAGCCAGCATACTGGGCAAAATTAAATGTTTACGGATGATCCTGTTGTTCTGCAAGGATAATTAAACATGTTATTTCACTACAATCCTATTGATTGCAGACATTTTCCCAGACACGTATGCAAGATCCATAATTCCATTTTATATTTCTCTGACACAAGAGTCCAAGGTCACTTCGTAAGGCCTCATTTTCTACCCCAACCCTTTTTTCACTTTATAGTTTATGGTTTCTCTCCTTTACACCACTGGCCCTACTTAGGAGTCAATGTCTTTAAAATGTCACTTTTTCTTTCATGCTGGACTCGGCTCTTTATTGTCCATTTTCCTGAGGCAAAAGCAGGACAACAGCATAAGGTAAACGAAGGATGACGGGCACCCTGCCAGCTGTGTTGCTAAATCACAAATGAGAAAATACTTTTGCTGTTGTGGGAGCCTGAAAGGGGAAAGAAAGCAAAAGGGAAAAAAAGGTTTTTGCTTTGCAAAGTAAAAATAATGGAAAACATTAATTCAGCAATTTTGGAGCCTCAAGTATT
Organism: Vipera berus; assembly: GCF_964194415.1. Classification (NCBI taxonomy): domain Eukaryota; kingdom Metazoa; phylum Chordata; class Lepidosauria; order Squamata; family Viperidae; genus Vipera; species Vipera berus. The sequence goes on along the minus strand of NC_138208.1, from coordinate 80,914,872 downwards.
GTTTGGCTGAGTGGACAGACGTAATGGATTCTGAGTGGACAGAGGTAATGGTATATGTTATAGGAAATAGGGTGAACTGCTGGCAGGTTAGAATGAAAAGGATAAATGTGTTATATTGCTTGAAAAGGAATAAATTGCCAGCAATTTACTCTTTCCCCTGTCGGCCACATTACCAGAGACAAAAGCTGTTAGGCTTCATATGCCAGCAAAAGTGGGCTGGAAATACCCACCCACCCCTCATTTTGCAAACACACAAACACACCACACACCAATTATCTTTCTGTTCTCCTTTCTTTTAATCAATTTATACAATGGCTTTACTTAGACGCTGATGATAATAAGTTGACTTTAACGATGAACCCCTGATGTGATTCTTATGTTGAAGGGTTGAAAGGCTGCCGTTGTTTTCTGCTCTAAAGTGAGGTATGAAACTCTCACATTTGTTTGACAGAGGGGACTGAAACCTTTTAATGCAGAATGTAGGAAGGCAATGGAGTCTGTTAAAACATAAAATTAGCAGCTGTGTTTGGTATTGTGTCCCATTTGTATACAATGCCAAAATCAAAGGCAATAGATTCTGGATACAAAACTGCATTTTTGGTTTTGTATCTGGATGCTAGAAAGCCATTTAATTCTGTGTCTTTTAAATACTTTGGCATTCAATTTTTTTTATCAAGAAAAGATACTGAGGTAGATGTAGCTTGAGATGGTTACCAACCTGAAGCCTTTAACCACTAGACCAAACTTTGGCATAACATACAATGATAGTTGCATTAAGTTTGGTGTGGTGGTTAAGGCACCAGGCTAGAAACCAGAGACCATGAGTTCTAGTCCTGTCCTAGGTATGAAAGTTAGATGGGTGACTGGGCCAGTTACTCAGCCCAACTCACCTCAAAGGTTGTTGTTATGGGGAAAACAGGAGAAGGAAGGAGTATTAGGTATGTTCACCACCTTGAGTTATTTATAAAAATAATAAAGGTGGGATATAAACAAACAAATGTATTTAGCCATTAAATTATACTATATCCAATTTATGAGCATTTGCAATATGTTAAGGACTGAAACATTTCTTAGACTGTGCTTCTTCCTTCTCCTCCTTCTCAAGCTAACTCTCCTACAAGTCCACTTGGACTTGGAAACATGTTCTGCATCAACTAAACTACAGTTTATTATGCTACTGATTTCTTGATTAAAAAGGTAAAGGTTCCCCCGCACATGCGTGCTAGTCGTTTCCGACTCTAGGGGCCGGTGCTCATCTCCGTTTCAAAGCCGAAGAGCCAGCGCTTGTCCGAGGACGTCTTCCATGGTCATGTGACTGGCATGACTAGATGCCAAAGGCGCATGGAATGCTGTTACCTTCCCACCGTAGTGGTCCCTATTTTTCTACTTGCATTTTTATGTGCTTTCGAACTGCTAGGTTGGCAGAAGCTGGGACGAGTAACAGGCGCTCAGTCTGTTATGCGGCACTTGGGATTTGACCCACCAAACTGCCGACCTTCTGATCGACAAGCTCAGCGCCCTAACCCACTGAGCCACCGCGTCCCTAAAGATTCATTGATTATGTGCCATTAAATTGGTTTCAACCTTTACTGAGCACAGAGATAGATTTTCTTCGTGACAGTCTGTCCCTAGCCTGGTCTTTCAGGTCTCCCAAAGCTGCAGTTATTCCTGTGATAATAGGTCTATCTGTCCATCTTCCAAGTCTGTCCATCTTCCAAGTCTGTCCATCTTCCTGCTGGTCATGCTCTTCTCCTTCCTTCCACCTTTCCCAGCATTAAGGCCTTCTACAAAGGGCTAGGCCTGTTTAAAGTAGGATTATTTGAGTCTGGTCATTTGTGCTTCAAGTGAGGACCCTGATTTGATTTGTTTGATGTTCCGTTGGTTTCTTTTCTTTGGCTGTCCACAACATTCTCAGGAGTCTTCTCCAACACCACATTTCAGAAGTGGCAATCTCCATCCAGTTTCTTCAGAGTCCAACTTTTCATTACATAAAGTGTCACAAGGAATATTATTGCTGGCAATACTCTGATATGTAAGTTTAGACACATAAATGACATTTGAATATCTTTTCCAAGACCTTCATGGCTGCTCTATCACGTTTAACTCTGTGGTATATTTCTTCATTATGTTAAATTGACTGAAAGTGTGATCCATGGACCATTTTAGATTTCCCTAATTATATTTAAAAGACCTGGCCTCTTGGGCTTTCCTTATAATAATTCTTACTTGGCTAAGATCCAAAAGAAAGTTGAGTTTTCAGAGAAATGACTTGGAGCAAAGCTATCCTACTACTGAAAAATCCAAAGGCTTCTAGATTCTGAGATTCAACAGCAAGTCAAAGAGATCTTCTTGGTGGAGATTCCTTTGAATTAAGTTTTAAAGCAGGTAAATTATCTCTTTGAATAAAGTTCCTACAGCTTAAGCAGAACATAGACTTAACTCAGTTTCCTGCTGAGGAAGTTTGTGAAAGAGCCTGCATGTCCCCCCCCTTTTAAAAAAAAGTTGCTTCTCTAGCTTAAAGTGGTTGTAGACTATCATAAAATGTTTATGATGCCTATGAAAATGTATGGATTAAGAAAGACACTATTAACACTGATCCTTGAATAAAAAGGATTTGAAGATAGTTGTTCCATCAGTTCCTCAAAAATATCTCATGTTTTATTTATTTTTTTAAAGTGCTGATTTATGTTAAACTGTATACTAAGCACTAGTTGTAGAAATGGGAGTGAATGATAAATTAGTGCAGATATTTCTAAATTATGATTTTTCAAAAGATCAGTAATAATATAATTAAGTCTGGGATGTCCCATTTTAATAACGTTGGCATTTGCAGCGTTGAGATACATTGGAAGTAAGCCTATAGGGGAACCATATTACAAAAATTATTATCTACAATTTTATGAAAAAAATGAGATGGAAAATAATTTCTGCAGGAATATATTTCTCCCTTGCCTTGCAAGATCATAAATAAGATATCCTGATAGTAATATATCTGAATTACCTGCAACATGCCATGAATAAGAGATAGTTCTTAATCCAGTCTCATTTTTTTAAAAAAAATAAATCTCCCCCCACACCCAAAAAAACCTTGAAAGTTCCTTGTTCTTTTACAGAATGGAGAATATCCTGTAGGATAGCATTAACAAATATAAAGTAAATATGTATGAACAAGAGGAAATGTCACTTGAATGTAAAAATCTATTGCCATGATTACTAATCAATTCAGAAGTGTGGAAATCAATGATTTTTGTCACTGAAGTATATCTGCAAGTTCTTCAGCTTAGAGAATTCATTTCCATCGCACATAGAAATGATTAACATCTGTACCTTTAATAGAAGAACATACAGATGATCCCTTCTCAGATTGATACATACCCACTAGCACATGGTATAGTAGCAATGAAGATTTTGCAAAAGATGTCAAGAAATTAATAATAATAATAATAATAATAATAATAATAATAATAATAATAATAATAATAATAATAATAATAATAATAATAAGAAGAAGTTGGAAGGGACCTTGGAGGTCATCTAGTCCAACCCCCTGCTCAGGCAGGAAACCCTATACAATTTCAGACAAGTGGCTGAAAAGTGGAAGTTTCTTAAAAACTTCCAGTGTTGGAACATTCACCGCTTCTGGAGGCAGGTTGTTCCACTGGTTAATTGTTCTAACTGTCAGGAAGTTTCTCCTTAGTTCTAGGTTGCTTCTCTCCTTGACTAGTTTCCATCTCCATACCTACTGTATAAAGATGAGAATCAAGCAAGCTGTGGGGATTGTGACACTCTATGGAAGCAAAAGTTGGATTTTGGAAAAGCTGGATAGAAAGACTATTCATGCTTTTGAACTTTGGCATTCAAAAAGACCTGTGGGGAATAGAATGGATATTCAAGAAAACAAATGGATCATTAAACAAATCAACCTGAGCTCTTGTTGGAGGCACAAATGATAGGCTGAAATTATCATCCCGCAGACACCTAATGTAAAGACCTAGCTCTCAGGAGAAGCCAATAATGCTGGGAAGACAGTGAAGATGACAGCTAGCAGCAAGATGGATGGACTCAGTTACAGTGGCAATGGATACAAAATTGGAACACTAATGGACCAGGTTGGAGACATCTTCCTAGCTCCTACCTAGCCTCCTAGAGAAAAATCCACCCATTGTCAAGAATCAACACTAATTTTATGGCACATAATCAGTTAAGTATTATTCGATATATCAGCTAAATGAATATGAATTGCTAAAGAATGATAGCAGGATGGAGATAGCCCTGTGTCTAAACTTCCAAAGGGACGCGGTGGCTCAGTGGGTTAGGACGCTGAGCTTATCGATCAGAAGGTCGGCAGTTTGGTGGGTCGAATCCCGAGTGCCGCGTAACAGAGTGAGCACCTGTTACTCGTCCCAGCTTCTGCCAACCTAGCAGTTCAAAAGCACGTAAAAATGCAAGTAGAAAAATAGAGACCACTACGGTGGGAAGGTAACAGCGTTCCGTGCGCCTCTGGCATCTAGTTATGCCGGCCACATGACCACGGAGACGTCCTCGGACAAGCGCTGGCTCTTCAGCTTTGAAACGGAGATGAGCACCGGCCCCTAGAGTCGGAAACGACTAGCACACATGTGCGGGGGAACCTTTACCTTTACCTTTACCTAAACTTCCAAATATACTTGGACAATGGATGTGATTTAGAAGTCTTAATCCTATATCTCACCATTATTCTTTGTACTAATAATTCAAGACAGTGGACATATCCAACACACTTTCTTCCTCCTATTTTCCCCACAACAACACTTCTGTGAGGTGGGTTGGGCTGGTTCAAGGCCACCCAGAAGGCTTTCATGGCTAAGACGGGACTTGAACTCATAGTCTCTTGCTTTCTAGCCTGACAACTTAAGCACTAGACCAAACTGGCTCTCTCTCATTTAGACTGCTTATGGATAACTCATTTCTTTCTGGTCCATTGAAACTGTTTTCATTCTGCTCTTGGCACTGGATACTTTCCCACATCCACTATTCCTTCCATCTGACAGAAGGAATCCATGGTGCCAGAGACAAAGAATTATATTTTTCCAGTGTTTCCCCCCCCATTAGTGCTACATCTAAGAGCTTCTGGTGCCTTGCATTAAATCTTAAGAACAGCATCAGTTGCCAGCTTTGTTTTTGAACAGAGGTTAGCCAAGAATGTGTGCCAATATAAGTTTGTGTCACCGTGCCAATTTGAAAAACACACTAACTTGGCCAAGGTAGAGAGCGCCATTGCTGATCAAAATGCTATGATAGATTGGAAGCGGTCTTGAAGTATGTGCAGGACAGAGATGAAGTAGATGAGGTAGCTTTCTATGCCTCTAAGACAGAGGTGGGGAACTATGGCCCCTTTGTGACTCGTGGACTTCAACTCCCAGAATTCCTGAGCCAGCCCCACCCCTGCTCTAAGAGAACATTTTAAATGTGATCTTTTCTCTTGGGCCCATTTAGTAAAAAACTCATCCCAGTGTGGGGCTCAGAGTTGTAGCCAATGACTGCAGCAGGCAAAAGTGGTTTGTCTTAGTTTTCCTTTGAGGAAGGATGTGCCAGGAATGCTGAGAATCAAATCCTTAAAAAGCCCAAGCCAAACCCCTCTATTCGGGAGAGATGTATTCATTAACAGTGCAAAAAAACAAACAAACAGAAGGGTAACCCCTGAACACTAGAGAGTTCAAAAAGATTTTGTTCATTTCAAAGAGTCATCTATGAGAAAAGACATATGGAAACCGCAAAGCAGATTTTTCAGAATCAGTCTTGCACCAGAGGGAGATTGTGTGCGAGAGAAAATTTGAAACGTAAAAACAACAGGAAGCTTCAATGTTCTTCATTTATTATTTTTTGAAAGCATCATTCAGGCATCTGTTCTTCTGAAGGTGAAAGACTTTTAGAACAAGGGGTGCAAAAGATAGCTGAGGATGATATATGAGGCCCATTAGGAGGGCTAGTTTGATACAATAGTTAACACACCAGAAAATGGGAGATTGTGAGTTCTAGTCCTGCCTAAAGTATGAAGCTAGCTGGATGACGTAGGGCCAGTCACTCTCAGCCATAGGAAGAAGTAGGAAATGGAAAATCACTTTCAAATCCTGCCAATAAAGCTATATGAGCTACTCCAGGCAGTTACCAGCAGTCAATATTGACTTGAAAGCTTCCCCAAACCTTTCAGATCAGGCGTCTCCAACATTGGCAACTTTAATACTTGTGGACTTCAACTCCCAGAATTCCTCATCCAGCATGTCTGGCTGAGGAATTCTGGGAGTTGAAGTCCACAAGTCATAAAAGGGCCAAGTTTGAAGACCCTTGCTTTAGATCAGGCACGTCAAACTGCCGGCCCGCGGGCCAGATGTGTCATGCCGAAACTGCACCCACCCCATTTCCGGCAATGAGGAAAAAGTCATGCTACATCACACGATGTCATGTGACATCGCAAGTTTGACATGCCTGCTCTAGATCATAAAGGATAACACCTAAATTGGGGGCATAAATCTTGATTTTCACTTACACACACACACACACACACACACACACACACACACCATCCCAAATCTTGAAGAAGCATTGGATCCTGGCTTCTCTCATCTACAGTCCAACATGGGAGAGTTGAGAAACAGATTGTCCTTCTATGTTTCTGCTCTTTTTGAGACATCAAGACCCAGCACAGAAGAAGTGACTAGAGCAGGGATCGGCAACTTTGACAACTTTAAGACTTGTGGACTTCAGCTCCAAAAATTCCTCCAAAAATTCTGGGAGCTGAAGTCCACAAGTCTTAAAGTTGTCAAGGTTACTGACCCCTGGACTAGAGTATCTCCAAAGAGACACAGAACTCTTCTAGGTCAGACTCCTAATTTGAATATACTTGAGGCCGTGCAATTCCTTCATGTTGCTGAAGGTGGCTTTTCATTCCTTCACCTCATATCAAAAAGCTCTCTTCATGCTTAAATCTTAAATTTCCATTCTTTATCAGACTCTGTGACAACAAGAAAGTTATGATTAAGTTGTCAGCAGACTAAATACAGCTTGTGTTACAATAGAATTTGCCGTTGCTAATAAGGACTTAACGGTGGCTGTCAAAATTCATTGTTTGGGGACTTCAGAGGTTGTCAGGTGCGATTACAGCATTCCAGTGACAGAGTTTCCTGGAGCAAGGCCACACGTGACATGATTTCTTTGCACCTTATTATCAGGGCCATACTTAATTGACCCCCATTTCTGGCAAATGGCAGTACCAATAGGCATTTGAGAAACCAGTATTTTCATATTTTTTTTCTCATTGCAGAGCAATGCAATGATCTGGGAATTGTGAGAAACTGAGAAACCAGTAATTTTGATCGGTTCAAGGGTGTTTTTATCCAAACAGAATACATTTCCTCCAACGGTGACATCTTAAACTGGGAAGTGGTTTAGTCTGAGGAGAATAATAACCCCAAACTCTGCATCTATGTTTCTTGGCTGAACAGTGATTTGAAGCTGAATCTCCTGAATCCTAATATAATTGTTAGAGCAGGGGAGGGCAAGTACGGCCCCTTTATGACTTGTGGACTACAACTCCCAGAATTTCTGAGCCAACATAGCTGTCTCAGGAATTCTGGAAGTTGAAGTCCACAGGTTGCCTATTCCTGTGTTAGAGCATACTAGCTCCCATAGGTGGAAAAGATTTGTCTTCAGGTGCAGATCTTGAATGAATGAAGGATTGTTCTTAATGATGGAGATCTTTTTTTAGCTTTTATTTTTATCTCAACACAAGAGAATATCTGTAGCTCAGTGTTAAACTTTGGAATCCTTGCCACTCTCTGAACTTGGTTGTTTGCAGACATTCCATCACCCAACTACATAACATCATCAGTGCTGTTGACGTTACTTAGATGTTACCTGGTCAGGTAATGAAACATCTGCAAGCAAACAACCAAGCTCAAGAGGGCACCAGGAACCCACTTTTTATCTCACTTAATTGAAAAAGCCCATTCTGATGGGGAAAATCTGTTTTGCAGGGGTAAAATAGGGTTATCAGGTAGTTTCTGCAAAAGGTAGGGAACAACAATGGAAAATTTGGGGCACTTGTGGTGGGACATTCTGCAGCCAGGATTGCATCTATGAAAATTTGGTTTTTGTTTTTGTTTTATGGAGAAGGAGACCCATCTCAAGTTGTTCAGTGCATTTAAACATATAAATTTAAATGGCTAAATGTCACAGCAGCTCATACTATTAATAAAGCCTGGGTGACTCTGGAGTAGCTGGAAAAGCAAGGAGATTGTAGTTTACTTGCCACAATAATTTGCAGAATCATCTCTTTCCCTTGCTTTAAAAATAGAAAATTTCCTACACTTCCCCCCCCCCCCCTGCCAAGCAGGAGGATAGCCTGGTATGCTTCCTGCCAGCCTATTTCTGTCTTACATCATGAAGCTTGGACAGAAATATTTATTTGGCACTCTATGCCTGGTCTGACCACAACATCTTAAACACGAGAGTGACAGAGCTGGAAATGGGCACAAAAAAGAACGGCCAGTGTGATTAGGAATAGGGAGAAGCTCCCTGTGAGGAAAGACAAGATCTATTGGGGGTGTAAGTACAAAAACAATAACAGAATTGGAAGGCACCCTAGAGGTCTTCTACTCCAACCTTCTGCTCAAGCAAGAGACCATATACCATTTCGGACACATGGTTGCCCAATCTCTTCTTAAAAGCCCCCACAACTTTTGGAGGCAAATCATTTCACTGATTGATTGTTCTAACTGTCAGGAAATTTCTCCTTAATTCTAGGTTGCTTCTCTCCTTGATAAGTTTCCATCTGTTACTTCTTGTCCTGCCTTCAGGTGCTTTGGAGGATAGCTTGACTCTCTCTTCTTTGGGGCAGCCCCTCAGATATTGGAACACTGCTATCATGTCACCCCTAATCCTTCTTTTCAGTAGACTAGACCAGGGGTCTTCAAACTTGGCCTTTTATATGACTTGTGGACTTCAACTCCCAGAATTCCTCAGCCAGGCATGCTGGCTGAGGAATTCTGGGAGTTGAAGTCCACAAGTCATATAAAAGGCCAAGTTTGAAGACCCCTGGACTAGACATACCCAACTCCTGCAACTATTTTTCATGTTTTAGCCTTCAGTCCCCTAATCATTGTTGCTCTTCTCTGCACTCTTTCTAGAGCCTCAATATTTTTTATATATCAAGGAAACTAAAACAGGATGCATTATTCCAAGTGTGATCTTACCAAAGCATTCTAGAGTGAAAGAAGGCTAGGTAGGCATGGTAGAAGTACGTAAAATTATGCATAGCATAAGTAACATAGCTATAGAGAAGGAGTTTTCTCTCCCTGTCAGACTCACTTTTTTGGAACTAAATGCAGGAAGATTTTGGATCAAACGCTTCTACTATGCAATGGAATTTGCTGTACCTTGTGGAATTCATCATCAGCAGTGTGGGATAATAACAACCAACTTGAAGAAATGTTGAAGTAAAGATTCACGGAGGATCAGGCTATCAATGGCTAATACTACCGACAGTGTTTCACTACCTCCTGAATCACAGGATGTAGGACGAGTGGAAATGTTCCTGGTTTTTACTTATAGCTATAACAACCTTCCAGTTTGAGAGTCTGCTGGCTTATTAGCTCATTAATGAACAATTAGAGGCTTTTGTGAGCAATGAATTAACTTTGGCAAGAGCAATTAGCTTATTTGTGCCTTTGCCTGCTCAAAGTAACATTTCTTTGACACCTATTGGCAAAGGCTAGAGAGGTCACCCACAAAAACCTCATAGGTTGAATACAAATATCTCCTATATAGACTACCTGATAGCTTGTGGCTTTGACCTTCAGCTAAGATACCTTGCAAGCAAAGCTGTTACTGGAGTCAAGGAAGATGGTGTGATATTTAGCTTAAACAGTGGTTAGAGTGTCTGAACAAAAGTCCGGAGGTAAGCAAAATTTATTAGTAGTATATTAACAAACACACTTAGAGCTAGTCAACCTATATGACAAGGGTCTTCAAACTTGGCCCTTTATATGACTTGTGGACTTCAACTCCCAGAATTCCTCAGACAGCATGCCTGGCTGAGGAATTCTGGGAGTTGAAGTCCACAAGTCATAAAAGGGCAAAGTTTGAAGACCCCTGCTATGTGATAATGAAGTAGAATTAAATAATTAATGGAGTATTATTGGATGCCTTCACTTTGGCCGCATGTGTGACTGACGTGTAACTTTGTGACCCATCAGCAGTTCTCTCACTTTTGGTTCCTGTAGTAATTTTGTTTTTTAAATCCATTTATATCCCACCCTTCTCTGAAGACTCAGAGCGGCTTACAATCTAAGAAGCACAAATCAATGTGCTTAGCAATAGCCTTTATTCTATGTATATGCCTGCTTATTAGGGCTTTGCCCCCCCCCAGCGGTATTATTACAAAGTCAGCTTAATTGCCCCCAACAATCTGGGTCCTCATTTTACCTACCTCGGAAGGATGGAAGGCTGAGTCAACCTTGAGCCTGGTGGGACTCGAACCTGCACTAATTGCAGGCAGCTGGTGTTACTTAAGGAGGCATTATTTATTTATTTATTTTATTTATTTGATTTATATACCGCCCTTCTCCCGAAGGACTCATTAGCCCACTGCTCCACCAAGGTCTAGTGATTAAGGCACCAGTCTAGAAAGCAGGAGACTATGAGTTGGGGTCCTGCCTTAGCCATGGCAGCCAGCTAGGTGACTTTGGGCCACTCGCACAACCCACCTCATAGGGTTGTTATTATGGGGAAAATAGGAGGGAGACACATTGTGAGTGTCTGCCTGGAGTTATCTGTAAAAATAATAAAGGTGAGATAAGAATGAAGGAATGAAGGAATGAAGGAATGAAGGAATGAAGGAATGAAGGAATAAATGAATAAATAAATAAATAAATAAATAAATAAATAAATAAATAAATAAATAAATAAATAAATAAATAAATAAATAAATAAATAAATAAATAAATAAATAAATACTGTGTCTGATTTCTGGCAAGCTCCTTGGGTGTGAAACCCAGAAATGTCCTTTTATGCTCATGTACAGAAATAAGAGTTTTGTGTTTCCTCAGTTCCTGTGTGAACATTGGCTTCTTCACACTGGGTTCTCCTACCTAGCCAGCCAATAAGAAAGAGGACCATTAATACTACTGGCTGCTAGGAAGTGACAATAGAAGTGCTTCTGCCTCTCTAGTCGCAATTTAGAGTTTGTGAAATATATCAATTGTCCACTGGGAGGCACAGAATGCTAGGTAGGTAGACAGGTGAGCTACCTGTTAGGCCCCTCCCAATAGCCCAGTGATGGCGTACCTTTTAGAGACAGAGTGCCCAAACTGCAACCCAAAACCCACTTATTTATCGCAAAGTACCAGGGCTGCATCAGCATTGTGGTACTCTCAGGGGGGTGGGGGAGGCATGGCCCACTGGGTGGCCATGGCTGCAGTGGTCACGGCAGACTGGGTGAGCATGGGCGGGGCCAGGGTGGCAGGTGCCAGTCCCTCGCCATCTCCGGGGCATCCCCAGGGGGCCAACGCCACTTGGTCGCTCACTTCCTGCCCTGTCGCTTCCAAACGCCACGTGCTCACTACTCTGGTGAACTCTGCTGGAGCAACAGCGTGTGTGCCCATAGAGAGGGCTCTGAGTGCCACCTATGCCACGCGTGCCATAGGTTTGCCACCACTGCTATAGCCTTTTGTTCTTGTTAGATGGAAACATAAATTCCTCCAAGAATATCCACACTGAATCTACACACAGAATTATTTATAAGTTTAGCCTTCAATATTCTGAGGAGCCCAAATAGACCTAGATTAGAAATGGAAAGAAAGCTTTTTATAACTTGCTTAGCAGATGGATTTTCTAACATGTTTCAGTTATGAGACATGCCATTCCCAACTTTTCTCCATGTGTTATTATCCTATTATTCACACTTCAGAACTTTCCGAGCAATAGCTGTCTATGATTATAGAGCAGCTATGATTAATATGTTGTCAGAGGTATTTGATTTACAGGCAGATTAATCAAGAAGGTAATAGCAATCAATATTAAAAAGAGTTATAGGTTTTGGGATATGTCAGGAGTTGTTTCAACAAAGCTAAAATGTATTTATTTATTACACAAATTTATATGGCTGGCCAGCTCACACAGAGGTGACTCTACATGGATTGCAATATTACAAATCCACAACATAAAAACACATAAATTTTTCTAGAGATATCTGTTCCATCACTGGTTCATCCTCACATTTTCTCATATTTTCCTAGACAGTTTGGAAAAATTCTAAATTCCAAAATAATCTTACATGAATAGTTTTCAACTGAAGTCATTCATTTGATGGTTAGTCAACCTGACAATGGTAAAAAAAAGTTATCCAAAATTTAGCATTAGGCTTGTTTGTATCACCTGAACAGGTTTCCTACTTTCACCTTTCAAAATAAGTGTGTTTAGAATTGTACTATAAGGCAATGGTTCTCAACCTTGGCCACTTGAAGAGCTGTGGACTTCAACTCCCAGAATTCTCCAGCCAGTCAGCTCTAAGGTACATAAGATCTAGTACAGGGGTAGGCAACCTTGGCTCTTTTATGACTCGTGGACTCCCAGAATTCCTGAGCCATCCATGCTGAGGGGAAAGGAAGAGTTTCCAAGCTGAGCCATGCTGGCTCAGGAATTCTGGGATTTGAAGTCCGCGAGTCATAAAAGAGCCAAGGTTGCCTACCCCTGGTCTAGGCCATCTAACCATTGAAGCACAGCATCGTTTATCTGAAAGACATCAGAAACTGGACCAGTAAATGCCTTCAAATTACCCAGCCAGTCACAATGTGATCTACTGTTTGATGTGGCACCCCACAGTCACACTAAGGGGATGATACTATGCCCCATTTATACAATGAGTCCAATGGTAGGATTCAAATATGTGAACAATCGGTTCTCTGTGTGGATGCCGCTTCCGGAAGTCCATTCTGAGCCTGGGCAACAAAAAATTAGCTACCGGTTCTGCTGAACTGGTGCGAACTGGATGAATCCCACCACTGAATGAGTCCCGGAAGACACTATCTGAGATGTGAATCCTATTGTCCATTGGCGGTAAGATAGTTCAGAGCCTGGCACCTTTTGCATAGGATTATCTATATGTCTTCTTACGTCTGGGTGTTCACCAACCCATTTGGCTTTCTAATGGGAATCAGTGTTAAAGTTGTGGAGCAGATGTTGTGCAAATGCCAGTCAGGGCTTCCTGATTTGAGTCTTCCAATCAATAAATGTGGAAAGTGTCTTGTAACACAGGCCTTGGACTTTCAAGGACATGCCAGGGGCCATTCTTCTTTCTCCCACAAAAAAGTTTGTTGGTTACTCCAGGTTGAAATTAGTGTAGTGCAATTTCATTTACATGTAATTGCTATTAAATACTGTCAACTGATTACTCTGTATCTCTGGTAAAGATTCACTGCACTCAAATTTAATTTATGTTGACTTCATAGAGAGGTCCATGAATACCAAAGGAACAAAGCTGATAATAATGATTGTACAGCAGGAAGAACCAAAATCAATTTGTTTTTCTTTCAAAGGCCTGTTGAAATACCAAATTCTTTATGCACTCTCCTAACCTACAAAACAGGGCTAATTGCATCATTGAAAGTCTGATAAAATAATTCAGCATCTAAATCTAAACAACCCTGGGCGAGTGCAAAGACCTCTATTTGCGTAGTAAACTATTTACTCCTTGTTTCACATTAACATTTAATCATAAAATTTGGAGGTTGCTGGGAATCCCAGCTTGCAGGCAGCACATAGTTTGAAGATCTCAGATATATTTATTACATAGGCATAAACAGTGGTGGGATTCAAATATGTGAACAACCGGTTCCCTGTGTGGATGCCACTTCCAGAAGTCCATTCTGGGCCTGGGCAACAAATAATTAGCTACCGGTTCTGCCCAAGTGGTGCGAACTGGCTGAATCCCACTTCTGGACATAAAGCCAAAGACCCAGAAAAGTTTATGCAGAAAGAACCCTTGAGATACGACATAATGAAATAAATCATCACGTACTTGGCCATCTATATTTCTGCTCCAATTGTCCTACAGAAGTTCTTTCTTACAGATCCATTTTCTCTCAGAGTCTTCAAAATATGCAGGAATTCTCCAGTCCCCTGATTTTGGGAAGCTATATGAACTCTGCTCCTTTTCTAGTGACACTTTCTTGTAAGCCATCATGAGCCCTTTTTGATGAAGCTGAGGAGGTCCCGTGTGACCCAAGTGGAAAAAGAAGAAAAGAAAATCAATGTGCCTGGCTGCACATCAAATAACTGAAGTAACCAACTTTATACGATCGATTGACTGACTGAGAAGTACATTTGGGGGATTGTGGCCTTTGACAAACTATATCTTGCACTTCATCTGGTTTGTCTTCTGTAAGGCAAAGGTTGCAGATTTAATGAACTTAATAACAGCAGTATATTTAAAGGAAGTGGAAAGGCCTGGATTCTAAGACTTTGTAAGTCTGTTGGTTCAGAATGTATCTTTGGTTCTGTCATCAAAAATAATAGCAGCAGTCGAAATAATAGCAGTAATTACAGCCCCTGTAATTGTAACATCTGTAGTGCCTTTTCTGAACAGATTCAGCCCAACCTGACTTGAAGTCAACTTGAGAGATGACGTTTCTCCACCCCAAGTGCAAGGAATGTGCTCTGGTGGCATGCCTTTTCAATGGCGTTCCTCATATTTTAGAACCATCCTGCACCATTACCCTATACCCATTTCATAAAAAGTTACATTCTGATATGCATTGATGGTGGACCTAGATTAATTTTGCATTGGTATTGATGGAGTGGCTATGATTATAGGAGAAGAAGTGGCACAGTTGAGGGTGGTAGTGGTGGAGTTAAGAGAGTTATCAATTTGGAATCCTTATGTTGCCACAAGTGATCCAGCCTCTCCTGAATTCCACTGACTCTTATCTAGCATCAGTTTAGTGCTGACCATTAGTTGACTAGATTCCTGTGTATAAACATGAGCAATAAATCTGCTGAACTAGTACTAGAATCTGTGATCCAGATTCTTTACACCTGGCAATGATTTTTGTTATTTAGTATGACTGGCTTTAGTTTCATTGCCCTGTTAACGCTGTAGTTTTTCAAGGTTGGACAGTCTACAATGAATTATATGAATAAATAAAATAAATGAAAAACTTTCTCTTAAATCCTGAGAGTTGTTGCTCGGTTTCATAGTATCTCAACCAACACTGCAAGATCCTGACAACCATCTACAATATTTTACAAAACAGCACGATGTGAATACAAGATTGCTATTCGTGTTGAAATAAATTTGGCACGGAGGCACCCATTTCCATAGCCAGCAGCAGAGTACAAAATCACACATTTCAATTTTACTCACTAATAAGTGTAATTACCTGCAATATTGGAAAATTAAAGCCGACACTAATTAGCAGATGCCGTCTTAATCAACACCCATGGGCCCCTTCCCATTTGCTTCTTGAATCCTTCTATGTTCATTTTACCACAAAGCCAGATGTTTACCTTTACATGAAGGCCAAAGGAGAAATTGAAATTATTGAAAGGCACCTAGGACATAGCCTGAATATGAAACAATTTGGGCACATAGGAAGCAAGCTGTCATCCTCTAACTCGAAAGTCTCTCAACCTTGGCAACTTTAAACTCAGTGGACTTCAAGAATCCCCCAGCATGCCAGGGAATTTTGGGAACTGAAGTCCATAGAGCTTTAAGTTGGTAAGGCTCAGAAACACTGCTCTAACTATTAATTAATCTAGCCAAACTTTGTCATTCCAGACTAGCAGCAAGTTGACATTGCATAATCCCAGTCAGAGATTCGGTTACATCCTTTGCCATCTGATCTTTGTATAGCAGAGAATCACTGGGAATGAGGCTAAGACCTTCTTGTATGAAGAACATGCTTTCCGCTAAACTGCAGGTCCTTCCATATCTTGCTGGGCGCAAATGCCCCTTCTAAACTCTCTCCCAAATTTGTGAGCCAAGAAATTGCAAAGTGGGGGGGGGGGGAAAGTCTCTGAATTTCTCCAGGAATTACTGGCAATACTGTCTAAGGATCCAAGGAAGGAATTCCCTTCTGATGTCTTTCTGAGTAGTGAGATGAGGCCATTGAAATGGAGTGCAAGTAATTCTGGTTCACAGCCTATATAGACTAGACCAGGGCTCTTCAAACTTGGCAACTTTAAGACTTGTGGACTTCAACTCTCAGAATTGCCAAGTTTGAAGTCTCCTGGACTAGACAGAATCCTCCTGAGATAGAACTTTGATACAAACCTAACCAGGAGATTAGTGCATATTTTCTGACTTTGGACAGATCCACTGACTACCATCTCCTTGGGGCTCCTTTATTGGAGGAATGTTGTCCTTCCTTCCTTCCTTCCTTCCTTCCTTCCTTCCTTCCTTCCTTCCTTCCTTCCTTCCTTCCTTCCTTCCTTCCTTCCTTCCTTCCTTCCTTCCTTCCTTCCTTCCTTCCTTCCTTCCCTCCCTCCTTCCTTCCTTCCTTCCCTCCCTCCCTCCCTCCTTCCCTCCCTCCCTCCCTCCCCCCTCCCTCCCTCCCTCCCTCCTCCCTCCCTCCCTCCCTCCTTCCTTCCTCCCTCCCTCCCTCCCTCCTTCCTTCCCTCCCTCCCTCCTCCCTCCCTCCCTCCCTCCCTCCCTCCCTCCCTCCTTCCTTCCTTCCTTCCTTCCTTCCTTCCTTCCTTCCTTCCTTCCTTCCTTCCTTCCTTCCTTCCTTCCTTCCTCATTGCTTCTGAATCCAAAAGAACCTGGGCTGGGGGTTGTACAATACATAAGTGACATTTATTAAAGAATTCTAAGTTTAGGAATTTGTTTTCAGTGGCAAATCGAATAGCAGCTAGCATTCTGTTGATAGAAAGGTCCGTGAAAGAGTTTCTTGAACTTTCTTCATTAAACGACATTATAATTTTGGGTTAAATCTGGAGTCAAATCCACTAATCTGAATAAACCAGAGTAAGAATGCCTTGCTGGTCTACTGTGGATCAAAGCATTGGCACTATTCATTGGCTGTACCACAGTAAAATATTCTTTATTATATAGACATGGCGCTTATACAATCATCTTTTAGAAGGTGAAAGCCATGTTTGTTTTCTTTTACTTTTGTCGAAACTTCATTTGGAATCTGTCTAATTATTTCTTTCCTGTTAAACTATTCAAATTGGTTTATCCATGTTTGGATGGCTTGAGCAACGTTTTCAACAGTTGTTTAAAATATTTTTCTTAGATGTTTTGTTACAAGACTCCTTGGCAGAATAATACAAATGTTGTAAATTAATACCTGGATATTTTTATTGTAAATTTTTAAGAAAGACGCCTACATTGTTGCCAGTCCATGATAGTTAAGTTCAGGGTGTTATGTTGCAGGTACTTGTCTGTTTGAATTCTGAAGTCCCAGAGCAGTTTAATTTTATCATTTTCTATGACATTATTATTATTATTATTATTATTATTATTATTATTATTATTATTATTATTATTATTATTATTATTATTATTATTATTATTATTATTATTATTATTATTATTCATCACACAGTCAGCCAGATGTTCAGACTGGATTTGGCATTTTTGTCTACCTATCGAGTCCTTACCAAGGACCTGGGATAGGCAGATTTGGATGTTTGATGGTATTACAGATATCGTTGCAGGATGGAAGCAGTTCCTAGTAAGGCTGCCTTTTGCAATTGACTAATGGGGAATTTGTCAATACCAATGGTGTTCAAGTGGTGCTCCAGTTGTTTTGGGATTGCATCCAAGGTGCCTATTACTATTGGTACTACCCTTGCTTGCCTTTGCCACAGTCTTTCTATTTCTATTTGTAGGTCTTTGTATTTTGTTATCTTCTCCAGTTCTTTCTCGTCTATTCTGCTGTCTCCAGGCACTGCCACATCCACTATCCAGACTTTTTTGTCTTTCTTATCGACAATTGTTAAATCCGGGGTGTTATGTTGCAGGTGCTTGTCTGTTTGAATTCTGAAGTCCCAGAGCAGTTTAACTTTATCATTTTCTATGACTTTCTCTATTTTATGATCCCACCAGTTCTTGCTTACAGGAAAATGATATTTCTTGCAGATCTTCCAATGCACCATTGTTACTGTTGTTGCTGTTGCTGTTGCTGTTGTTATTATTATTATTACTATTATTATTATTATTATTATTATTATTCCTCAAGGGAAAAAAAACAGCCTTGGTGGAGCAGTGGGATAATGCCTCCTTAAGTAACACCAGCTGCCTGCAATTAGTGCAGGTTCGCATCCCACCAGGCTCAAGGTTGACTCAGCCTTCCATCCTTCCCAGGTAGGTAAAATGAGGACCCAGATTGTTGGGGGCAATTAAGCTGACTTTGTAATAATGCCGCTTGGGGTGTGTGTGAAAGCCCTAATAAGCAGGCATATACATAGAATGAAGGCTACTGCTAAGCTTGTAAGCCGCCCTGAGTCTTCGGAGAAGGGCGGGATATAAATGGAATTAAAATAAAATAAATAAATAAATAAATAATTGCCTTTTGAAAAAAGCACCTTTGAGACAAGTGTGACCTGGATGACTGAGAATCTTTGCAGACATTTTGCCTCTAACAAGAGGGAAATATTTCTTGTCGGAGAGAAGAAGAGGAAAAAGACGTTAGAATAAGAAATTGTTCGACAAGAGAGTGAGAGCAGGATAGAATGATACGTTTCTCCTTTCTCCTCCCCTTCCTTGTGTTCCAGCTCACATTTACTTCTATTCCAGTCAAATGGCAGGCAGTCCTGAATGGATTATCCCTAAAAAAAAAGGCGAAAAGGATAGTTCAGAATTCCGATGTGGAAGATGTGGCTAGAGGGATAAGTGTCAGGCAGTATTAATAAGGAGGCAGGGAGGGAGAGAATGCATGAGTAGATTTTGGGACCTCTGAATTGCTTCTGAAATTGTTTCCAGCTTCTATTTTGTTCTGCTTTGCTTGCTGATTGTATCGGAGACGCAAATAGACCCAAGGAAATGGCACCCGATTGGAATCTTCACCCTGGCACCAACTTAATCTTGTTTTATAAGATTGTCTCTGGCTCCTGAAAAGATTTCTTCTGCACATCTTTATAGAATATAGAGAAATAGATTTGCTTCACCACAGGTAGAGACGCTGCTGCTATTCATTTCCAGATCAACAGTGAAAAGGTTCATTACGGGCTTTCTTGTAACAAGAAAGAGGATGGGATAAATGATAGACTGCCTTTGCTCAATGCCTTTAGCGCTCTTTCGTTTTGCCTGCTCTGGACCCAAGGAAACTTAACTTTTACTCCCTGTTTGCCAAAATTGTATCTGGTCACGGGAATCCTCAGCCTTTGTTCCAACATCTCAAGGGGATCTCATGTTAAATAGGGGAACTGTCCTGGGTTTTGGAATCTGTAAAACAGATAAATTGTATTTGCAGAAAGCACGCATGTGTTCTCTTCCCCTTCCCCTCTCTCTCTGCCCTGCCTAAGCCCAAAGGCAACACAATGAAAACCAATCAAACCCAGTTTTGAGAGTTTTCTGGCCATAATTGAGCCTGGCAATTCAGGTCATATGTTCTGACAGTCATAAAGTGGGTCATAAAGTGACTGGCCCGATTTTACGACCTTTCATTCAGCAGTCATTAACCACCATTATTCTCTTTATGGTTCCCGCCCCCCAAAACCAGACGTAAATGCCGGTTTTTAAGAAAAAAAGTGTAAATTATAGTCACGTGACCCACGGGTACTACAAATGGCTGTAAAAGCAGGACAGTTGCTTAGCACCCAAAATAGAGTCCTGTGACCGTGGTGGGCTGAAGGGTGGATGTCAGTATTTTGGAACCAGGTTGTAAGTAGCTTTGGGGGGGAGCTGTGGTAACTTCAAATGGTCACTAAGTGATCCATCATAAGTCAAGGACTACCTGTAAACAAAATCTCAGAAGACCAAAGCTATAAACTTCTAATTTAAGAGATATACTCTTGAGAAATTCTAGTGCAGTGATGGTGAATGTTTTAGAGACCGAGTGCCCAAAAACTGCCTCTGCCCCGCCCCTGCCCACCCTCACCCTGCCCGCCCACAGGGCCACCTACCACCTCCACGGCCCATCTCAGAAGATCGCTCAGGTGGCCCAGCAGTGCCATGGTGGCCACGCCCTCCAGCCATGACAGGGTGTGAGGGCGGAGTCTTGTCCCTGTTGCCCAGCTGCCATGTCCTTGGCTGCAGTGCTCCGTGCGGGCCGTGCCCGGGGGGGCGACTCCTCTGGGGGGCTGCTGGTGAGGAGCGGGGCCACAGGAGGAGGTGGAGCTGGGGCAATGGTGTGCATGCCCACAGAGAGAGCTCTGAGTGCCCCCTCTGGCATGCGTGCCATAGGTTCGCCACCACTGTTCTAGTGTGTGTCTACCCTAAACCGTTTCCACCTTCCCCCGTGCAATTCAAGACCAGGCTGTCTCTTATCTTGAGCCCATCTCTGGAATACGCTCCCTGGAAAACTGCCAACACTCTCCCCTCCTCCTTCAGCTGCTGTTCCATCACACTCATATAAAGTGAGAGAAAAATCAGTAGGAGATAGTAGTAGGATAGTTCATTAATAATAATTCTTATTAAGGGCTTTCTATTTAATAATTCATTGCATGCCAGAGATCTAGTCATGGGCAGCAGGAGAAAATAACTATTTTGGTCTAAGGAGATAAGTGACCGAGGCAAAAGAATGAAGAACGTACTTGGAAGTGTTGCCCGCTATGAAACATCACAGTGTTTCCTATCTTACTACCATTTACAACATCTTCATAATTCTACCACCTGCTCTTTGAAATAATCTAACAGTTGTCTATTACCATTATGTTGCTACACTGATGGTTGAATCAATCTAGAAGATGATATCAATCTAAAGGGGAAGTCTTGATTTTGTGATTCCTTAAATGTCCTAGAAAAAGTTCTATTGCACATCTTGGGCATAACTTTGGCTGAATAGCTTTTTATTGAGCTTTTTGTTTTTTTTTAGTTTTTAGCTCAAAGATGATAGAATCATAGTTAAGGAATACTTACTAATCCTGAATGAATTCAGATTTTCAGGAAGAGACAGATTACTTGCTAGTATCCTGAAATATATTATGGATAGGGTAGCTGAGCTCCTTATCTTTGAGAAATTCTGGAGATGACTAGAGAAGAGTTATTATGGGTCTCTATCTTGGGAAAGGAAGAGAAGGGAAGGGGAAAAAGAGAAGAGGAAACTCAAAGTGATATAAAACCATTCTTTACATATCTGAAAAATATCTCACCGATGAAGGTCAAGATCTGTCAGCTGTCATTTCAGAGGGCAGGACATGGAAGGCATAAATCACCAAAGGCAACTTCAGAAGAGTATTAAGGAAAACTTCTTAATAGCTATGCTGCTTTGTAACTACGGAGATTCTCAGTCATCCAGGTGATGATTGTCCCAAGGCTGATTTTTCAAGAGGCAACTGGACTTTCTTTGTTTTTCCTTGAAGACATTTCGCTTCTCATCCAAGAAGCTTCTTCAGTTCTCTAGTTCAGTTCTTCTTCAGAGAACTGAAGAAGCTTCTTGGATGAGAAGCGAAATGTCTTCAAGGAAAAACAAAGTCCAGTTGCCTCTTGAAAAAGCACCTTTGGGACAGTTGTGCTGCTGTACCACATACAGAGGTGTGTTCTTTTTGTAAATCCACAGATGTTACAGCCCAGATATTTAGTTCTTGTAATATATATATATATATATATTTAATTTTGTTCTGGGTGATAAAAGTGCTAGAGGATGTTGTCAAATTACAATAAAGTAAAGACAATCAGCTGATTTGCTTCACATTTTGTTTAAAGTGGAGTGTGCTTCCCAAAACTCTTCACCGAGGTGCTTTCTTTAAACCAGTATTGAAGCAAATCACCAATTCAAAGCTTTGCACAGCCCTATTTTGTAAAGATAAGAAAGATTTGACAATAGTGTTAGACAGAAAAATAGTCCACAACAAAGTCTAAGAAGTAACGGTTTGCAAAGCGTGGTGGATTCAGGAAGGCAAACAATGCAATGTAGCCAAGCACTGAACCACACCCCCAAATTCCAAAATCACATATTATCATAAATCCTCTCGCGACGCCCCATTCCCTCCCCCATGGCCCCATTGGCTTAGGCTTTGGAGGTTACAATCTATCAGAAGCGCCTAAACAGAATACATTATCTCTGCCCCTGTTTGCTTACATTATACTAATAAGATCCCTCCCCTACTATCCTGTTTACTCAGACCATATATGTACATGCTTATCAATTCTAGAGGAGAGATGTCTCCCATCTTCTACACCTGCCAGGGGTACCAGGCACCAGTAGGTACTTAAAAACAATTCCTAGATGGTGACTCACACTGGGCCCCATGGTAACTCCTGTTCTCCCCCTCCCTCCACCTGAGGCTTGTATTTTTCCCCATATACTCAAAGCATCTACTCAGGCAATTGATTATAAAATGATTATTATAAAATATAAAATATGATTACATGATAATACTAAAAGCATATATATTTTTATTTTTAAATTTCCTCACTACTTCCAGTTATTTTCCACAATAGGACTAATTACTGAGGGGACATTTTGAACATCCATTCTCTCAATATATTCAAGCAGAGAGGGTGGAGAGCGATGTTTCAAAGAGACATTAATTGGGGTTCTGGCATTAGACTCAATGTTCTAAATAGCTCCTTTCAAAGCTATAGTTATAACTGAGTGATTAGAGCATTGGACGTGGACTCAGGAGACCCATATTCAAATCCTCACTCAACCCCGGAGCAGACTGGTGACTGTAAACCATTTGCTACTCTTCAATCCAACTTTTCCTTGTGCAGCAAATTTCATTTGCACTTGTTTGAGCTCTCGAGAGAAAATGAAAAAGATGACGACATTGATGAAAATAACGGTAACAATCTTTGGGAAACCTGATTATAATTTTGGGCATCTATCGATTGTTTCTGAATTTCCTGAATATGGTGATGTAATCACCAAATTAAAAATGGTTGTTGAGAAGGATGAGGTTAAATTTTGTGGGATTTTAAGATAAAAAGTGATACACATCTAGAATGCAGCACACTATCATAACAATAGTTGAAAAGAGTAAATGTTATCGATGGGGCAATACATAGAGAGAGAAGAATTGAGGAAAAGCAATTGGAACAGATTTAAGGAGCCCTGGTGGCGCAGTGAATAGAAAGCAAAATTGCAGGCTAACAGCCCACAGTCAGGAGTTCAAGGTGGGACGACTGCATCATGGTCTACATGGGACTGCCTTTGAAGACCACCCAGAAGTTACAACTGGTCCAGGATACAGCAGCATGTGCAGTGTTCTACAGTCTACATTACACATATGTTGCACAAGCTGCCCTGATTCCCAGTATTTTCCCCCCTGGGTGTGAGTCAAGGAGTTGATCATCAAGTTTAAAGCTCTACTGGCACAAGGTCAGGTTATTTCTTGGAAGATCTCTCCCTTAGGATATCTGTCTGTCTGTTCCATCAGATGAGAGAGAGGGCACATCCCAAGACATTTCCCTTAAATGCTGCCATCTAGTGGGACCTAGGAAGTAATGCTTTTTCTGTAGTGATCCCTGCCTTGTGGAACATCCTCATCAGTGGCGGGATTCAGCCGTTTTGCACCAGTTTGGCAGAACCGGTAGCTAATTTTTTATTGCCCAGGCCCAGAATGGACTCTCCACACAGAGAACCGGTTGTTCTCATATTTGAATCTCACCACTGATCCTTATCCCTGGGGTGCATCAGACCCTGACCCTCTTTGCTTCCCAGAAGGTTGTAAAGAGAGAGGTCTTCCCACAAGCAATAGGACAGGGTAAGTCTGGAGCCTGAAAATGGCGGTGTTGGTTGCATTATAGGAGAATGTGGCACCAGGTGCTTTGCTTTTACTGTATTTCAGTTTTACTGCTGTGGTGAGCCACCCAGGGTGTCTTTTAGTAGGGGTGGACATATAATCAATCAATTAAATTTTCTGGGCACATAACTATATCTTACTATAGGGGTCTCCAACCTGTGGGCCCCACCCACTACCAAGCCTTGGCTATTTGCAACTGAGCAGCGTGAGTGGTGGGGCAGCACACGCAAATGCAGTCCCATCCTCCCCTGCCCCCACCCCCCATGCCAGGCTGCCAACCCGGAAAGATTGGGGAATGCTGTCTTAGTACATTGCTTGGACAATTTCTAGGTTCCTGAATGGAATTTGAATTTCAAAGAACACCAATAATCTTTTTTTTTGGTATTGTATTATTCTTTTATCAATCAGAGCATAGTAATAATAACCCTAATAGTAGTAGTAGTAATAGTTACCATTGTCATTCAGGTCTAAAATATAAATAGATTTTTTTTTAAAAAAAGGGCTGATTAATTTTCTGCTTGTAATGTCTTCTGGAGAAGTCTGCAAAGTTTATATGCTTTGCTTAACCCATATCAATCTGGCATATGTATCTAATAATGTGTTGAATTAGTGTTTAAAGCAATAAACCGAATCTCTCTGGTTTAGGAGTAAATCAAGCAGAGGAAAAAAAGAATATATGTTGTATATTTTTAAGCAAACTCACACCAGGATATTGAACTCATAGAAAGATCTTAAATTAAAAAAGCAACTGTAATTGTATTTTATTGGCTTTTTCATTTAACTTTCTGTACCACAATATTTAATTTCTAATAATCTCTTCCTTCATACTGCCTTTACCAAGACTGACAAGTTTTTTTTTTAAAAAACAGCCAATTGTTAAACTCACCTTCCTTCCTTCCTTCCTTCCTTCCTTCCTTCCTTCCTTCCTTCCTTCCTTCCTTCCTTCCTTCCTTCCTTCCTTCCTTCCTTCCTTCCTTCCCATACTCCCTCTCTTTCTTTCATCACATGATTGAATTCATCTGTCATCTGCATTTTTTTTTACAAAACAAATATGCCATCTCTTTTATCAACCGAAGTCACTGTGCGTTACATTTCAGATTGCTTCAACTTGACAAAATACGGCTCATCAGTCAAAGGAAGTAACAGAAAAGGAAGAACATAGAAAAAGCTAAGAAGGTATTTAAGACAGGGAGGATATATTTGAAAATAAAATATATTGTCTAAAACAGACCAAAAAGAAAGAGAGAATGTTTGCTTTCTTGGGGAAGCTCCCACAGAGTGGTATAGTGAAAAACATGGCAAACTTGACTTCCTGGAGCTACTCTGCAGACTTTGTAGAGAAGGTGATGGTCAGCTAAAATTCTCTCTTTTATTTCCATTCTTGGAACACTTTGATGGAAACCCCCCCCCCCCAAAAAAAAATATTTGCCAAATGTGTAAAAACAAAAAGAAAAGGAAAAATATTAACTACAATAATTTGGTCTTTCTTCAGAATGAACACCTCTCCTGAGATGTCTATGCAGTTGAAAACTGGGTTGTAGCATATGAAAAATGCAACACCTAAGGAACACTTCACTTCTAATCTGTACATGGGCTCAAAGTGAATTTCATCTAAACCAACTAATGTATCAGCAGTGGGGAACATCTTAGCAAGAGCAGAGAAAGGATGGTTTATACCAGGGGTAGGCAACCTCGGCTCTTTTATGACTCATGGACTTCAACTCCCAGAATTCCTGAGTCAGCTGACTCAGGAATTCTGGGAGTTGAAGTCCATGAGTCATAAAAGAGCTGAGGTTGCTTACCCCTGGTTTATACAGAGATGAAACAAATCACCTTGTAAGTGATGTGTGGATTTTTCAGTCCATATTTTCTTAGTCGGAGGACATTTCCCCCCCCCCCAATTTTCCAGATGTGCTAAAGCTATTTAAGAAGAAAAACATGAGAGTTTCTTCTGTTTCTCTCCGAAAACCAGTGGAAAATATAGTCAGATGAAGCAGTATTGGGGTGAAGGTTTTAGGGTCCCTCATATGACTTATGGACAAAGGTTTGTCTATTATATTTCTCTCTCTCTCTCTCTCTCTCTCTCTCTCTCTCTCTCTCTCTCTCTCTCTCTCTGTGTGTGGTTCCTAGTAGCTTCAGTGTTCTTTCACAACATCAGAAAGACTGAAAGTCAGAAAGAACAATAATAATAAAAAAGCACTCTCCGATTTGAAGAGTTTGAAAGGAGACCCCAGGATACACAGCAGAGAAGCTGGTTGAAAAAGAAATGTGTCTTGAGTGGTGCACTTGAAAAGGGGGGAAGGCCTTTCATGTCAAGCCACCCTGATTTCTCCATTTCCCTCTTTGTCAGCTGCTCAGTAATAGATAGGTTAACTGAGGCAGATTCACTATGGGGGCGGGGGTGGTGGTGGTGGTGGAGGGATGTTAGCTCAAGTTACTATGGCTGCAATGTCTTGTGAGTCAGTTTCAAAGAAAATGTTATCTCCTGGTGCCAACAGAGCCAGGGTGATGCTTGAAAAGGAGGAAGAATTTTGATGTCCTTCTGTCAATGTTTTAAAATACAATAACAAGGCAGATTGCTACACGTTCATCTTCTCAATCTTTCTTTGACAACGTCAACACAAAGTCTTTTGCCTCTTGAATTTGTGTGCTATGTGTGTAAGTGGGGGAGGGGGGCGTGTGCACACACATATGCATGTTCTATTTATCTGTATAACACTCGGCGTATATAGACACCATGGAGACTGTTTAAGGAAGTGTAAAGAAAAAAAAAGAATGTAAAGAAACTACTAACAACCAACTATCTGAGACTGCCAGGGAGAAATACAGAGTGCCTTGAAGGAAAATATTGGGTTTCCATTGCATAGCTGTAGATTTATATCTTAGAACATAGAATAACAGTATTGGAAGGGACGTTGGAGATCTTCCAGTCCAATCCCTTGCTTGTGCAGGAGACATTATAACATTCCAGACAAATGGTTGTCCAATCTCTTTTTGAAAACCTTCAGTGACAGAACAATTACTGGAGCCAAATTGTTCCCCTGATTATTTATTCTCACCATCAGGAAACTTCTCATTAGTTCTAGATTGTATCTCTCTTTAAAGATCTTCTACCCATTACTTCTTTTTCTCCCTTCTGGCTTGTTACGTTGACCCCTTTCTCGGTGAAAGCCCCTTAAGTATATTGGAAGACTACTATCATGTCACCTCCAGTGCTTCTTTTTGTTAGACATACTTGTTCCTTCAACTGTTCACCATATATTTCAACCTCCAGAGCCCTTAGCATCTTTGTTGCTCTTCTCTGTATTCTTTCTAGGGTCTCAGCACCTTTTTTTTGTATTGTGGTGATCAATACATTTGCAGTATTCCAAATGTAGTCTCACAAGTGGGCAGCTGCATCATACTGCTGGCTCATACTTAAGTAGCTGTCCACTACTAGGACACCTGGTTCCCTCTCACCATTCATCTATTTCATCTTTTGAATGGAGCTTTGACACCTGGTGGCTATATGGTCATGATAATATTGCTGTTTTTCCCTGGGAGAAATATAGAAGTAGATTTTCATTTTTTTAAACTATCCAGTCCAATCTATTGCAATGGGATTGCTTGAAAATCATCAATTAATAATCAGGTGCAGTCCTACTGAGATTTTTTTCAAGATCAGCCAATGTCACCTAGATGTTTCCCTTTATTATGACCTTCATCTCTATAGTCAATTACATCTTGTTGAGTAGAACTAGTAGGATTTCTTGCAGAGGTGAGCAGACTTTCTTATGGTCATGAGGCTTCATTGATGATTTAAGTAAAGTGCCTTTTTGAAGTGTTAAAATGAAATAGAGTGTCACATCTAGTTAACAGATCAGCCACACCACTTAGCTCCAGTCCATGACAGTGGCTTTTAGGCATGTGTGCTGATCAATCACCTTTAAAGCAATCCCATCCAAACACCTTTCCCAAAGTTAGGAAAGTAGCTTTTAGAGAAACGACATCACCGCTATCATTACAGTACTGGAGAATGTTGACAAACTTTCTAAACTGTGTTTGTTTTTACTGTAGCTCAGGGGTGTCAAACTTGCAATGTCACGTGATGCGCCATGATGTATTGTGACATTTCCCCCCATTGCTTGAGCTGAGGTGGGCGCGGTTTCGGCATGACGCATCCGGCCCGTGGGCTGGCAGTTTGACACCCCTGCTGATGCTACTTCTTCTGTATGCATGGTGAACTAATGTAGGAGAAGAGCAGACGGAACTAGGCGGTAGAGTTAAACATGTTATCAGCTTGGAATCATTGCATTGCCACCAGAAACCCAAGTCCAGCCCTCCTTGGATTCCATCGACTCTTATTTTGCACCAATTTAGCTTTGACCATTAGTTGAGAAGATATTGTGTATAGGTAGCAATAATAAACCTTTCTCTGTTTTGAAGTCAGCAAATGCTCCTGGTTGTTTGTGCCTTATATTAATCACATTTGACCCAGCTCCATTTATTACTTCTCACCAGGCATCTTTACTATCTCTATTACCGCAGGTCTGCCAGAAGGAAACAACAGAGGTATCTGGCATAGTTTCATAGAAATAGGGAGCAGCAGGCACAGAAAAGACAAACTCTCATAATTCTTTTGTTTTGTTTTGGAAGTGGTTTCTGTTTGACATTCTGAAACAGACACTCAATGACATACACTAAACACTTTAGGATTCTACTAGGTCTCTTCTCATAAGCATGCAGCGTAATGGATATACACTGCTTTCTGTTAAGGCAGAAGCTTTATGTAGTGTTCCAAAGTTTGGGCATGCCCAATATTCAGGCAGGTATTAACCTTTTGTCTTACAGACGGGGACAAAATGCATGGAAGGAGCTTGATCAACTGAAATATATAAATTAAATTATATGCATATTAAAGGAAGTGAAAAGTAGATCAGATTTGATTTTTCTATTCTACCGCCCTCCCCTTTTTATTTTGGTCACGCCCATTTGTGGAAGTGTATGCTATAATTATTATTCTTCTTCAAAGAACAAGTGTGACCTGAAAAAAGAAGGTTGGGCAGACATCCTTCAAGAATTTTTAGGGAAAATCTAGAGAATTTCAGGTGTAACATTTTGGCTATTTTTTAATTTATTTTTTAAATTTTAATTCCATTTATATCCCACCCTTCTCCGAAGACTCAGGGCAGCTTACAAGCTTAGCAGTAGCCTTCATTCTATGTATATGCCTGCTTATTAGGGCTTTCACACCCACCCACCCCCAAGCGGCATTATTACAAAGTCAGCTTAATTGTCCCCAACAATCTGGGTCCTCATTTTACCTACCTCGGAAGGATGGAAGGCTGAGTCAACCTTGAGCCTGGTGGGACTCGAACCTGCACTAATTGCAGGCAGCTGGTGTTACTTAAGGAGGCATTAGCCCACTGCTCCACCAAGGCTATGTAGTACAGGTGTGACTATGTAGTACAGGTGGTCCTTGACACACAACAGTTCACTTAATGACCACTTGAAGTTATAACAGCACTGAAAAAGTGACTTATGGCCATTTTTCACACTTATGACCATTGCAATATACCTATGGTTGTGTGATTTACATTTGAATGCTTGAAAGCTGGTTCATATTTCTGACAGTTGCACTGTCCTGAGATCATGTGATCCTTTTTTTCAACCTTCTGATAAGCAAAGTTAATGGGGAAGCTAGATTCACTTAACAAATGTGTTACTATTTTAACAACTGCAGTGACTCACTTAACAAATGTGGCAAGGAAAGTTGAAAAATGGAGCAAAACTCACCTAACAAATTTCTCACTTAGCAACATAATTTTGGGGCTCAGTTGTGGTCATAAGTAAAGGACTATCTATATTAAAATAAAATCTAAGTTATATTATAAGCTCCTTCCTGTGTGAATCACACAACTGGGGTTACTTTTTTTTATTGGGCCCATCTTACTAGAGCAGACATGTCAAACTTGCGATGTCACGTGACGTTGCACAATGTATCAGAGCTTTTTCTCCGTTGCCGGCAATGGAGTGGGCGTGGTTTTGGGATGACGTGTCTGGCCCGTGGGCCGGCAGTTTGACACCCCTGTACTAGAGGGATATGAAAGTTCAAAGCTAAGCAATTTTGTATTCTGTAATTACCAAGGTCTATTTTGGATAATGACCTATAAGGCAACTGTTCTTATTTAGCATAATAAATAAGCATTTATTGAACAAGGAATAGATTTGCCCTTTTGACTTCTAAATCGGTGCAGGGTAGGCTGTCATGGGAGAGAGAAAATGTGTAGACAGGAAGTTGAGAGACCAGCCATGTACAATAGGATGACAGATGAATCTCACCAATCAATCTTCAATATCCAAATAGGGGCATTGAGCATTGTCCATGTTTTTCACTGCAATATTTTTGGAAAGTGCTCGGTGCTAATCCTATGCCTTGAGAAATCTTGCATCTGGTCTCTTTCATTTTACCCTTGATAGTTTAATAGCCTCTTGTGCATTGTACTTTTTTTTATTGCCAAATGAGAATTCATGATGCTAAACCAAAAAATAAAAAATAAAAAAATAACATGGATTTCAGAAACAATGTTTTAAAACTCCAGATATGGTTTACACTGTGATAACGTGTAACTTTATCAGTCTTCTATTTCAACCCTACAATTTATTTTTCTTCCATGCTCCATCTGTGATTGCAATTGCTTTGCCCCAGTGTCACACCACTCAATTCTTTTGTCATTTAATGAAGCAACACTACAGGTGACTAAATGGGAATGTAGGGCTGGTCTTTCATGGGTAGGAAGGTTGACACAAATACCTCCATTAGGAGACACAGCAAGCCTGGTCTGGTCCACATGTTCATTAACTGGGTTCATGGAAACAAACCTATACCCAGATCTACTCATTTTTCTTTCTCACAACCCTCAGAGGAGCACTGGCACTTAGACACTGCTTTAACAGAGCTCTCACATTAGCTTGCTGGAAAATTAACCCATCTTCAGGGTGAGTTAATTAACCCTAAATTAATTGTTCCTTAAATTAATAAAACTGGCTGAGCCTGAGTGACCTGCGAAGCAAAAAGACAACGGTAACAGTAAGATATGTCCTCCTGAACTAGATCACCTATTTCAGAAATGGCATTTGGAATTTATTTATTAATTTATTTATTAATTTTATTTGTATACCGCCCTTCTCCCGGAGGACTCAGGGCGGTGAACAGGGCAGTACATGTTAAAAGACAGAATACAAAAATTAAAAGAGATTAAACATAGTGCCCACAACTCTTACAATAGGTTAAAACACATTAAAAGTAGTAAAACCCAACCCCATCCCATCAGGCCAGGCCAGCTTGTTCGAAGAGATAAGTCTTTAGATCGTGCTGGAAGGAGCGGAGGTCGGGCGCCATCCGGAGCTCAACCGGAAGATGGTTCCATAAATCCGGCGTGCCCACAGAGAACGCCCTCCCCCTGGGGGCCACCAGTCGGCATTCTTTGACCGGTGGCACCCTGAGGAGGCCCTCTCTGCGGGAGCGTACTGTTACCTGAGAGCTATTTTCCCTTAACCTCTGCTTTCTTCAGCCATTTTCTGAAACTTCAGAAACAGAGGAAAAAGCTCTTTAATTCAAGAGTTAGAAACAAGACACTTAAGGGATCATCTGGCCTTTCTAGTCTACTTAAGGCTTAGCCCCACATTTGATCTTTGATCTGAGAAACACGTTGAGATTTTTGGCCAAGAATTGCCTTAATTCATAAACCATTGGGGTGAACTCTCCAGGGTCCTGAAACGACTCCAGCCCTATTCTGTCTTCCACTTTCTGTTTGCACAATATGCTTAACTGACTCACTTCAAAACTACAGGTTTTGACTTACACGTGTAAATCCTTGACTTACAAGTGTAATGGAGCCTGGAAATTATGGTCGTAACTCATGTCATCGTAAAGCAGATCATCACGTGGCAACCTGATTTTATGGCCTTCTTTTGTGGTCTCAGTCATTAAGCAAACCAGTATTTGCTATGGGGCATTTTTGCCAAAATCTGGAAGTAAATGCTGATTTTTAGCAAAAACATTGTAAATTGAGACCACATAACTGTATACATTACAAACAGCCATAAATGTGGGTCAGTTGCTGAGCACCCAAAATGTAGTTATGTGACTATTGGGGGGGCATTGTTGGAACTGCAGAACTGGTTGTAAATATCTTTTATGGTGGAGGGTTGTTGTAACTTTGAATGGTTGCTAAACAACTGGTCACAAGTCAAGGACTATTGTAAGCAGCTCTATTTGACTAGCTCATGAATCTTAGTTAATTTTACCTTTTCGGGGAGGGAGGCATCTAAGAACTTGTGTCACACCAACCTATTTAGATGGTTTATGATGACTTATCTCACACAAACCTGGAAATTGTCATCTGAGCCAAGTTCACGGTAAGTAATCCCATATGGACTTCCTCAGAATCCTCATTTAGGCTTGCTTTGGCAGTAAACTAGAACAAACAACATGGACATTTTTGGTCTGATTTGGAGAGAAATGATGATAAATTGACTTCACATAGCATGCTAAATTATTTCTCTCCTCAAAAGAAGGGAGGGGAGAGGGATAGGAAAAAACATCTGCAGAAAGTTAAAATAAGAAATACTGTAGGTACATTGGATAGTCACAGGACAGCAGTGTGGGTGGAATGATAGTGCATGCCCAATGCTATCATCATACAAATAATGAAACTTGCATTAAATGTTATGGTTCAAGTACACAGTGTTTGCATGATGATAGTATTCCTTACACACGCTCTACTTGATATCATTCTAGCCTGTTACAGTTATCACAGACAAAGTGCATTTTCTGCAATAACTATATACTGTATACGTGTGCATGAAAGCAATAAAATAAGAATAAAATGAAAAGTTAAAGAAGTTAAAATGCTGGGTATTTCAGTTTTCACAACACAGCCAAATCCTAAATCCATGATAAGAAAGCAGCCAATCAAATTTATGGCCAGATAAATAAACTACTATGGCTTAATGTGGGAGGATTCATTCACATAACATGGGAAGAGAATGACTATATGAAATGGGACAACTTGCCATGGCCATCTCACCATGGCCAAGCTGTTGTGGTCATCTTGCCCAAGGGACAATTCCAGTTGGGATAACTCAACACGATAACTGTTATCCACCACTGTTTCTTTGACATTATAACACACTGCACAATAAACTATCCAACATCCTTTTATCATAAAATTTTGTATGAAGAGAGGGAAATCTAGGGGGCAGCTAACAGCAAAAACCACAGGATGATTTGAGAAATACATAGCAGTAGGATTGAATTTCTATTCAATTCTCCTCAAATTTGCCTGGATACAGTCAATATACAATATTTTTAACTTGCTTAATGAATTCACCAAATCTCATAAAGAAACTGGCCAGGGTTAAAACTAACAAATTATGTTGGCAAATCACAAATATCCCATGTCCTGAGATTCTTTTCTCCACTCCCTTTAGCCCAACAGGCTGCTCAGTCATCCACACAAGTTATCCATTTTTTTTCCTGGATTGGTGTGCACTGTATGCAATATTCAAGCTCTTGTATTATGCTTTTATTTTCCCATTCTGGAGAAATGCAAAGCAACAGAATAACAGAGTTGGAAGGGACCTTGGAGGTCTTCTAGTCCAACCCCCTACTTAAGCAAGAAACCCTATACCATTTCAGACAGGATGGTATCCAATCTTTTCATAAAAACCTCCAGTGTTGGAGCACCCAAAACGTCTGGAGGCAAATCATTCCACTGATTAATTGTTCTAACTGTCAGGAAATTTCTTAGTTCTAGGTTGGATTCTCTCTTGATTAGCTTTCATCTTTTTCTTCCTATCCTGCCTTCAGGTGCTTGGGAGCATAAGTCTTCTTTGTCACAGCCCCTTAGATATTGTAACACGGCTATCATGTCATCCCTGGTCCTTCTTTTCATTAAACTAGACATACCTAATACCTGCAACCATTCTTTGTATGTTTTATCCTCCAGCTCTCTAATAATCTTTGTTGCTCTTCTCAACACTCTTTCTAGAGTCTCAACATCTTT
This sequence comes from Vipera berus, assembly GCF_964194415.1. Classification (NCBI taxonomy): domain Eukaryota; kingdom Metazoa; phylum Chordata; class Lepidosauria; order Squamata; family Viperidae; genus Vipera; species Vipera berus. Next base: position 80,880,937 of record NC_138208.1, on the reverse strand, counting down.
TTTTATATCATGGTGATCAAAACTGGATGCCATATTCCAAGTGTGGTCTTACCAAGGCATTATAAAGTGGTATTAACACTTCACATGAACTTGATTCTATCCCTCTACTAATGCAACCTAGGACTGCTTTGGCAAACATAGAAGAGTTGTACAGATTTGAACTATATTTCTATTTCAGTTCTGACACTGTTTTTTTAAAAAAAACATAAATTAAGGTAAGTTAACGTTAAAATGCAAATTAAATCAAGTTCTTCCCCATCCTTGCTTCCTGCTTCTTCATTTTCAGCAAAAGTTACCTAGTTTCTCATTCACTCATGAAAATACCAAGCAAGTCTTTGCAGGGATTTATGGAACCGATATCATCTTTGCCTTGCAAATTCTTTCTTAGCCTTCCAGTTAAGAAAAGGGGCCTCATAGGACTGGCACTTGTTGTGAAACTGTAGGTAATGAGCACGAGCATGCTTGAAGTGTACATTTCACAGTCTGGAGAGTTGAAGACCCCATTTGCTTCCATTCAGTTCTTCAATGCTGCCATGGGCTCCTAACAATGGCTCATTTGCATTCTATTTTCATTGTGACACAATTGTATTTGGCTAAAAGTCTCCAGAGGCATCAGGCAAGCTTGAAACAGATGCAGCTGACGCAAAATGTGGAGGAAATAATCAGCTGCTTAATGCTCTGGAAAATCACCTGCATGACCTTTGGGGAAAAAATGGATGGCCACGTCCCCTTTCTGGCACAGGCTTTGCAGAAGTTAGAACAGCTCAGAAGATGCTTTTCTAACAGCTTTTGAAAGCCGTGCGCTCAACTCATGCAGAGCTGAAAGCTATCAATGCCATGAGAAGTAATGGGGGTGGGTTTTCCCCCTACTGTAGAATAAGCCCTAACCCAAATGAAGCCTTCCTAATAAAAAACAGAGACAGCTCGGTAAATAATCCAAGCACTGCTAACTAATTTCTGGCAAGTGAAAATTGTTCCGATACAAACATTTGAGGCTAAAGATACACAGGGAGGAATATAATGGGGCTTCTTATCTTCTCAGGATTGATCTGGATAATTTCAGAAAGACCACAGAGAGGACTTTCTTTTGATCTTTCTGGCAACTGATAATTGTTCAGTGCTATAAAGCCTGATAATTCTATTGGTTATCAGTCAATAGTTCTCATAGATAACTATGGATAAATCTCAGATTGGTTTAATGTTCTTTACCTAAACAGTATATGAATGATTGTAGCAGCAAAATCATTATAAATTGTGGAATGAACACACCTTTCCTGTAATGTGCCCTGTTAATCTATTGCTGTGTTTTGACTGAGTGATTCCATCCCCAAATTTTGGCAAGCAAAGGATGATGAAAACAGATTTCCTTTCTCTCTTTCTTACTTTCCTTTCCTAAACCTGCCTTGTTTTTTTTAACATGAGAAATTTTCTTTTAAAACATTTGTAATATTCTCAGATTTGGGCTGAGTGATTAATAACCATTAAAGAACATGTAAATTATTTGTCATTGGAGAATATCTTGATGCTTAGAAAAGTGGAAAGGAATTGAGAGAAAGGCAATCAAAGAGAAAGTAGTTAGACAGTATCAGTGATGACAAAGCGTATGGTCACCAAACTTCAAAGAAACAATTACTAATATACATGAAATGGGACCTCTTTTGACCAAGGGTCTCAAAGCCTGGTTCTGCCAATTGATTTGGGCCCCCAATGGGGTCATTTGATGGTGAAGGTGGATGGTGGAATAAAAGAGAAGATCGTACTTCCTTACCACTCTTGTACTTGATCCCTACTTTTATCTAATTCCCATTAAGTTTAATGTTTTCAATGTTTTTATATTTGTGCTTTTATTACATTGTTCAAAAGCATGAAAATGTGAGTAGATAAATAGGCACCACTTCAGTGGGAAAGTAATAGCGTTCCGTGCACCTTTGACATATAGTTATGCAGGGACACGGTGGCTCAGTGGGTTAGGACGCTGAGCTTGTCGATCAGATGGTCGGCAGTTGGGCGGGTTGAATCCCGAGTGCTGCATAACAGAGTGAGTGCCTGTTACTCATCCCAGCTTCTGCCAACCTAGCAGTTCGAAAGCACGTAAAAATGCAAGTAGAAAAATAGGGACCACTACAGTGGGAAGGTAACAGCGTTCCGTGCGCCTTTGGCGTCTAGTCGTGCCGGCCACATGACCACGGAGACGTCCTCGGACAAGCGCTGGCTCTTTGGCTTTGAAACGGAGATGAGCACCAGCCCCTAGAGTTGGAAATGACTAGCACGCATGTGCGGGGGAACCTTTACCTTTACCTATGCTGGCCACATGACCACAGAAGTTGTCTCTGGACAACACTGGCACCCTTGGCCTAGAAATGGAGATGAGCACCACCCCCTGAAGTCAGACATGATTGGGCTGAAGAAACCTTTACTTTAAGCCACCCAGAGTCACTTTGGATGGTGAGATGGGTGGTATATCTAAGTAAAGAAAGTAAAGAATCAGATGAAACTAAATCTCCATGCTTCCAATAACTAAGATCCCCAGTGCTATCTGGCAGAAGGAAACCAGCAATATTTACCCCTTGTAGAGATGGGGAGGACTCATAGCTTTTCTTCCTGGCCACTGTCATCAAGATTTATGTACATACCTTGGCCTAGTTTCAATTTCCTTTAATCCAGCCTTTAACTACTTCTCTGTCAGTTTGCCTACTCTCTTTGCCACATAAAATAAGTTTCCATGACTTTGACAAGGTAGCCTTTTCAGCAGAGGTACCATGAACAATGGGCCTTACATTACAGAAAGCAGCTACCACCTGATATTGGGGAAATAAATCACAAAAAGTAATTAAACCCACCCAAAACAAAAGGCTGCACACAGGGAGAAAGCCTGCAAGAAGCTGGGCTCTGCCTCACCTTAATAAAAGAGGATTATTTTTATTCTCCTCACTTCCCAAGGCCCTACTCTTCCTCGGCTTGACTTTCTTGCCCTTTTAGTAAGCTGATGTGGGTGAGTTTCAAAGGGGGGGGCACTGTGAGAGTCACCCCAATGGAAAAGTGGCTCACACACTTTTGTGGAATTTCTGCAGCTATCAAAAGTCTGCTGCTTACTATTAAAGACAGAGGAGATCAACCTTTGACTGCTCTTTAGAAGGCCAGATCCTGAAGCTAAAACTCAAATACTTTGGCCACCTAATGAGAAGGAAGGACTCACTGGAGAAGAGCCTAATGCTGGGAAAGATTGAGGGCAAGAGAAGAAAGGGACGACAGAGAATGAGGTGGCTGGATGGAGTCACTGAAGCAGTAGGCGTGAGCCTAAATGGACTCCAGAAGATGACAGAGGACGGGAAGGCCTGGAGGAACATTGTCCATGGGGTCATGATGGGTTGGACACAACTTTGCAGCTAACAACAACATTAAAGACAAGTTGCTCACAAAGAACAGTTGCAGGAATTGGGTATGTCTATGTCAATGCAAGGGACGTGGGTTAGGACACTGAGCTTGTTGATCAGAAGGTTGGCAGTTTGGCGGGTTGAATCCCGAGTGCCGCGTAGCAGAGTGAGCGCCTGTTACTCATCCCAGCTTCTGCTAACCTAGCAGTTCGAAAGCACGTAAAAATGCAAGTAGAAAAATAGGGACCACTACGGTGGGAAGGTAACAGCATTCCGTGCACCTTTGGCATCTAGTCATGCCAGCCACATGACCACGGAGACGTCCTCAGACAAACACTTGCTCTTTGGCTTTGAAACGGAGATGAGCACTGGCCCCTAGAGTTGGAAATGACTAGCACGCATGTGCGGGGGAACCTTTACCTTTACCTTTACCTTTACCTATCTCATCAGTTGGAAACTTGACAGACTAATTGAGTGAAAAGAAGGACAAGGGGAGACACGTTAGCAGTGTTCCAGTTTCTCAGGGGCTGCCCCAAAGAAGAGAGTTTATTGTTCAGGGGAAAATAGGAGGAAGAAGGTGTATTGGATATGTTCGCCGCCCTGAGTTTTTGTAAAAATAATAAAGCTGGGATATAAATAAACAAACAAATAAATAAATGGATAGCTAGCTACCATGTTTTCCCCAAAATAAGACCTAACAGGAAAATAAGCACTAGCGTGATTTTTCAGGATGCTCGTAATATAAACCCCCCCAAATAAGCCCCAATTTAAGATTGTCGGCCGGACAGACACATTTAGTACCGTATTTCCCCAAATATAAGCCCTAACTGGAAAATAAGTCCCAATGAGTCTTTTGGAGCAAAAAATAATATAAGACCCGGTCTTATTTTTTGGGAAACCTGGTAGCTAGATAAATGGATGGATAAATGGATTTTTATCCCACCTTTTTGTTACTTCATCAGTAATTCAAGGTGGCAAATATGCTAATACCCTTTCCTCCTCCTATTTTCTCCTCAACAACAACTCTGTGAGGTGAGTTAGGCTGAGAGAGGGTGACTGGCCCAAAGTCACCCAGCCGACTTTCATACATAATGTCTCCAGCTTTCTAGCCCAGCATTTTCACCTCTACACCAACCTGGTTCTCCCCAAACCTGCTTAAATGCCCTAAGCATACTGTACACTGACTATATTTTCTTTGGAAAAAAAATACAGTAAAATAAAGGCCAGACCTGAAAAAGAGGCTAATCTGAAAGGATCAAAATATTGTTTATCCTTAAAAGCTTTGCTTTACAAAGGAACATTCAAGAGCAAAACCAAGAAAATAAATAATATCCCCAATAAATCCCAAGGACACTTTTGTGAAATGAAGGACTACTATCTTTTCTAATAAAGGATGTATAGTCAGTGTAGCATACAACAGAAAACCAGAAGTCTCATTTGCAAACAAAGAACTCAGACGAACAAGCCAGATTTTAAGCCATGTTAACCGAAGCTCTCACTTTTTGATTGGAATGAAAAGACAGCCCTTTTCTGCTGCCATCCCATGCAAAATATTCAAGCCATGAAGAATTTCTATAACCTATTTGTCAACTTTATTATCGTAAAAGCTCTTTCCTCCCACCCCTCGCCCGTAATTGAAAGATAATTATCGGTTTATCAAGCAAAACATTAGTGTCTTAATAGGCTTTAGTGAAATTGTGGAAGTTGAGAGAGAAACTGAACTCTGGTGGAAAATAAATCTAAATAAGCAAGCATATTTTTTTAAAAAAAATCCATACAGTGCTGATTAGTAAAGATATATTATATTTATGCCTGACTGTAATGTTAAAAGGAACAGACTCTGTGGATTGATCATACAGTGTTTCAGTCCATTACTAATCATGTTAACTTTAAAAACAATAGCTTCAGTTTGAATGTTAATACATTTAATGAAAATTTAATTTATTTGCATCATCTGGAACAGTCTGCAAGGTGAAAACAAAGATTCACCTTTGCTTCACATTTCCTTGAATTTTGCAGCAGCGTTCTTCACAGAAATGTATACAGGTTGTCCCTGACGTATGACCGGAATATTCATTTCTAAGCAAGATGGTTGCTAACAAAGTCAGGCACGATTTTACAATCTATTTTAGCATGATTGTTGAGCAAATCATTGCCGCTGTTAAGTGAATAATGGGGTTGTGAAGCGGGCCCCATTTCCCCATTGACTTTGCTTATTGGAAGTCAAATGGGAAGGTTGCAAGTGGTGATCAGCTGATGCTGCAATCATCACAAACACACACTGGTTGCCAAGCACCCAAATTTTGATCACATGACTGTGAGGTCGCTGCAATGGTCATAAATGCGAGGACTGGTCATAAGTCACTTTTTTCAGGGTCAACATAACTTCCAACAGTCGTAAGTGGAGGACTACCTGAATTTTTAGAGAAATGGATATAAAAAGGCAAGCAATGTTTAGGTCTATTCTACTCAGAATTTTAAACTTTCAAAACAATGTGGAAAGAGAAGGCAAGGACTTTAAGGCTGAAAAACACGCCTTCAGAAATTGATGTTTAGTTTGATTAATGCTTAAAATGCTATGATGATAATAGATATGATTACAAAAAATAAAGTCAAGCTGAACGTGTTTTCTCAGCAATACTTTAGAAATGGTTTGCCATTGCCTTCTCGCACATTTATTTATTCATTTATTTGCTTCCCTGTCTAGTTCACCACCCTCGGGTATCTTCATGGTCCTCCGGCTTTGCTAGAGGGGGAAATAAAATTGCATTAAGGTCATGCTTTAAAATGTTTTTGAGAATGTATATTTGCATTATCAGTTAAATTTGGAAACACATGGGTGCACGTGTCCATGTCTGTGTCCATTTTCAGGTTAAAATTTGCATACTATGTGTCTTTTAACTTTTATCAAAGTTAAAGCTTTCTGTGGTTTTCATATTACTTGGGCCTTATTTGAATCCGTGTAGGATTCGGATTAGGGCAGGGGTTAGGTTTAAGTTAAACACTCTAGGTCTGCTATAGCTCAAAAAGCTATTTTTCCTACATAGGAATAGATGTACTGTATGTATGTATTTGTATCCCACCTTTATTATTTTTATAAATAAGGCAGCTAACATACAGTATCTAATACTCCTTCCCCCTCCTATTTTCCTCACAACAGCTACTCTGCGAGGTGGGTTGGGAGGAGAGAGAAATCCATTGTCAGTGAGCCTATTGTAACTTCGAAAGGTCACTAAACGACCAGTCGTAAGTTGAGGACTACCTGTAATAGAATGGAGATGAGCATGGACCTTCTAACCGTGAACAGCATTTCTCAGCCTTGGTTATTTCCAGGTGTGTGGACTTCAATTCCCAGAATCCCACAGCCAGCGTGGCCATTAATGAGAATTTTGGGAGCTGGAGTCCACACACAGATGTTGGCAAGATTGAGAAACACTGCTTTAGAACAGGGGTCTTCAAACATGGCCCTTTTATGACTTGTGGACTTCAACTCCCAGAATTCCTCAGCCAGCATGTTTGAAGACCCCTGCTTTAGAAGGACAATAGCGGACTGCAGCTAAAATAACAGCCTAAACTGGAACAGTCAGTGTGATTTCCCTGGATGTTGAGGTGCCCCATTGTGGACACCATTAAAAATATTGCAAACTTAAATCAAACTTAAATCAACCTAGTAAATAAACACTAAGCCATGTTAAGAAATAAGACATTAAAGGTTGCATCTAAGATATGCTTGTATAAGATGATGATGGTGACTGTCAGGACTCACCTCAATCCACATCTTAGGAAATAAGAACTCTTGGATGCAAGTTTAGTCCAAAAGGAAAATGTTTATTAGGATGGAATCGATTGTGGCAATACAAGACGGAATCTAACAAAGTTACATTTCAATCCTATATAAAGCATTCCCATTTCAGCCCCTCCCCTCATCCATTTGGTCAGATGTCAGGCCCTTCCATGGGAAAGGGAACTCTCCTTGGTTTTATGGTTATTGCTTCCTTTTTTGTTGTAAATGAAGATGCAATCCAGATCTGTCACTCCCCCTCCCTCCCCCAGTTCAAATGTTCCCTGTTGTTTGAAGATGCCTAAAGTCTATCCTCCCCCCCCCCTTCGGAGAGATGGCAGAATCCCCAGAATAAGCACATTGTTCTACCTATACATTTATGAAATGTGATATAAATGGATTCTGACAGTGACGATGATATTTTTGAGCTGAAATCTAATCTTTAGTTAATGTGATTAACCCATGAGTCTAGTGGGTTTAATACAGTGTTGGCTTGTAGTTCTACTTTGCTTCTTCCTAAACTATGCACAGCTGCAAAGTTAAACATTTCTCCAGGGTGTTAGCATCTTGTTTGACAACAATACTTACAAGAAGATTTTTGTTGTTTGCACAATGCAGTGTATGCTTATATATCCCAAGGAAGACATCATGAAGAAAGAAACAGCTAATCCCCTATTTGATGCAAGAATGTAAGTTACTAAGCAACTTTCACCAATATTCATGTGACTTACGTGCTATATTAATTGTAGGTAAACATCGGGTTCTGGGTTTGCACTAATTCAAGGCATGGGTACGTTTGTGGCAGTGAGTGAGGCAAAGAGGGTGGGGGGAAACATATGACGTTATGAAAAAGACCAGCATTTATTTTTAACCCAGGAACCCAGAAATTGCAGTCTGTATTAAAAGCGTATAATTAGTCAACACTAAAGGAACAATAGGAATCTCCACTGTTGGAGCCTGAAGGGGTGGGCTCACCACAGGCACTGTAATTTACAAGGCTAAAAACAGTCAAAGCTTTTAAAAAGAGCTTGGAAGGTGGTATGCAGAAATGGACTTTGCCTGGCACAGGCTCAGTCATTTTCCCAGTCCACCATCTCTGAGCTTTGTAGGTTTTTGGAACCCTTCTCCTTGCTCAAGAAACACCACACAAATGGTTTGGCCAGAGATGAGAAGGTTTGCTGTAAGCGTGATCCCTTTTTTTTGGGGGGGGGGGTTGGAGCAATGTCTTCAGCCTTGGTCATTTTGTGTTGATTAATTGCTTGGTTCTGTTTGCTGACAGGACTAACAGATAGAATTTCCTTCAGAGTTTCCCAATCATATTTAGTTCATAGATTAACGGCTCAGAAGAAAGGTAGAGGATTGACGTGATGTTGGGCACACAGTGAGTTCAGATGTTTCATTCCGTATTCAGTTTTCCCCTCTTTTTCAAGTCTCTGTCTTCCAGTCCCTCCTTCCTTTCTCTCTTCTTCTCTCTTTCCCTCCCTCTCCATCCTTTCATTCTTGTACATCGCATGTACCCTCTAATTACGTCAACCATTTTACTTTCTCATCAATCTACAGTATGTCACTATTTAACATCTATTCATATGGATGCCAATACAGGCCTGTATCTTATTTCCATTCAAAAATCATCAGAGCGCAAGAAAGCTTTGGGCAGATCCTTTCCCACCACTATGAAAAGAAGTCAGAACTCTCTCTTGTTGAATGAACATTTGCCACTGCAAATCCCTAAATCCTATTTAGAAATTTGGACTCCATACGTTAGTTTACATGCTTGCCTCCCACTGTTAAGGAAAAGAAATTAGATGTTAAATAGATAGATAGATAGGTAGATAGATAGATAGATAGATAGATAGATAGATAGATAGATAGAAAGAAAGAAAGAAAGAAAGAAAGAAAGAAAGAAAGAAAGAAAGAAAGAAAGAAAGAAAGAAAGAAAGAAAGAAAGAAATGGATGATGGATGATAGATAGATGGATGGATGGATGGATAGATAGACAGATAGATTGGTAGATGATAGATGATAGATAGATGATAGATAGATATAGATAGATGGATAGATGAATAGATATAGATAGATAGATATAGACACAGATACAGATATATAGTCTATATCTGTATCTGTATCTGTATCTACAGTATATCTATCTATCTCTATCTATTCATCTATCTATCTATATCTATCATCTATCATCTATATCTATATCATATAGATATAGATATACATAGATAGATATAGATAGACAGACAGACAGATAATTTTTCCTTCTTTCTCTCCTTCCCTTTTATTTATTCATTAGATTTTTTATCCTGCCTTTATTATTTTAATAAAGAACTCATGGTGGATAACACACCTAATCTTCCTCCTTCTCTTTGGCCCTCAACAACAACCTGTGAGGTGCATTGGGCTAAGAGAGAGTCTGTTTCATCCCAAAATTCATAAGGAAATATAATTTGGGGCCTGCCCCACCCTCCAATTTCACAGCTCCTGGCTTCCGCTGCCCTTCCCCACAAAAACTCTTTTCACGTAGGACTTGCATTGCTCTTTAATAGAATGTCAGCCTGGAAAAAAACTTGATGACTAAGATGGATTAGGCCACTCCTGGAACGCCTGAAGGAGCTGTGTGCTCCTTTCACATGCCTCTCTTAGGAAGCTTTGATAATAGTTGCATTGACTCTGTAATGAGTACACAGCTCACAAATGGCTGGTTTTTATGCTGTGTGCCTGCAGGAGTAAAGCTCTGGGTTTTCCCACAGTTTCACTGGTTTGTTTCTTTCTCCAATCCCAGGAGCAATTTACTGGCTGCTGAAAGAAGAGAATGTGCTTGCCTTTATCAAAGAAGAAAAGAAATTAACAACGATGCTTTGCAGAGAGAAAGAAAGAGAAGAACCATGTGCCATGGTCATAAATACAGAATCAGGGACTATGGGAAAAGAAATTCCTGAGCATGCAGAATTAGAACAAATTAGTTGCTTTACTACGAACATAGGGACCATGTAAGTAGTCCTCCACTTCTGAGCACAATTGAGCCCAAAATTTCTGTTGCTAAACGAGATCATTGTTAAGTGAATTTTGCCCAAAGTTAAGACCTTTCTTGCTACAGTTCTCCAGTGAATCACTGCAGTTGTTAAGTTAGTAACAAGGTTGTGAATTGAATCTGGTCTCCACATTGACTTTGCTTATTGGAAGGTTGCAAAAAGTGATCACGGGACCCCAGGATACTGCAGCTGTCCATAAGTATGAACCAGTTGTCAAGCACTGACCTGCAAATTTTGATGCTGCAATGGTCGTGGAAAAATGGCCAGAAATCATTTTTTTCCAGTTTTGTCGTAACTCGGAACAGTCACTAAATTAATGGTTGTAAGTCGATGATTACCTGTACTTCTCATATCTGCCAAGGAGATTCTGTGCAATATGAAGAACTCTGGGCATTTGCTGGCATTTTATGTGGCTCTGAGCATAAATTACTTTTTTTAGAGGTAGCCTGTGGGTCCAGTCTCTGAGAATAATCCTTTCTTCTGTTACGTGCAGAGTGTGAGCCATGTTGGCGCAGTGGTTAGAATGTAGTACTGGAGGCAAACTCTGCCCACAGCCTGGAGTTCGATCCTGACCAGCTCAAGGTTGACTCAGCCTTCCATCCTTCCGAGGTTGGTAAAAGGAGGGCCCAGGTTGTTGGGGGGAAATAGGCTGACTCTGTAAAGTTGTTGTTGTAAGGGAAAATAGGAGGAGGAAGATGTGCTGGATATATTTGTCACCTTGAATTATTTGTATAAATAATAAAGCTGAGGTACAAACAAACAAATAATGAATAAAATAAAAGGGAGTGAAAAGAATAATCAGTGAATGTTGTGAGCTAAAACATCTGATTCAGTTTATTTGCCTCAGGCTGAACAAATCTAAAGTGGCTAAAGTAGTTTTCAGGCTAAGTTGTCTCATGAGCTAACAGAAAAGGTCAATTTCACTTACATACTTTGCAACTTGTGTAAGCCACCTGTCTTCAGGTTCTGAGTGGTATAGAAAGTAACGAGAAACTCTTAAAACAGACTTAAGCATAAGACTTGAGCATTAAGAGACCGTGATGGCCATTCATGGCTGTATTTTAGTTGAATAATGATCTTGGCTGCTGTTTGTATTTACTATCTGGATGTTTTTACTGTTTTATTGTTTTCCATTGTTTTTACTGTTTTAGAACTTTAGAATTGTAAGTTGCCCAAAGTCCCTTGGTTGAGTTGGGTGGCTATAGAAACTGAATGAATGAATGAATGAATGAATGAATGAATGAATGAATTCAAAGTCTTATTGTATAGCAAAGGTGATAGAAAAGAAATATTCTTAAGCAGCTATAGAAATATCAAAAGGATTTAGGAGCCATGTATACCCTTGGGAGCAACATGTTGCACAGCCTGGAGGCTGCTATTGAAGAGGTATGCCTTTTGGTCTACACCTCTCTTCTCTTTGGTCCATATCCTACCTACCTACCTATCTACCTACATGCATACATATTTACTTAATTCAGTCCTTGGCTGCATTAACAGAGGAATAGAATCAAGATCATGCAAAAGTACCATTTTATAATGCCTTGGTAAGACCACACTTGGAATATTTTCTGACAGTTAGAACAATTAATCAGTGGAACAACCTGCCTCCAGAAGCTGTGAATGCTCCAACACTGGAAGTTTTTAAGACGAGACTGGACAGCCATTTGTCTGAGAAGGGGTTGGACTAGATGACCTCCAAGGTACCTTCCAACTTGATGATGATGATGATGATGATGATGATGATGATGATGATGATGATGATGATGATGATGCATCCAGTTTTGGTCACCAAGATAAAAAAAAAGTTGTTGAGACTCTAAAAATAGTGCAGAGAAAAGCAACAAAGATGATTAGGGGACAGGAGGCTAAAAGATATGAAGAACAGTTGCAAGAATTGAACATGTGTAGCTTAATGAAGAGAAGGACTAGGGGTGACATGATAGCAGTGTTCCAATATCTCAGGGGCTGCCACAAAGAAGAGGGAGTCAAGCTGTTCTCCAAAGCACCTGAAGGCAGGACTAGAGGCAACAAATGGAAACTAATCAAGGAGGGAACCAACCTCGAAGTAAGAAGAAATTTCCTGATTGTTAGAACAATTAATCAGTGGAACAACTTGCCTTCAGAAGTTGTGGGTGCTCCAATGCTGGAGGCTTTTAATGAGAGATTCGTTAACCATTTGTCTGAAATGGTATAGGGTTTCTTGCTTAAGCAGGGGGTTGGACTAGAAGACCTCCAACGTCCCTTCCAACTCTATTATTCTGTTATTCCCATGAGGATGAGGTATTCTTCCTAGAGCCACGTTGCTCAAGGCTTTATATATAATAAATTGAATTTGATTGGTTTTGTACTTTCAAGTCTGTGGTGACTCCTTGCTGACTGCATGGAAAAATCCCTTCTGGATTACTAGAAGTGATTTGCCATTGCCTTCTTTCTAAGGCTGATAGAAAGTGACTGGCCCAATGTTACCCAGCTGGCTTCATGCTTACCAGAGGACTTCTGGTCTCTAGCCTGGTGCTCGTGACCTCCCGTTTAGACTACTGCAACACTCTCTACATGGGGCTGCCCTTGAGGACCACCCGGAGGCTTCAACTGGTGCAGAATGCGGCCACGCGAGTTGTGATGGGGGCCTTCCGATACTCCCATGTAACACCTCTACTCCGCGAGCTGCATTGGCTTCCGGTTGCCCTTCGGGTGAGATTCAAGGTGCTGGTGATGACCTATAAAGCCCTAAATGGCCTGGGTCCGGGATACTTGAGGGAACACCTCCTGCCAGCATCAAACTCTCTTTGTCCAGTGCGCTCGCACAGGGAGGGTCTTCTCAGGGTGCCGCCAGTAAAAGATTGCCGGCGGATAACACCCAGGGGGAGGGCCTTCTCAGTGGGTGCGCCTGCCCTCTGGAACCAGCTGCCCGTGGAGCTTAGGACCACCCCTGACCTTTGTTCATTCCGTTGGGACCTGAAGACCTAGCTCTTTGAGCTCTCCGGCCCAGGCTGAGAATTTTTAACTGAGGTTTTTAGTTAAGGGATAATTTAATTTTTTTAATTGTTTTTTTAACTTTTGTATTTTGTACTGTTTGATTTTAAATACCCTGTAAACCACCCTGAGTCCTTCAGGAAAGGGCGGTATATAAATTTAATAAAATTAAAATTAAATTAAATTAATCATTACATTGAACTGGCTCTCTGAATTGAATTAGACCCAGAAGCCTACTAGTGATCAGCATAGCCACCAGAAGGTGGACATAACTCCACTCTAATGGGTTTTCATTACGAGTCTGGTTTCTGCTGTCTGTTCCAGTTAAAATAATTTTGAAAGCAGCCCACTTATTTCCTGGGTTGCACCTTAAAGTTAAGCAATGTTGGGGCAGAACTCTTTATTGCTCTACATACTAAGCAATTCCAGACAGTTCATCTTAAGCTACAATATTCACATTACCATGTAGGTGGTGATTATCCAACCCCTTGCAAAATCCAGGCTCTTTTTATATTTGGGCAGCTTTTATGAGATGGATTTGCTAAGTTCAATTGCTAAGTTGTGTCGACTCTTCAAGACCCCGTGGACTATACCACGCCAGCCCCCCCCCGCTATCCTCCACTGTCCCCATGAGCCCGCCTCAACACATGCCCACTGAGTTGATGACAGTACCTAACCATCTCATCCTCCACCATCCCCTTCTCCTTTTGCCTTCCATCTTTTCCAGTGAGTCCTCCCTTCTCATTCAGTGGCCAAAGTAATTGGTGTAAGGAAAACAGCCTACCTGTAGTTTTAAATACTGGAAAACCCAAAGAGATCATTGTCGATTTCAGAAAAGGCAGACACAGCGACACTTCTCTGTGCATAAATGATTTACCTGTTGAGATGGTTACCAGCATCAAATTCCTGGATGTGCAGCTAACAAGTAGGCTGGCTTGGTTGCTCAACAGTGAGAAACTGGTGAAGCGGGCACAGCAGCGCCTGCATTTTCTGTGTCGCATGAGAAAAGCACATTTTCCTTCCCCCGTCCTGACCACTTTCTACAGGCAAATGATTGAGAGCATCCTGTCATACAGCATCACAGTCTGGTTTGGAAGCATCACTGCTTCTGACAGAAAGGCGGTGCAGAGTGGTGAGGATGGCAAAAAAGATCATTGGCAGTTCCCTCCCCTCCATCCAGGACATAGCACAGAAGTGTTGCTTGAGCAAGGTCTGTAAGATTATCTGGAACACTACACATCCTCTTCACGACCTGTTTTCCTTGTTACCTTCTGGGAGGAGGCTTTGTGGTATCCGTAGCAGAACATCCAGATTCAGCCATAGTTTCATTCCATACAGCATTAACCTTGTGTTCTCTAAGGCTTCCTCCTTCCATTATATATTCAAGTTGGACAGTATTTAATATTTTACTGTTATGTATATGTAGGGGTGTAGGTCTATACATATGTGTATATAGTATGGTTAGGTGTGTATCGTGTATGTGTTCCATTTTGAGAGCGGGCAACTAAATTTCATCTTTGATGTGTGCCGTTGTGCCCACAGTAAAAAAAAATGACAATAAAAGTTATCTTATCTTATCTAACTGAGCTTCAGCTTCCATATCTGACTTCCCAGAGAGCAGTCAGAGTTGATTTCATTTAGGATTGACTGATTGGATGAAAAATTAGAGGAACACTCTTGCCCTTCCTGTTCTGTGGAGATGCATCTTATGCCACATGAGATGTTGGGACACTGGGTGGCCAACAGGTAGCAGGCCGCCCATCCTTGCATCTGAGGAGAGTGACAGAGAGGTGGCGAGGAGGTTTTGAAGCTTATATTTTATATAGTGCCCTAGTGACGCAGCACCACATGGGATACTCCCATCTCAGTGAAGCTACTACCTTGGGGAGGGATAAGTATCTACCAGTGTGTGGGGAGGGCACCTCTTCTGAAGGGTAGAAACTTGCACTAGAACTGATAAATGCCATTTCTGTTCAAGTGAGAAGGACAGATTTGCCAGCCATTCAGTTTCTTTCCCAAATAGCTGTTAAGTCAGGAACATTCAATCACTTTTCTCCAAGACCATAACTTTTCTCTTCTATGAATTGAATTATTGTGAATAAGTTCAAGGTCTTTAATGTCCCGGCTTTCTTTCTTTTTATATATAATATATAACATGGTTTTGTTCTGACTTCCTCAATACATCAGAAGTTATTAAGCAGTGTCTTTTATTGATTCCAGATGATATTCCCTCCCCCCCCCGGAGGATATAATTCATCCTTTCTGGGTTAGAACCCCAGGGCCCTGACAGAACAGAGTCAGCTTCAACTGGTAACTTAAATATAAATTGAGATGTTACTTTAGAAATGGGACATTTATGTTTGCTGAAAGTTACAGACACTTTCCAGAAAGAGTGGCTCTATCCAAGATGCTTTGCCAAATTTAGTGCTGGAAAAAGATTCTAAGTGGCATGGTGGGCTAGTGGTGAAGACACTTGCCTCCCACTTGGAAGGCTGAGAGTTCAATTTTAGGTAACAGCAGATGTTTCTCTCTCTTCGCACACTAAGAAAAAAAAACTGCTGCAAACTCTGTGTGGCATCAGGAAAGGCATCCAGCCAGTAAACTCTCAGTTTTATCTAGTCACCTCACCTCTACCCTGAATTAAGGGATTGTTGTTGTTGTTAGCTGCGAAGTCGTGTCCGACCCATCGCGACCTTATGGACAATGTTCCTCCAGGCCTTCCTGTCTTCTACCATCTTCTGGAGTCCATTTAAGCTCACGCCTACTGCTTCAGTGACTCCATCCAGCCACCTCATTCTCTGTCGTCCCCTTCTTCTATTGCCCTCAATCTTTCCCAGCATTAGGCTCTTCTCCAGTGAGTCCTTCCTTCTCATTAGGTGGCCAAAGTATTTGAGTTTTAGCTTCAGGATCTGGCCTTCTAAAGAGCAGTCAGGGTTGATCTCCTCTAGGACTGACCGGTTTGATCGCCTTGCAGTCCAAGGGACTTGCAGGAGTCTTCTCCAGCACCATAGCTCAAAGGCCTCAATTCTTTGGCGCTCGGCCTTTCTTATGGTCCAACTTTCACTGCCATACATTGCAACTGGGAAGACCATTGCCTTGACTATACGCACTTTTGTTGACAGGGTGATGTCTCTGCTTTTTAGTGTGCTGTCTAGATTTGCCATGGCTTTCCTCCCGAGGAGCAAGCGTCTTTTAATTTCTTGGCTACAGTCCCCATCTGCAGTGATCTTGGAGCCCAGGAAAATAAAATCTGTCACTACCTCCATTTCTTCCCCATCTATTTGCCAGGAATTGAGAGGGCTGGATGCCATGATCTTCGTTTTCTTAATGTTTAGTTTCAACCCAACTTTTGCACTCTCCTTCTTCACCCGCAACAAGAGGCTCTTTAGTTCTTCTTCACTTTCTGCCATTAGAGTGGTATCATCTGCATATCTTAGGTTGTTGATATTTCTTCCGGCAATCTTAATTCCAATTTTTGATTCATCTAGCCCTGCCTTTCTCATGATGTGCTCTGCATATAAGTTAAATAGGCAGGGCGACAGTATACAGCCTTGCCGGACTCCTTTCCCAATTTTGAACCAATCAGTGCTTCCGTGTCCAGTTCTCACTGTTGCTTCTTGGCCCACATATAGGTTTCTCAAGAGACAAATAAGATGGTCTGGTACGCCCATCTCTTTAAGAACTTGCCACAGTTTGTTATGATCCACACAATCAAAGGCTTTAGCATAATCAATGAAGCAGAAGTAGATGTTTTTCTGGAACTCTCTAGCTTTCTCCATGATCCAGCGTATGTTGGCAATTTGATCTCTGGTTCCTCTGCCTCTTCGAAATCCTGCCTGTACTTCTGGTAGTTCTCGATCCACATACTGCTGGAGTCTAGCTTGTAGGATTTTAAGCATAACTTTACTAGCATGAGAAATGAGTGCAATGGTGCGATAGTTTGAACATTCTTTGGCACTGCCTTTCTTTGGAATTGGAATGTAAACTGATCTTTTCCAATACTGTGGCCACTGTTGAGTTTTCCAAATTTGCTGGCAAATTGAGTGTAGCACTTTTACTGCATCATCTTTTAAGATTTTGAATAGCTCAGCTGGAATACTGTCACCTCCACTAGCTTTGTTGTTGCTCAGTTTTTCTAAGGCCCACTTCACTTCACATTCTAGGATGTCTGGCTCGAGGTCAGTGACCACCTCATTGTGATTATCAGGGATGTTAAGCTCATTCTTGTATAGTTCTTCTGTGTAATTTTGCCACCTCTTCTTAATCTCTTCTGCCTCTGTTAGGTCCCTGCTGTTTTGGTCCTTTATCATGCCCATTTTTGCATGAAACGTTCCCTTCATCTCTCCAATTTTCTTGAAAAGATCTCTGGTCCTCCCTATTCTATTGTTTTCTTCTATTTCTTTGCACTGTTCATTTAAGAAGGCATTCTTATCTCTTCTAGCTATTCTCTGGAATTCTGCATTCAATTGGGCATATCTTTCTTTTTCTCCCTTGCCTTTCGCTTTCCTCCTTTCCTCAGCTATTTGCAAAGCTTCCTCAGACAGCCATTTTGCTTTCTTGCATTTCTTTTTCTTTGGGATGGTTTTGGATGCTACCTGTTGTACAATGTTGCGAACCTCTGTCCATAGTTCTTCAGGCACTCTGTCTATCAAATCTAATTCCTTAAATCTATTTGTCACCTCTACTGTATATTCAACAGGGATATGATTTAATTCATACCTGAGTGGCCTAGTGCTTTTCCCTACTTTCTTCAGTTTAAGCCTAAACTTTGCAATGAGAAGCTCATGGTCTGAGCCACAGTCAGCTCCTGGTCTTGTTTTTACTGACTGTATAGAGCTTCTCCATCTTTGGCTGCAGAGCACATAGTCAATCTGATTTCTGTGTTGACCGTCTGGTGATGTCCATGTGTAGAGCCGTCTCTTGGGTTGTTGGAAAAGAGTGTTTGCTATGACCATCGTATTCTCTTGACAAAATTCTATCAACCTGTGCCCTGCTTCATTTTGTACTCCAAGGCCAAACTTTCCTGTTATTCCGCTTATCTTTTGGCTTCCTACTTTAGCATTCCAATCCCCCATGATGATAAGGACATCATTTTTTGGTGTTAGTTCTATAAGGTGCTGTAGGGCTTCATAGAACTGGTCAATTTCATCCTCTTCAGCACTGGTGGTTGGGGCATAGACTTGGACAACTGTAATATTGAATGGTTTGCCTTGGATTCGAACTGAGATCATTCTGTCATTTTGAGGATTGAAGTCCACGACTCATAAAAGAGCCAAGGTTGCTACCCCTGCAGTAGGCCTTACTAGGGATGACTGAAGTTTTAAGATACATGGAAGATACTTGGTTAAAAATAACTGAATTTGACAAAACGTGTCAAAGAAGAACAAGTAAGCTGTTGCCCAAGGTTTTCCTAAAGCTTTGGAAGTGTTTCAAAAGGAATTATTCTCAGAAACCTTTAAGCCACTTTGACTCTCTCTGCTTAGATTCATCTGAGAAATATGGGCCAAAGAATTGATTTTGCCTCAGAGAACATTGAAATCTCACAAAGTTGATCTCCCATGAAACACAGTTTTCCCTGTAATCAGCCAGTCTTGAAAGCCTGTGCCTAATCGAACTAATGTCTTGTTAAGAAAACTTGAACGAGTTATCAAAAAAGAATAAAAGTTGAAAGGAAATCTAACATTTCTTTGCAGGAATTTGGTTGAAATGCCCCGCAATTGTTGAATTTGTTGGCCTCTGGCACCTTCATAATAAGAATTTTTCTAATGTATTCCAATGGGTTTACTGTCCAATAACTGTCTAATAACTGTGCTTAGGATTTCCATGCTGTAGTGCAGGGGTCCCCAAACCCCACCAGGGGTCCCCAAACCCCACCAGTACCGGGCTGTGGCATGCCAGCAACCGGTCCACACAAACAAGCAAAGCCCCATGTGCGGGGTGCAGGCAGCACACAAAACCACGCAACCTCAGGTCCATGGAAAAACCTCTCTCCATGTAACCAGTCCCTGATGCCCAAAAGGTTGGGGACCTCACCTCTAGCGTCATTTCACACATGCACTTACTCTGTTCAGGGACTTTCACGACTGAGCAACATTTATTTGTTTCCCACTTTTATTTTTTTATAAGTTACTCAAACTGGCAATCACATACAATTCTCCTTTCTCCCATTTCCTCACAACAACAACCCTGCAAGGGGAGTTGGGCTGAAAGAGAGGGACTGAGCCAAAATTGATGCATTTTTGGGCTGTCCAAGTACATCAGTGGACAAATAACATCATGCGTGTCAGGGTGTAAGGAGCTATATATTTAAACATTTATTTGATACCTTGCTTTTCTTTAAGGGAACTCCAGGGCTTTAGCTAAAAACAAAATGATGGCATAATTAGCAATAAAAATTGTGAGGATATCCTAGAGTTCAACTTAACTGTGAGTGATTCCATCCATGCAGTTTTCTTGGCAGTGTTATAGTTTGCTGTAGTTGCTCTTCCAGAAATCAACCTTCCTCCTTTAGCTTCATAGTCACAAACCTGAAATTCCTGTGTGATTTCTCCCTCAATATTCTAAGCAGGGCTAATCCTGCTTAATTTGTAAGATGTGCTGCCATCTGCTGCTCCTCTCAAAGCAGCACTGGAATACAAACATGGAAAGAGCTGCAGATGAGAGAGAGAGAGAGAGAGAGAGAGAGAGAGAGAGAGAGAGAGAGAGAGAGAGAGAGAGAGAGAGAGAGAGAGAGAGAGAGAGAGAGAGAGAATAAGTCACATGCTAATGCAGAGATGGTTAAGGTCACTCCATTTAAGAAACAGATTTTCTAAGAAAGGAAATGCCTTTCTAAAATTAAAAAAAGAATGGATTTTTCCCCTCTAGCCTACAAAAGACCACTGGAAAGGATTTTTATTCTGGTGTATTGGGACATAGAATAACATCGCCAAGGATGATCTCACAAGATGGATAGGTTTGCATGGGACAAAGCAATTCTTCATGCATCTTGGTTCAAAATTATGAAGACGTTTAAAGGTCATTTCCCCCCCCCACACACACATGCTTTTTATTGTCTCATAAATTGGAACCCATACATCTGTTTCAACCTAGCAGAATTTGCTCCTTAAAAATGCCCCCCCCCCTGAAATTCCTAACTGGGGACAATAGCCAGCATTTTTCACATCCCTGGGAATTACATTTGGCTTTTGCTACAACAGGTGGTTGGTGATGTTAAACCAGGAAAGAGAAAGAGTGCTAATTGCAAACTCATTTTGTATATCTTTAAGAACTCTGCATGAACAAGTTGTTTGAATACTATTGTAATGGCTGGGACAGAGAAGGAAGGAAAGAAGAAAATGTTAAGATGATAGGAAAGGAAAATACAAATAAGTATTAAAGTGACAACATTGGGGTTTGTGACGTAAGAGAGATTTAAATCTACTGCTCTTACAGAAACATGGATTGCATCTCAATTTTGTGAAAATCTGTTAGATCACAAGAGATGGCCATTTTCTTTGATGTCCCATTTATGAAACATTGATATTCTATGAGAGAAATATACTTCCATTTTTGGAAACGGGCATAAAGGTGGAGCAGTGGGCTAATGCCTCCTTAAGTAACACCAGCTGCCTGCAATTAGTGCAGGTTCGCATCCCACCAGGCTCAAGGTTGACTCAGCCTTCCATCCTTCCAAGGTAGGTAAAATGAGGACCCAGATTGTTGGGGGCAATTAAGCTGACTTTGTAATAATGCCGCTTGGGGTGTGTGTGAAAGCCCTAATAAGCAGGCATATACATAGAATGAAGGCTACTGCTAAGCTTGTAAGCTGCCCTGAGTCTTCAGAGAAGGGCGGGATATAAATGGAATTAAAAAATAAATAAAAATAAAGGATTAGCCACAGAATTCAATCTTTCAATCAATCCAATCTTTCTCCTGGTTCAGCAGAACTGCAGAGCGGTTTGTCTGGAGTGGCATGGTTTCAGGGGAGCCAATGTCATCAACTTTTCTTTCAAAAGCTTTCATGTTCTTCTTGGGCACAATGTTCCAGAGAGAGGGAACCAAGATAGAGAAGATTCTTCACCCAGAACTTGACAGTTGAAATTCCTTGGCCAGTGGGGTCTGTATCATCGTCCTTCCGTGGGAGTGAATTCATGATGCACAGGATAGGATTGTTGTTGTTTTTTTAAAGAAATCGATGGTTAGGTCTATCAGCCAGTCATGTAATTCAGACACAGAAAGTGAAAGTTAACAAAGGATTATCTCTTCCACTTGGTGGTTTCAACCTTTTGCTGTACGCATCCATAGAAGATGCAAGGGAGAAAATGTATCTTGCAACATCCTAATGCAAATTTTGCCCCTTATGTACCTGCATGCAAAGCCAATATGAATGGGTAGAGCTTGTACGGGGCCATCGTGATTCACGTTTCATTATTTTGGCATCAGTGAGGAATAGAGGCCCAGTTTTTGACTGGCTCCATAACAGACTTTAATTTTATTTTTTTCATGCTTAAAACCTACCAACCAACCAACCAATCACAGCCATCCAGCCTCTACAAATGAAGAAAGCTGCTTCTAATGTCAGCAGAAGAGCTCTCCAGTGCAGGCCTGACAAAACAACAACTGATGCCTCTACAAATCATCTGAAGTTTAAGAAGTAGATCCCTCAAACAGCCACATCTTTCTTCCAGGCTTGTGGAGAAGCTGGAACATAAAACAGAATCATAGGGCCGGAAGGGACCTTGGAGGTCTTCTAGTCCAACCTCTCCTAGTCGAATGGTTGTCCCGCCGTCTAGTCTAATGAAGAGAAGGACGAGGGGAGACATGATAGCAGTGTTCCAATATTTGAGGGGCTGTCACAGAGAGGAGGGGATCAGCCTGTTTTCCAAAGCACCATAAGGTCAGACAAGGAATAATGGATGGAAGCTGATCAAGGAGAGATTCAGCCTAGAGATAAGGAGATATTTTCTGACAGTGAGAACTGTCAGCCAGTGGAACAGTTTGCCTTCAGTTGTTGTGGGAGTTTCATCACTGGAAGCTTTCAAGAAGAAACTGGACTGCCATCTGTCAAAAAGGATATAGGGTCTCTTGCTTGGGCGGGAGGTTGGACCGATGTCCTACAAGGTCCCTTCCAACTCTGTTATTCTGATTCTGATTTTTGAAAACCTCCAGTGATGGAGCACTTATAGCTCCAGGAGATAAGCTCTTCCATTGATTGTTTTCATTGTCAGAAAATTTCTCCTTACTTCTGGATTGGATCTCTCTTTAACAAGGCTCCACCTATTATTTCTTGTCCTGCTCTCTGGTGCTTTGGAGAATAAGTTAAACACTCTTTTCAGAAACAACCTCTCAAGTACTGGAAGACAGTTGTCATGTTCCCCCCCCAATCCTTGCCTGCTTCCCTCAACCATTCATCATACTATTTAGCCTCCGTGCCTTCTATCATCTTTTGTGTCAGTACCTTTAATGAGGCATAGAACCATGCCAGGCTTATGAACACTCAGAGTCACTTCTTCCCAATTGTTTTCAAAGCAGCCCTTCCACTTCCCACATGAATGTTAAACAAAGTTGATTTCTCCCAAAGGGTTTTGTCCTTGCTTGAACATCTCTATTTTAACAAGACAATTCATCAGGGAACTACCAACTCAGACAAACTATCAAATAGTAAAAAAAAAACCAGCCTTATCAAGGAACCATCAAGACAATTCCCACCAACACTGATGGGGTAAGCCCCTTGTATATAAACAGAGAGCTAACCCCACTCCCTTCTAGCACTGATGATGTCACCTAGCTGGGTAATGAAATGTATGCAAGAATGCTAATATTCAATCATCGTTTTATTTACTTGAATTTATTAGCTGCCCAACTCCAATTTTTCATTCCTAATCTGATGCCTTCCAGATTTGTTGGACAGTTTCCAATGGTCTATGCTGGCTGAGGATGATGTGTGCTGTAGTCTGATAGACCCAGGTGGCATCAGCTGGGTCAGGAATGTTCCCGGCAGTCAAGAAAATCTTTCCCTTTTCCTTCCTTTCCCGTCACAGAAGGAACCTGAGCGCCTTTCAGTCCCACACAAAGCAGTAAATTAATCTCTTTCTAAAGCTTACGATAACATTGTTAGAACTGACATATCAGCTCCTGTCCAGACAGTTGTAGATTTACTTGGAAACAGCTCTATTTGCTTCTCGCCAGTGTTTAATTTTACTCAGAAGCTGCCAGCACTGAACGACCTTTATTAAGTGCCAATCTGAAAGCAGGGTCCACAGCAGATATGCAGGAAGAAGAGTAAAACTCATTTTCAGGGGTGTTAAAAACCTAACATTATGGACATGTTACAGGTTTGCAAAGGAAGCATTGCTAGCTCTAGTGGAGGGCTCTTGAGAATCTCTTCTCGATCGATAGACTTCTCCTATATTCTTATTTTTATTCATTTTATTAAAAGTCACTTTAGCTCAGAGACGAGTGCTTTAAAGGTAGTGTGGGAAGACAGCCCCCCCAGAGAAGGAAATATTAAAAGGGCAGAAAAAATATATTTCCTAAAAGGATCTTAAGGTAAGTAAAGTAAGGTAAAGTTTCCCCCGCACATGCGTGCTAGTCGTTTTCCGACTCTAGGGGCCGGTGCTCATCTCCGTTTCAAAGCCGAAGAGCCAGTGCTTGTCCGAGGACGTCTCCGTGGTCATGTGGCTGGCATGACTAGACGCCAAAGGCGCACGGAACGCTGTTACCTTCCCACCGTAGTGGTCCCTATTTTTCTACTTGCATTTTTACGTGCTTTCGAACTGCTAGGTTGGCAGAAGCTGGGACGAGTAACAGGCGCTCACTCTGTTACGCGGCACTCGGGGATTCGACCCGCCAAACTGCCGACCTTCCGATCGACAAGCTCAGCGTCCTAACCCACTGAGCCACCGCGTCCCTTTAAAAGGATCTTAAAGAGGCGGAAAAGCATGCCCAGTTTTCTTAATAGCCCCAAGTCTCCCGCCACCAAGCAGAAACCAGCTCTGTAGAAATGCAGATGTAAATAATCCAGGAAGGTTGGAGGCCCCCAGCTAGAAGCTTAGGAAGACAAAAACACCTAAAATCTACATACCCCACCCAAACTCTAAGACAGGACATAATAGGATTAACCCACAGATGCCAAAGAGCACACCCAGACTTAGGTCAGAATACGTGACACAGGAAATACAAAGCCTCAAACAGGAACAGGAAACAATTTCAAACAAAAGGCTCCAGAGTGTATAAAAACCCACTCCCTACATGTGCTCTCTCTTTTTTCCCCCCAGAGCCATCTTTCTGTCTGGCTCTCCTCTTCAATAAAAAGCAACCTTCTTTCTAACGCAGTCGCCATGTTGTTTATTCCCAGCTTGGACTGAACCATGATGAAGACTTTTCCTTCAACAGTAGGAATGGCAATGGAGAGTTCCCACTACTCCTATATTAATTATTTTCCAAATTGAGAGGCTGCCCAACTCCTTGGCCACTCTCAGTGGCTGACAAGTAAAAAAGAAAAGCAACATAAAGGGCTAAAACAACAAGCTAAAATAGCATAGGCCAGAGGTCCCCAACATTTTGGGCACCAAGGACCAGTTGTGTGGAGAAAGATTTTTTCTGTGGACTGGAGGGGGTGTGGCTTTGTGTACAGCCTGCATCCCACGGATGGGGCTTCGGTTGTTTGCACAACCCCATTGCTGGCATGCCACAGACTGGTGCCAGTCCACAGACTGGGGGTTGGGGACCCCTGGTATAGGTGATCAGACAAACAATACATCAGGCCATTTGGCAGACACAACAAATGCAACAAAAGTGGGAAGGCATCTTCCAATCATCCAATCTCAAGTCCTGGAGAATTATCAGGTTATACCAAGTTTTCTAAACTCTACAAATTTAGGAAGGAGCTTCACAAATCTCCTGTAATGGAAGGTATGGATGACCTTGAGGATCAAAAAGAAAAAAAGTGTTGCCTCGGAAACAGATAAGAGGAAGAGGAGCCCTCAGCCGCTTAATGTTGGGAGGAAGAAACTTAGAAAGGAGTCGCTCTAATTGATGGAGCCGATAAAAATGGTAGCAGAAAAATTGTATCTTCAAACTTGCAAGATTTTTTAAATTTGGCCTTACAATGAAGTAGAATTAGCTCATTTACTCATGTTTTCCATCTGGTTTGCCTAAGGTAGGTTGACATCTCTGGAGGGGCATAATTCCAGAAGGGAGTTACTGCAACAGGGAGGGTTCACTTTCTGGACCCTGCAAGATAACTCTGTTTAAGCAAACAAATCAAGAGTGTTTTGAGAAGTTTTATATCCGCATATATTTTATTTTTTATACTGTTTCCATCTTCCCTTAAAATATTAACAGAATCTACAATGGTCTGAGAATCAGTCTCTCCAAGTTAATCAAATTAGCAAACTTCCTCAAACTCCAAAATAAGTTACCCAGACCTAATCCACATATCAAAGGATAAGGTCTGCAAACACAATAGAGTTAATTAAATTAAGTCTCCCAGCAGAACTGTATGTTCACAAGGATACTTATCCCCCCACGCCCCTCAGCATGTAGATACTTCTGGACAAGCTCCCCCTGTAAACGTTTGCCACTGTACTCTATTTCTCTGTAGCTCGCTCCTAAAAGCAAAGTCTTTTGCTTTTCGGAATAAATATTTCTTCCTTCCTCACAGCTGTCTGGATCTCATTTTTATTTATTCTTGTGCAACCCCAGCTGGAGCTGGAACCCCAAATTATTGTTCTGACAAGGTCGTCCAGAACACTGGAGTGCACCAGGCGGGCAGAAACAACAGTCTCATCTGAAAGGAACGTCAATCTAAAATAGAAATTTGGGAAAAGGAGAGAGAGAGAGAGAGAGAGAGAGAGAGAGAGAGAGAGAGAGAGAGAGAGAGAGAGAGAGAGAGAGAGAGAGAGAGAGAGAGAGAGAGAGAGAGAGAGAGAGAGAGAGAGAGAGAACTGGGCGAAGAAGCATGCATTAAGAATTATGCAATGGTTAAATTTACCCAACTTTTTTTCTAAGTTGTCTCGGCAGATGGCAGCACCTATTAAATTTGTCTGGGCTTGGGTGCCCAATAGGATTGGACTTCTGTAATACTTGTATTAAGAGGATTTGCAGATCAAGGGTTTTGTAGAAGCTGTCTGCCATGATTGCAATGTCATTTAGCAGTTGCAGCTTAAAGATTAGAGTTTCTGCAGATGAAAGGCAGACCTGGTGGAAAGGAGGAATAATGTATTTGGTGGGTGTTTGTGTGCAGAAGACTTGTTACTGGAGATTACTGTATCTCTACTACTTCTCTATTCTGGGGTGTAACTTGGGCTGAAGCTTTGGAGGATCAGAGAAGAGGCCTATCTTTTGATACCGGTTTCTAGTATTGTCATATTCTTTAGCGGTGAGAAGGATCCTGAAGTTGTAGATCTGTTACTCACGTTTCATGTTTTCTCTGTGACGGGGAGAGAGGATAAATCCTCATCCATTTTTCTGCTTTAGAGGTAGTCCTTGACTTACTACTGTTCGTTTAGTGACCGAAGTTACAACACCACTGAAAAAAGTGACCTGCGACAGTTTTTCAACTTATGACCGTTGTAGCATTCCCGTGAACGAAATTCGAACGCTTGGCAACTGGCTCATCTTTATGATGGCTGCAGTATCCCGTGTGTGTGTGTGTGTGTGTGTGTGTGTGTGATGTGATCCCCTTTTGTGACCTTGTGACAAGCAAAGTCAATGGGGAAGCCAGATTCACTTAACAACCGTGTTACTAATTTAACAACCTCAGTGCTTCACTTAACAAATGTGGCAAGAAAAGTCATAAAATGGGGCAAAGGTCAATTGTGGTCATAAGTCGAGGACTACCTGTATTTGATTATGCTGGTCTACAACCGTAATAAAATTTTGGTTTGATATTTGAATTAAAATTAGATTATCCAGAAACCAAAGAAATGTCAGCTCAACTGTGGTTGTTTTTTTTAAAAAAACCTCAGATATAAAAAGGAAAACTGCTTTTTTGCTGCTTCCAAAAAACTGTGGCTGTTCTCACATAATGACCAGGAGTTGAACGTAATTTGAAAGCATCTTCTCTTTTACCTTTCATTGTGTAACACAGGGGTCTTCAAAATTGGCCCTCTGATGACTTGTGGATTTCAACTCCCAGAATTCCTCAGCCAGCATGCCTGGCTGAGGAATTCTGGGAGTTGAAGTCCGCAAGTCATAAGAAGGCCAATTTGAAGACCCCTGGTGTAACATTTAAATGTTCTGTCATGAATCTTTGAAACAGGGAAGATGACTCAGCTGCAGAATGGATGAGCAAGTCACACTTTTCACTTCCTCAGAAACACTTTTCAAAAGGTAACTTCACAGTTTTTAAAAGCAAAATAAAATGGCACACAAATGAACTATAAAGCAAAGCTAGGCTTGGAAAGATTTTTGTATCTTTTCCACTGGTTGTTTGGGATTCTTTGTCTGACTTAAATCTACTGTCAGAAAGAAAAACAAAACTAATCCCTATAATTTGCTCAGAATAAATCCCCTCAAATGAAGATTGGGCATAATTCCAAGATTCAGAAAAACTGATTAGCTTGTTAATTGGTTATATATATATATATATATATATATATATATATATATATATATATATATATATATATATATATATATATATATATATATATATATATATATATATATATATATATATATATATATATATATATATATATATATATATATATATATATATATATATATATATATATATATATATATATATATATATATATATATATATATATATATATATACAGTCTTTGGAATAGTTCCAATGGTAATTAATTTCAATATTTACTCTAACATGACTAGACTCTCATCCAGATTACACATATTTAATGTTATCTATACTGTATCTCCTGTATTTTGTAACATTACAAATGAAGGTCACTAGAAATATAAATCCAGTCTGGTTTATTTAATAGGAAAATATTCTCACTCCCCCCCTTTATCTGTCTGTCTGTCTGTCTGTCTGTCTGTCTGTCTGTCTGTCTGTCTGTCTATCTATCTATCTATCTATCTATCTATCTATCTATCTATCTATCTATCTATCTATTATCTATCTATCTATCTATCTATCTATCTATCTATCTATCTATCATCTATCTATCATCTATCTATCATCATGTCTGTCTGTCTGTCTGTCTATCTATCTATATTTTGGATTCATTCTTTATAGTCACTAAAAATCCACATCTTTTTTGTTTATATTTCCCCCCAAAATGCAGAACTTTGTTATGAAACCATCTTTAATATCCTTTTAAAAATGCAGTTTTTCATTTAAAGTAGTTCCTTTTTACCCACATTTCCCAGACGTAGGCATTTAAAATATATCAACCTAAGCAAGTATCCATTTTTGCATGCATCTCATAACAATTCTCTAATAAGCCAATGGAATTGTCTAGAAGACCCCAGTCAAAGTCACCCTATGTCATAAAACTTACAAATCTGCTTGCCTAGAAATGCAGGGCAGATTCCTTTTTTTAAATCAGTATTTTGAGGCTTCAGAGGTGATGTTGATTCACTTTCTATCATCGTGCAGCAATTCTTGATTTCCCCTGGAATTTGCAAAAACCAGAAAATGCTTCTGCCCACAGTTAGTCAATGGAAGAGGAAGGTGTGGACATCATGGAATATGGGAATGACTATGGAAGTGGGAGGGAGGAGAGAGATGCTACCTAGAGAATGATCAGATATAAGGTGTAGGAGCCCAGAATGAATAATGGGCAGAGAAAGAAACCTAGAAAGGATCTGTCTTAACTTTTGTTGTTGTTAGTTACGAAGTTGTGTCCGACCCATCGCAACCCTATGGACAATGTTCCTTCAGGCCTTCCTGTCCTCTACCATCTCCTGGAGTCCATTGAAGCTCACGTCTACTGCTTCAGTGACTCCATCCAGCCACCTCATTCTCTGTCGTCCCCTTCTTCTCTTGCCCTCAATCTTTCCCAGCATTAGGCTCTTCTCCAGTGAGTCCTTCCTTCTCATTAGGTGGCCAAAGTATTTGAGTTTTAGCTTCAGGATCTGGCCTTCTAAAGAGCCGTCAGGGTTGATCTCCTCTGTCTAACTTATCAGTCAGTAAAAAGCCTGCCTGTATTTCAGGCAGGCTTGGTTGTTAATGTAGCCTTATAATGAAATAAAATTAGTTCATCTTGTGTTTTCAGTCTAGTCTGTTTGGAAGGCTGACGGGGGAAGAGAGCAAATCAAATCAACCCAACCCTTTACTTTTTGCTCTTAGAAATGAGCTGGGATCCCACTGCTTTGCAAAGCAGCTGTGAGAGCTTTTTGCTCAAATCTTCAAAGGGAAACACTCCTTGAAAATCTACACAGCTCTGCTGTACTGTGTGATTGAATGAGTATCACCATAAAATAGAAGACCCAACAACACAGATTCCCTTAGCCAATTCATCCTTACTTATTTTGCAATTTATTAGTCTTCAATGAACTGAATTGAATCAGCCCTGCCAAGCGCTTTGATAGACTTTAGAGATTGAACTGACAATGTTGTTGTTTTTTCAGCTAGAATCACCAATGTCTATTAACCACATATTGCTTTAAAAACCCTCCAGGGAGGCTCTGCTTTCCTTTTCTGAGTGTATAGTTGTTTTGCAGTCAAATGCTATTCAGGAAAACCTATAGATGTCTGCTCAAAAAAAGCCCCATTAAAATCTAATAGGATTTAGTTCGTAGTGAGTATTTATCAGATTGTCTTCTAATTGTGAGAATCTGATAAATCAATCATTAATGGTGCTATGCTGTTCTTTAAAACTTATAGATGTAGCTAACATTTTTTAAATAATAATTTTCTTAAAATTACAACTGCAACAATAAAAAACAATACGAACTAAAAAAAATAAAAGAATAAAAAGAAAACAAAAAATGAAGAGAAGAAAACATAGAAAGAAAAATCAGAAAGAAAAAAAAGAATATAATAAACAAAAAGAAAAGAAATATACAGTGGTACTTTGGTACTCATTTGTTTTAAAACTCATCAAATTTAGTACTAATGCATTTTGACGCAAACATTTTGTCCCGGTACTCATCATTTGTTTGGTACTCAACATACAAGCTGGAACCTGTTGGTGTCCTCTTCCTTGTGACTCACAACATTATTCCTTAAGGGGGAAAAATGGTATTCATCATTTTTGGTACTCATCATGCCTCCCAGAACCAATGTACAAAGAAGCAACAAGGTACCGTAGTTTCTGGTGTATAAGACTACTTTTTAACCCATGAAAATCTTCTCAAAAGTCAGGGGTTGTCTTATACGCAGGGTGCTGAAAATTTAGGGACAGGGCTGGCTGGAAAACCTGGAGCGGATCTCCCATTTAGTCTGCGCAGGGAAAGCGGGACCAATTGGAGAAGAAGCTGCAGTCTGTGATTTTTTACAGGCTGGGGTCTGGGCGTCTTTTCTTCTAAAGTTGAAGACCAGCTGTAGTATATCCCAACTTGAAAGGCAGGTGGGGAAGCCAGCAGCCAGAGCAGTGGCTTAGCTCTAAGGACACATTTGACTCAGGAACTGGGTGGGCTGGCTGGAAAACCTGGAGCGGATCTCCCATTTGGTCTTTTTTTTAAAAAATCCCATTTATATCCTGCCCTTCTCCGAAGACTCAGGGCGGCTTACAATTTAAAGCACAAATCAACTTCTTCTTCTTCTTCTTCTTCCTCTTCTTCTTCTTCTTCTTCTTCTTCTTCTTCTTCTTCTTCTTCTTATTATTATTATTATTATTATTATTATTATTATTATTATTATTATTATTATTATTATTATTATTATTATATGTTTGATGACAAACAGCCTTATGTTTATAAGTGACAGTTTTCCTACTAAGCACCTGCATGTCATAAGCATTTGAATTAAAATTACCATATTAAAATCAAATCTGATGTTTTTTAATTTTTATTTGGTGTGCGTTGGAAGAGGGGTAGTCTTATACGGCGAGTATAGCCCAAACCCTATAATTTAACAGGAAATGTAGGGGGTCGTCTTATACGCCCAGTCGTCTTATACGCCGGAAAATACGGTACCACTGTATTTTTATTTTTATTTTAATCCCATTTATATCCTGCCCTTCTCCAAAGACTCAGGGCAGCTTACACTCTAAGCACAAATCAATGTGCTTAGCAATAGCCTTCATTCTATGTATATCCCTGCTTATTAGGGCTTTCGCCCCCCCCCCAAGTGGCATCATTACAAAGTCAGCTTAATTGCCCCCAACAATCTGGGTCCTCATTTTACCTACCTCGGAAGGATGGAAGGCTGAGTCAACCTTGAGCCTGGTGGGATGAGAACCTGCACTAATTGCAGGCAGCTGGTGTTACTTAAGGAGGCATTAGCCCACTGCTCCACCAATGTCTTCCCTCCTAATCACAAGTACAATTTCAATAATTTATCATCTTCTCTTAAAGTACAATACATAATACTTTTTCCTCATATCCCATCTCTTATCTATAAACATATCCTTAAAGCCTTGTCATTTCAGTCCTAATGTCAACAAAATCCACTAAGGGTTACCAGAGATAACAACATAGCTAACCCTAATGAGATAAATTAACTTTCTAGTCCTTCCTTTTACTTCCAACAATCTTAATTTTTAGTTCCTTCAAATAAGGTCCTAGATTTCCTTTCATCTTTTCCTTGTATCTTCTCACAAAATTATTCAAGTTACTCTCTTGGTTTGTTATTGGTAGATCCCTTTTAATAATTAAGACATCATCCAGTTTCTTTTATATGTCCAGCGTAGTGTATTTTTCCATGGAATTACTATAGCCTCTGATTTTTAAATCCACTTTCAAAGAACTCTGTCTTTTCAGATAAAACTTGTTCCTGTTCTATAACATCTTTTAAACCCAGTCTCTCTATAGAGGTAGACCCTCTTAAAACTAATTTCTGGGCCCATGCTTGAAAAATACCCTTCAGTATTTCCAATGTTAATATTCTTTGCTTCATTTTGTATTTGCAAGTTAGATTTAAGTGTTCTTCTCCTTTAATTATAATCCTTAGTTCCTTCTACTATTCAATTTTTAAAGTTATTTTTTTAAAAAAAAAATTAAAACAGAAACATTTTCCCACTGGACAAATCCATATAATTAATTCCAAAATCTTATTTGAAATTTATCTAGACCTTTAGTCCAGTTGTAAATTTCTAAAAGTTTTAATCGTGTTTTTGCTGTTTATTCCAAAATGATTTTTTTTTAAAGTCCTTAAACTTCTATTTAAAACTTTTGTGCGGAATGAAGGAAACGTGTCTGGTGCTATAAAACTAAAGCTTCCTAAGGGATGGAAATACACATTCTCATCCCGTCTGAAAGTAAGAGGACCACTGGACAAAATTGCTTGACAAGATCAGTCAAAGTAATGGAATGTGCACCTGGAGAAGCAGTGGGAGGGGTAATTTTGGTGAGACAGAGCTTTCCCAGACAGAAGCCCAGGTTAAGAGACGGCACAGTCCAAGCTGGATGTGAGAGCGGGGAAGAGGTTCAGAGTAGCTCAGTATACTTAATTAATTTAATTTCATTTTAACTTTTGTATGTAAAGCTTTTACTGCCCTGTACACCGCCCTGAGTCCTTCGGGAGAAGGGCGGTATAGAAATTCAATTATAAATAAATAAATAAATAAAATAAATAAATAAATATACTCTAGAACAGGGGTAGGCAACTTTGGCCCTTTTATGACTCATGGACTTCAACTCCCAGAATTCCTGAACCAGCCATGCTGACTCCGGAATTCTGGGAGTTGAAGTCCACAAGTCATAAAAGAGCCAAGGTTGCCTACCACTGCTCTAGGATCTCTCGGGATATATCTAGTACCTTAGGAAGTTATAGCTTGAGTTTGGCTAGATTCTGTCCATTAGATGAAAGCTAATAAAGGATTGAACTTGATTGGATTTTGCTGCAACTTTGGACCTGGGTCTGACAGCCCATATCTAATCAAAATAGCAAGCATTTAGAAAGACCCTCACATACTTTCTGTGCCACTGCAGGATGAATACGTATCAAAGTGGTTGCAGGAAATTTTATTCTAATATACAGTATCTGTCACCAGCTCTTTGGAATACAACTAAGCATGTAATGGAAGAGACAGCAGAAGACAATGCCACTCGGATACACTACTAGATTCAATTGGCCTCAGCTTTTGTATCATTATTAGACAGACATTAAGCAAAAACATCTCACAGGTACCATATCCATTGACCTGAAGTTATCTTTAGAAGGCAGAGGCCCAATGCAGACAATGCCCAAATGCTTTACATGTTCTGAACTAAATTTTCACTAAACGTGCAACTAAGTTCACAACATTGGGCAATGACATATCTTCCCTTTAATCAACTGTGCAACTTATTGTCCTGAGATGGCTTCATTGTCCACCTACCAAAATCGTAGTGCTCCTTTTCTTTATTATCATTATGACCATCTCTGCTCTCTGAATATCTATGCCAGTGTTTCTCAACCTTGGCTCCTTGAAGTATGGAGACTTCACTCACAGAATTCCCTAATCAACCAGAAATTCTGGGAGCTGAAGTCCAACCCCTTTAAGTGACCAAGGTTGAGAAACACTGATATATGCAGTGCCAGGAATGAGGAGAAAGGACCCCAATCATTCACAGGTCTCTCTGGGCAATAAAGCAGGATGAACTCCAAAGGAGAAAGCAAGACAGTGAGTGGAGGCTATGAAAGGGAAGCAGTAGCACATGGGTCCCCAACCTTGGCAACTTTAAGATTTGTGGACTTCATCTACCAGAATTCCCCAGCCAGCTATGGGGAAGTCCACAGGTCTTAAAGTTGCCAAGGTTGGGGACCCCTGCAGTAGCATATCTCTAAGGCCCATCATCTACTGGAAAACTTTGACTAACCTAGATCTAAGACTAACTGTAGTTGTTAGTTGTGGGAAGATGGATGTGGCAATTAGATACAGAGTTAATAAAGGCCTTGATTTTCCTGGGAAAATCTGGTTTCCACCTGGTTTCTACTACTGCACTGTTTATCTATGTGGGACAAAATATATTTGCAACATCTAGGATGGAAGCAATGCATGGTAGCATCTTACAAAAAAATCAGGAAGCAATGATGTTTGCTCATGTAACATTGCTCTTGCCAAAGTGTGCAGGCTACCGGGGTGCTGGAAGCAATTCAAAGCTGTAGGTATCCCTTCTAAAGGCCTCCATAGTCTAGAACAGTGATGGCAAACCTTTTAGAGACCGAGTGCCCAAACTGCAATCCAAAACCCACTTACATATTGTCGGGTGCCGGGTGGGCGTGGCTCATTGGGTGGGTGTGGCCCATTGAGTGGGTGTGGTAATGGCAGACTGGGTGGGACTAAAAAGTTCAATCAATCAATTGCAACTTTGCATGATCTTTTTTCCCACGAGAAGTTGAAATTGATTGATTGATTGAATCTCTTTTTTTTCTTTTCACATGGCAGCAGAGGCCTAAGGCGAAAAGGTTTTATAAAACCCAGCTGAAGGCCTAGGACTGGGGCGATGGTGCGCGTGCCCACAGAGAGGGCTCTGTGTGCCACCTGTGGCACGTGTGCCATAGGTTCTCCACCGTGGGCCTAGAATCAGGCTACTTGCAGGACCACCAATCTCTCAGGATCTCTGTGTTCAATTGGATTTGGCAGTTCTTCAGAGCCCTTCTGTGAAACAGTGTCATTTGAGACACATGCTCTCTTTCTGTCACAGTGCCTGCCCTATGGGATAGCCTCCTCTGAGATGTGGACAGCCCCAACCCTCTTGCTGTTCTGCAAGCCGTGAAGCCCTGGCTTTGAGATTGGGTGGTTAGGAGACCTTCTTTGAGCCAAAGAGCCAATAATATTCTCTTTATGGATGTATTGAGGTGATGCGAGTCTCTCTGAAGAAGCATTTTGCATTGAGTCAAAATCTCTACTGGTAGTTCCAATGGCTTTTAGTCCTCTAGAGACGACTCTTCCAGTGGTCAGTGGAAATCCTGGTGGTGCCGTGGTCAGAATGCAGTATTGCAGTCAAACTCTGTCCACAGCCTGGAGTTTGATCCTGATGACGCTCAAGGTGGATTCAGCCTCCCATCCTTCCAAGGTTGGTAAAATGAGGAACCAGATTGTTGAGGGCAATATGCTGGCATTGTAAACTGCCCAGAGAATGGAGCGGTATATACAGTAACTCTAAGTGCTATTGCTACTGAAATCAGAAAGTTGTGTGGCCACTTTGTTTTGCTCAGGAGTAAGGGAGCTACAGTTTCATGGAGGACCTTGGAAGATGTACATCACTCAAGCCTTTGTCATTGTGTAGTTTCCCCCCTCCCCCCTTGCAGATCTGCACAGGTCTTCTGTTCCACTCTCACCCACTCCCCCAATTGTGAGAGAGTGACAGATTTGTTAGAAGTGCAAAAGAACAAGAGATGATTTAAACATTTGATGGGTTGATGGTAGAGATTTTTCATTGAGAACTCACTATGCAGAGGGCCTGAATTCTTGCTTTAGGCACAATTAGCTCTGATGGGAATGACCCAAAAAGTCCACAGCATTTGGACAAGAATGTCCAACAAGTCATTTGTAGTTTCACTGTAGTGGGAGAGAAAAATAATACATAACACTAGGGAAAAGTATTTTATTTATTTATTTAATTAAATTTCTATGCCGCCCTATTCCCGAAGGACTCAGGGCGGTTTACAGGGCAGCATAAAATACAATATAAAAGATAATATAAAATTAAAATACATTAAATTAATTAAGCCCAATTAAAACAATATTTAAAAAGCTAAAACCCCTTCAGTCCAGGCCTGATAGATCGAAAAACCAGGTTTTCAGGTCCCGGCGAAATGAACGCAGATCGGGGGCGGTCCTGAGTTCCACGGGTAAATCATTCCAGAGGGCAGGCACGCCCACAGAGAACGCTCTTCCCCTAGGAATAACCCGCCGGCATTCCTTAACCGGCGGTATCCTGAGAAGGCCCTCCCTGTGGGAGCGCACGGGACGAAGGGAGTTTGATGCCGGCAGCAGGTGTTCCCTCAGATAACCCGGACCCAAGCCATTAAGGGCTTTATAGGTCATCACCAGCACCTTGAATCTCACCCGAAGGGCAACCGGAAGCCAATGCAGCTCGCGGAGTAGAGGTGTTACACGGGAGTATCGGGAAGCCCCCATCACAACTCGCGCGGCCGCATTCTGCACCAGTTGAAGCCTCCGAGTGGTCCTCAAGGGCAGCCCCATGTAGAGAGCGTTGCAGTAGTCTAGGTCACGAGCGCATTTTGCCCTTCTAACGTGCAGAACTTTACGGAAAGAGCCCTCTCCATGGGAGGTGTCTTCTTTTTACAAAGCTGAAGCATAGTGACCCTATTAGATTGCCTACTGAGAAGAAAAGGGATTAAATTGATTTCTAGAGTAATAGCTTGCAACAGAAGATCGTACAACACAGCATTTATATCCTGCAACTTTAAATGGCATTTGAACAACAGTTCAAAGGAAAATAACAACAGATTCTTCAAATGTAATTAGCTCTCCAAAGCAAATGGAACTTCAACAAAAAAAATTAACTTTTTCTAAAATGCTAGTAAACAGGAGTCTTGCTAAGAGAATGTTTTGTCCCTGGTCATCATCAATCTAATGGCTTTCAAAGGTGGGTTAGGAAGGAGATTTCTGGATGTATACTAAAACAGAAGTGGGCAACTACTGTATGTCAACTTTATGACCTATGGACTTCAACTTCCAGAATTCCTGAGCCAGCATGGTTGGTTCAGGAATTGTGGGAGTTGAAATCCACAGGTCATAAGGTTGCCACAGTTAACCACCCTGTGCTCAAAGGTAGGCAGGATATATACAAACCCCATTAAAAAACCTAACATCCCCCATCAGGCCAGGCCAGCTTGTTCAAATAAATGGGTCTTCAGACCACATCGGAAGGAGCGAAGGTCCGGTGCCATCCGGAGCTCGACCGGCAGCTGGTTCCATAAAGCCGGAGCGCCCATAGAGAAGGCCCTCCCCCTGGGGGCCACCAGCCGACATTCTCTGACTGGAGGCACCCTGAGGAGGCCCTCTCTGTGGGAACGCACAGGGCGGAGGGAAGTTGACGCCGGCAGCAGGTGATCCCTGAGGTACTGCGGACCCATGCCATTACCAGAACCTTGAATCTCACCTGGAAGACAACTGGTAACCAATGCAGCTCGTGGAGCAAAGGTGTAAAATGGGAGTACCAGGGAACTCCCAAGACAACTCTCGCGGCTGCATTCTGTACCAGTTGGAGCCTCCGAGTGGTCTTCAAGGGAAGCCCCATGTAAAGAGCATTGCAGTAGTCCAGACGAGAGGTCACGAGCGCATGAGTGACCGTACACAGGGCATCCCGGTCCAGATAGGGCCGCAACTGGCGCACCAGGCAAACCTGGGCGAAAGCCCCCCTAGTCACGGCTACTATATGGTCTTCCAGAGTAAGCCGTGAATCTAGGAGGACTCCCAAGTTGCGAGCCCTATCTACGGGGGGTAAAAACTCACCCCCCATAGAAAGAGGTGGGATATTTTGAATGTCCCGGGATGCCGGAATGCACAGCCACTCAGTCTTGTCAGGGTTTTGCTGAAGTCTGTTCCTCCCCATCCAGACCCGAACCGCCTCCAGGCAACGGGACATCACGTCGACGGCATCACTGGGGTGGTTTGGGGTCGAAATGAAAAGTTGGGTATCATCGGCGTACTGATGATACCCAACTCCAAAACCACGAATGATCTCACCCAGCAGTTTCATGTAGATGTTGAACAGGAGAGGCGAGAGGACTGACCCCTGAGGAACTCCACAAACGAGAGACCTTGGGGTCGACCTCTGCCCCCCTGCCAACACCGACTGCGAGCGTCCCAGGAGATAGGAGGAGAACCACTGAAGAACCGTGCCTCCCACTCCCAATCCCCTGAGACGCTGCAGCAGGATACCATGGTCGATGGTATCGAAAGCCGCCGAGAGGTCTAATAGGACTAGGACAGAGGAATATCCCCTGTCCCAGGCCCTCCAGAGATCATTCACCAGAGCGACCAATGCCGTCTCCGTGCTGTACCCGGGCCTGAAACCCGATTGGGACGGGTCTAGATAATCCGCTTAATGACTGTTGCAAAAAATGTAAAAAAAAAAAAAAGAATCAGGTCTGGTCATGGGATGCTCAGCTTACAACTGCAATGACTTGCAACTATAATTCTGGACTCAGTTACTGTCATAATTCAAGGACTACCTAAATGCTTCTGGTTTGTGGATTGAAGACAATGCATGGTGAATTGAAAACTATCAGGTAGTTCAGGGGTCAGCAACCTGAAAAAGTGAAAGAGCCACTTGGAACCTGTTCCCTCAAAAAAGGAAAAACTGGGAGCCGCAAGAAATGTGTGCACATGCTTGTACATGCATGCACGCACAGAACAGGGTTTGACTGAAGAATGGAGACAAGGCGAGATATGCACCTACCTGCATATTTGAATTGATTGGTTGAACTTTTTAGTCCCACTTTTTTTTTTGGGACTGCACATGGCAGAGGACTGGGAGCCGCAGCCACGGGTTGCAGACCTGTGCGGTAGTTGATCCTTCAAACACCCCAATATTTAAATCTTGGGCCCAAATTTAAAAACTCAGTAATACTATTTAAAAACCATTCCTGGATAGCCATGAATAGCAGAGATACTGATGCTAACCCTTCTAGAGGCCATCATTGATGTTTGAGTCTCCATATAGGCTGTCCAATTTCATCCAACTCTGTTGCTCACCACCGAGTTCCCGTTTTGTCCTTCAAAGATTCTTTTAAAAGTACCTCTGAAAAGAAAAAGAAAAAGGAATCCCTAATGCTGAAACAAAATGTGCAACGTATACCCAATTACATGAGTATGAATAATGTAGTGCACACACTTTTTCCAATCTATATTGACCTTGGCCTCTTCCCATAGATAAGCACTGATTATTGCCATTTGCATATTCCATTCCCATTTTCAAACCAAACACTGTCAGTCAGAGGAATTATTTGCAGAACCATCATATCCCTGCACAGTTCATTTCTCCGTTCGGTCCCTTTAATCTCAGCAACGAGTACCTTAAAACCTACATTTTGTTTGGCATTCTCAAAGGAGGGGAGGAAGAAAAAAAATACCCGATCTCATTTGGATTCTTCTTCTTCTTTTTTTCTTTTTTCTTTCCCCTTGCAGGCTTAAACATTTACAATCTGTGCAAGTCTTGATCAAAGCAGCTGTTTTGGAGACTGTTGGAAATTAAATTAGAGAAAATGTTACAAGGACAGATGCAGGTGAGATCTGTAACCAGTTTCTGCAATTTGTCTCTCTGTGTGAGTTCTTCGAGTCGGGGTTGACTCCTAGTTATTGTCTGGATGAGACCCTGTAATTCCTTGGCAATATTTTGGATGTGGTTTGCCATTGCCTGTTTCTCAGGACTGACTTACTGGCCCAAGGTCACCCGGTTGGCTTTATGCTAAGGTGGGACTAGAACTCACGGTCTCCTAGTTTCTAGCCTGATGCAATAACCAATACACAAAACTGGTTCTCTAGGAGAAGTACTGTTGAAGCTCATTCTGGGGATTGTCCCCCATTTTGTCTGCTGATTGGAAACAAGACTACAAAATCTGAGAATATCTGTGATCTATAGAGTGATATTTAATTATTGACGGTACAATAAACATATCTCTTATCCAATCTTAACCCTAATGAAATTGTTAGTTTATTCCTGAGAGAGGGGCCTCAAATTCATTTATCTTTTTAGAGGTTGTAGTACTGCAAGATTTGAGATTCCCTGCTGTAATCAGAATTCAATCTTCAAGTCAGATAATTAATTGCATTTTAATACAGCTTTCTTGTTTTCCTGAAAACATGTGTGCAGAGCAGGAGTATTTATTTCAAATGCAAAACGTTTCAAAGGTGAATATCCCATTTCATTTCAAAAATCCTGGTGGCGCGGTGGTTAGAATGCAGTATTGTAGGCTAACTCTGCCCACAGCCTGGAGTTCAATCCTGATGGGGGTTCATGGTTGACTTAGCCTTCCATCCTTCTGAGGGCAATATGGTGATTCTGTAAATGGCTTACAGTCAGTTGTAAAGCTCTATGAAGTGGTATATAAGTCTAAGTGCTAGTGCTATTTCCAAATCTCAGTCTTCAAGAGAGTTAGATCATCTGCTGATATCCAAAGCTGGAATTGTGCCATGAACGTATGTACAAATTTCATTCCAATAACTGAATGTTCCTCAGAAGAAAAATG
Organism: Vipera berus; assembly: GCF_964194415.1. NCBI lineage: Eukaryota > Metazoa > Chordata > Lepidosauria > Squamata > Viperidae > Vipera > Vipera berus. Next base: position 80,840,563 of record NC_138208.1, on the reverse strand, counting down.
AGATAACAATTGATTTCTGCAGAGATATTGAGAGTTTGATGGAGAATAATATGGACTTTCACCGTTTATGGATGATATTTACTTCATACTTTGAGATAAAGTATTCAGGGCACACTTTCATTGCTTTAAATTTAGCAAGGTGATACCATATTATGGTTTTGCTGAGCACATAGTCTTGCTTTCTGCTAAGATATAAGGTATTATTAGCTGAGGCATTAGATTTAATTTTCTCTTTCCTATGCCTCCTCTCTCTCTCTCTCTCTCTCTCTCTCTCTCTCTCTCTCTCTCTCTCTCTCTCTCTCTCTCTCTCTCTCTCTCTCTGTGTGTGTGTGTGTGTGTGTGTGTGTGTGCATGTGTGTGCATGCATGCCATATTGATTGGGTCTAAAAGACTTGTTCAACAAACGTGGATAAAATGAGTTGTGGATTTCAGATATGTCCGCTGCAATGAAGAAACTAACAGCTTTAACCAAAAGCTATTACCGGGTGACATGTTGAGAAATTTATTGAACTTACTCTGTTCTAAGAGGTACTAGTTAGTAAAAAATTACTCATAGAGTGGGTTCAACCATCATCCATACATTTTTCATAGGTTTCTTGGCCATGATACATTATACCCATACAAATACACTGATTATGACTTAACAGAATGTGCTGCTTTCCACATGCTAAGGCAGGGGTCTTCAAACTTGGCCCTTTTATGACTTGTGGACATCAACACCCAGAATTCCTCAGCCAGGCATGTCTGGCTGTGGAATTCTGGGAGCTGAAGTCCACAAGTCATAAAAGGGCCAAGTTTGAAGACCCCTGTGCTAAGGCATAGCAGATTCCAATACAATATCGAACCTCAACTATCTTCTCCATTCAGTCCAGCCACATAATCTATAATCTTTTTATATCCAAAAAGTTAGAAGACAGTCTTGCTTGATTTGCTGAAAGATTCTCTTTAAGGAAGCAGTAGGAAATGGGTGTGGGGTTAGTATTCGCTGGCTCTCGCAATCTGCTATTACAGCCCACTTTGTCTTCTAGCACATCTAGATTGCTAAAATATAGAGGCTCATCTCCTCTCTCAAATAGTAGGCATGGCTCGAAGGCTTACAATTGCTATTCATACCCACACATGTCGGTGTAAAGTACTATAATTTCAGGGCTGCCTTCTGTTTCAAAGCAGCTGTGGAAAGTAGAAGTTGGAATACTTTAAGACTCTGGGTGGTTAATCAGCCTAATAAATATATAGTGTGGAAACCGAGTTGCAGAAACCGATCCTCCAGATGTTACCAATTCCTACGCCTCGGCAGCAGGAACCAGCAACGGGAACTTGGTCAACAGACCAAGTCAATGGAAAGGGAACTTGGAAGATGTACTTTGGCAGTAACTGGAAAGCCACAATGTCTGCATCTCTGAAATTAGCCACACATTTCTAGGATTTAAATGGGTCTGAAATCCTGTTGGATGATTATAAATCAGAACACGATGTCTGACAAATCTGTTCTTGATACTGAAGGATAGTATTAAAAAAACCCATGAATTTATCATGGTGTTTTTAGCTGAACTATTAATAATAACAAGGCCCTTTGACTCACCTCAGAGTAGACAAAAGAGGAGGAAGTTGAAATATTTTGCTGTGTATTAAACTTTTTTAACATTTTACTGTGTTTTTCTCCCCCCCGCCCCCAGAACTGTGAAGGTACATTATTTCATTAATTCTGTTGCAGGTATGTATTTCTCTTCTTAATTTGTTAGCTCAATTGATTACAAGTATTTTTAGCTGGCAGTCTTTGAATATCCCACATGTCTGGGTCGCCCTTGTTTGAATGTGAATGTGCATATTCAAAGGGGAAGGTAATATCACATTGATGCAAACCAGTGGTGGGATTCAACCTGTTCGCACCACTTCAGCAGAACCAGTAGCTAATTTTTTGTTGCTCAGGCCCAGAATGGACTTCCAGAAGCAGCATCTACACAGAGAACCGGTTGTTCACATATTTAAATCCCACCACTGAAGCAAACTACCAAGATTCTGGTTTCATTTTACTATGTGAATGTACAGTAATATATAAGTAGAATGGATGGATTGATAAGGGGTTGGGAGAGATGCCACTGCAAAGGTAAATCATGAGATAATTAATTTTGCCCTCCCTTCTTTGAGTTTTGGTACAATATCTTTGGAAGAACGTGAAGATAAACGTAAATATATAGGTCTCAAAAATGCTTTTTCAAAAAGTAACTGGACTGCTTTTTTTCCCCCCTTGAGGAAGAAGACATTTTGCTTCTCATCCAAGAAGCTTCAATGGTCCTATATCAGAACCAATGAAGCTTCTTGGATGAGAAGCAAAATGTCTTCTTCCTCAAGGGAAAAAAAATCTTATTTGTTGTGTAGTGGGTTTCTTGGAAGCAGGAGGCGAGACGAGAGGGTTCAGACAGGAACATTGCTTTATTGTAGAACAGGAACAGAACTAGAAACCAAGGCTTCTACGCAGCTACTTATACAGTACGGTTGGCCACTAGGCGGCAGCCAATAGGTTTGAAGGAACCTATTCCCACCCCAGAGCCAACCAATGATCGTCCTGGAGACTGCATGTCTGGGCAGCCAGCGACCGTTACACAGACACCCTAATTAAGCAATCTCAAGCAGCATTCAAAGACACATGAAAACAGTTCAAGTAAAAGGCCCAATACATTACACTATTTGCCTTTTGAAGAGGCACCTTTGAGACAACTATGATCTGGACGATTAAAAATCTCCACAGATGTAAATATACAGGTTTAGAAAGCTTCAGACTAAATTTAGACAATTGTCTGTTGGAGACGCTGCAGCATTTTCTCATCAGGCAAGCTGGGTTAGATGATCTGAAGAATTTCCTTCAGCTGTAGTTGTTTTTTTCCCCCTGGAATATTTCGAAAACATTTTGCCTAGTTTTCTATGAATTCATATCCAAAGCTGCTAGAAAAATGTTACATGTCTTGATATTCCTTTAGGTTTTTATATTCCTCCTAGATCAGATTTGGAGTTTTGCAAATCTCACCGTTTCCAAATCTTGAACTCTCTTTCTTAAACATAGTTCAGGCCATTTTGGCTACAAAGCTTGCTGAAGACAGGAAAATTATGAAAGGTCTTTGGGATTTTTGTGTCTAGGAAGAATGGCTGTGATGCTGTCCCAGAATCTCTCTCTAGCAAGCTTCTACCCATTGCATCTTGTCCTGCACTCAGATGCTTTGGAAATAAGTTGACCCCTCTTCTTTGTGAAATACTGGAAAACAATTATCATAAACCCCGCCCCCAATCCCTCTCTTTGATAGGCTAGACCAGGGGTGTCAAACTGCCAGCCCATGGGCTGGATGCATTATGCAGAAGTCGCGCCCACCCCATTGCCGGCAATGGCAAAACTGTCCCGATACGTTGCTTTTCTTAGAAGGCTGACATCCTATTCTCTTCTCTCTTCATAACTGTGCTTACAGATAACCAGGCAAGAGAGAAAGCAACGATAGTGCAAAACTCTGGAGGCATCTGAGAAGTACCATGAGGGCTTATGGAATCAGTTGCCGGTTGAGCTCCAGACGGCGCCTGACCTTCGCTCCTTCCGACGCGATCTGAAGACCTATCTATTTGAACAAGCCGGCCTGGCCTGATGGGGGATGTGTTGGGGTTTTTATTGCAGTTTTTTATACTATTATTTATTGTTTTAGCTCGGGCTTATATTTAATTCTCTTTTAACTTTTGTACTTGTATTTTATATGTGCCCTGTTCACCGTGCTGAGTCCTTCGGGAGAAGGGCGGTATACAAATATAATAAACTTAAACTTAAACTTAAACTTTCATTAGCCAATAGGAGCAAGTCAGCCCTGATTTAACTGTAACACGAGAGGCATTCACCCTGGCTCCTGATTGTGTCCCCTGCTCTAGTTTTGCCTACAGCGAGAGGTAGAAGTTTCAGAAGAACAAGAAGCTAAGTTCCTGTAGGACTTCCAGATCCAGGCAGGCAGGCAGGTACTGACCAATCAGTCAGACACTGTGGTAGTAGACACCGACAGAAGACAACAGTGGTGAAAGGTGCAGTGGTGCCAAGTGACAGAAACGTCAGGAAGGAGTAGGAGAACCTGGAGAAGTAGCTTCTGAAGAAGGAGCTAGAGATGATGTGAAAAGCAAAGGCCAAAGCCGTCCCAATAGTATAGAAACATTCAGGACTGTGACTCGCAAGCTGGGACAATAGCTCCAAGGATCCCAAGAACAATATCAGAACTCCATGTCTAGAAAAGTTCCATGCTAGGAATGGCTAATTTGCACAGAACCATCAAACTCCCAGGCGTCTGATAGAGAACTTGAGGTTGATGAAGAGATGTACTAACCAAAGAGATGAGAAAAGGGGTTTTTTTTTATAAACACACACATATACACACACACAGAGAGAGAGAGAGAGAGAGAGGGAGGGAGAGAGAGAGGGAGAGAGAGAGAGAGAGAGAGAGAGAGAGAGAGAGAGAGAGAGAGAGAGAGAGAGAGAGAGAGAGAATTGAGTCAATTTTTAACTCCTAGCCATTGCCTGGACTAGTCCCTGCAATTTTCTTGACAAGGTTTTCTTGGAAACAGTTGCCATTTCCTTCTTCTTCTGAGGGATGAGAAAGAGTGACTGGCCCAAGGTCACACAAATTGGCTTTGTTCCTAAGGCAGGACTAGAGCTCACAGTCTCCCAGTTTCTAGTCTGTTGCTTTAAGACCAACCTGGCTCTGTAAAAAAAACATAAACCCGGGGAAAAAGAATGGATATATAAACAAAACTGCATCATAGAATTTACTTGTCAAAGAATCAAATCAAATCATTATTATTACAGCTACAGGGCTGAAATAAAATACAGCGAAACAAGAAGAATGAGTACACAATGCTAGAAATAAAAAAGGCATAATAATATAAAATAAAGTAAGAAAGAACAGAAGGTAAGAATTATTGCCATTCTTCAATAACAAGGAGAGACAGATGGTACGTATAGAGGGGAGAAACAAAATGAGCAGCTCCGGAGGGTGTATCTGAATCCTGGTTGGACAGAAGGAATGACAAAAATCATCCTGTTACCTGGGAATTTTGGTTTGATAGAAGATGTCAGTCATCCCAGATTCTCTGCAAAAAGAGCAGAAAAGAAGCATGTGGCTGTAACATTTTGCTGAGCCATATGCCACCAGGGCATATGGACTGACGTAAAGGAATATGTTTGTAATGTACCAACAAAACCACTGAGGGGAATGTCTTCAGCCCGATTAAAGTAAAAATCTATCAAAGATTCTAAACAGCAATGAAAGAACATTAGGAAGTTTGTGCATGCTGATTTTAAAAAAATAATCCCACAGGATATAAAGTAAGGATCCAAGCTCAATTAAAAATAATAATAAAAAAAACCCATCCCAGATACAGGTAGTCCTCGATTTACAAGTTTATTTAATGGCCATTCAAAGCTACAACGTCACGGGGAAAAAAACTGACTTATGATCATTTTTCATACTTATGACCATTGCAACATCCCCATGGCCACATGATCAAAATTCAGATGCTGGGCAACTGACTCATATTTATGACGGCGGCAGCGTCCCGGGGGTCATGTGATCACATTTTTGCAATCTCTTGACAAGCAAAGTCAATGGGGAAGCCAGATTCACTTCACAACCGTGTTGCTAACTTAACAACTGCAGTGATTCGCTTAACAAATGTGGCAAGGAAGCTCGTAAATTGGAGCAAAATTCACTTAACAAATGTCTCACTTAGCAACAGAAATTTTGGACTCAATTGTGGTTGTAATTTGAGCACTACTTGTACAATATGCTGCTTTAGAACATTATTACTAATTGAAAACTTGTAAAAGAATGAAAGTGCATTGATTTTGATTTTTTTTTAAACCCTCGCATTAAACAAGATATAAAGAAGAGAAAAAGAGAGGTAAATTTTGTAGACGCATCAAAATGTGGAAAACAATAGGATCTATGAAGTGATTGCTGTCTTACTTGTGTTGGCAGATTAATTGTTTTACTCTTAAGAAATACCCAACAGTGGATCAAAATGTGACCAATCTTTAGAATCTCTAGAACCAGGGCTTTTTTTCCTCATAGAACGCTCAGAACGGAGTTCCGGCACCTTTTTTGGATGGAACCTTGTAGGGTAGGCAAGGCGGGTTGTATGATATGTGTGAGTTCCGGCACCCTTTTCTTTTACAAAAAAAAGCACTGTCTAGAACCCAAAACTAATCACAAATCCCAAGAAAACAAATCAAACAATGAGGTAGACAGTGACAAGAAAAAAAAAAGAAAAACTCAAACAACTATCAGGAGATGGAGAAAACATACCAACAAACAGGCATAAAAGTCTTAAATGCTTATATACAAATGCTCAAAGCTTGCGGAACAAAAAGGGCGAACTAGAAGCAATAGTACACGAGGGAGGGTATGACATAGTTGGCAAAACAGAAACCTGGTGGGCCGAAACCCATGAATGGAATGGACTGATGGATGGATACAAATTGTTCAAAAGAAATAGGTCTACAAAAATAGGAAGGGGAGTTGCACTATATGTAAGAGAACACTGCCTATCTACAGAAATGCACATGATCCAAGATAAAATCTCTCCAGAATGCATATGGGTCAATATAAAAGAGAAAAAAAGTGACATTACCATAGGTGTATATTACAGGCCACCCAACCAATCAGAAGAAATAGATGAACTCTTTGCCAACCAGTTAACAAATGTATGTAGGAAGCATACCACAGTAGTAATGGGAGACTTCAACTATCCAGATATCAACAAACTCTGCAGCGAGAGATCAAACAGATTCCTAACCAACCTAGCCAACAACTTTGTCATCCAAAAGGTAGTGGAGGGAACTAAACGTAAAGCTATACTGGACTTAATTCTTACTAATAGAGAAGAAGTGATAGAGGGAGTTGAAGTTGCTGGAATCTTGGGTGAAAGTGACCACGTCATATTGGAATTTAATATAATGCACTAGCAATAGAAAACAATCCAACCAATGTCTTAAACTTCAACGGAGATGAGCACCGGCCCCTAGAGTCGGAAACGACTAGCACGCATGTGCGGGGAAACCTTTACCTTTTTTTTTAGTCATGAAAGCCAGATGGGTGACTCTGGGCCAATTACTAGGAGACTGTGTTCTAGTCCTGCCTTAATCATGAAAGCCAATTGGATGACTTTGGGCCAGTCTCTCTCAGCCCAAGTCACCTCACAGGGTTGTTGTTGTGGGAAAATAGGAGGAGAAAGGAATATTAGGTCTATTTACTGCTTTGAGTTTCTTATAAAAATGATATGTTATAAATAAATGATAAACTGATGGTGACACATTATTTCCCAAGGTTCATCATGCAAAGACTTGTGTCATATAGTGATCTTACCATAAATGAAAATATAGTTTAGGTTAAGCTTAATATAATCATCTGGTTAATATATACAGCCTCATTTTTGTCTAGGTCAAAAAATGACTTTAACTTTATACATTCCTCCCAGTCCACCCAGACTGTCTCCAAAGAATAATTTTGGCATTCAACATTTAGTCCCTCATCTGTTAATTTTCAGTGTCCATTTGAAGACCCATAATGTTCCCCAGCAGATTATTCAAAACCTATATTTTGGTGTTTTTTTTATTAAAGAGTTTTGTGACAGGTTGCTTTAGCAACTTTTATATGATCCATCCAATCAGGAGCCATGTCCCAATCTGATGATGTCACAGGACTCACAGGTGATCGGACTCGGCTGCCTGATGAGATCTATAAATCAGATTAGAACGAGGACCATATTTTGTCTCATCATTTTGAATGAGCCAGTAGCCTTATTTGGAGAGGTCAATGTAATTTTTGTGTTTTGACCCAGCCCTGTTCAAATAAAAATGAACTAATATTAGTGGGTGGAAATCAATTCCTAACCAGGCTCTACGAATTTAGAGGAGTTGTTTCCCCCCCCCCTGTAGAAAATTAATCAGCCAAGTCTTTTTCAGCACAGCTTTGGAGAGCTGCCATGCCTTCAAAGGATGGGTTTTGAAATAAGCTTCATTCTGAGCATCATTTAAGAGCTGAAAGAAAGAGTCCAAGGGGGGAAATGAGAGAAGGATGGCCAAACCATTCACGAAAAGAGCAACAAAAACCAAAAGCTAAAGTAAATAATTAATGCACCGACACAGAAGCCACCCCCAGTCAGAGTAATAAACATGTTTCTGTTTAATTTGTATTTGCTGGCTCTGAAAAGAACAACAGTACTGAGAATGGGTATTTATTTCTTGGCAGGTATCAAGTTCTATTTGATGCTAAAAATATTTTTTTTAAAATAACATAGAATCAATAGAGATCTGCCACTTGTTAGTTTCCATGTATTTTTATTTTTTATTTTATTTTTATTTAATTTTTTATTTTTATTTTTTATTTTAATTCCATTTATATCCCACCCTTCTCCGAAGACTCAGGGCGGCTTACAAGCTTAGCAGTATCCTGCTACTCTCTCTTATTATTTTATTCATGCCAGTGATATGTTATTGGAGACTTAGCTGGGGAAAAATACATACACAATCTTTTAAAAAAACTAATTCAACTTGGACTCAAAGTTTTCCAGATTATCAGTGAGGAATAAAATCCAGTCTTGAAACTGAGACTAAATCAGGTGGGCAGCCTAGGACTTTATCAATGCATGATTTAAGTCTAAGCAAAATGCACTGGACTGTTTGAGGGAATATTAGGTCAAAATGATAAAACGTATGGAAGGGATCTGTGTTTAAGGCATTCTGGGAATGGGCATCCATCTTTTCCTGTTTACCAATTCTTTGCATGATGATGGTTGAATATTTATTTGCATACCTCATCCAGATTTTTTTCAAGGATTTGCCCTGCATTTTATTTTAGGAGAAAAAAATTCATTCTTCCTTCCAAAATTTTGATATCGTTATATGAGCTTGGAAATAAATGTTGCTACTTTAAAAAGTTTTCTCATTAAAGCTAATGCAAATTTTAATGCACCTATATTCCCCCCTCCCTAGGTTCAAGAAAAAGATGTGTCCATTTTTTGGAACAGCTGAGAGGTGCTGTGTTCATGCATAGCCCAAATCACCTTTTCACAATTTTTTTCAAAGATGACCACTCCTGGTAAATTGTAGCCCTATTTGCTTGCCATTTATTGTGCACATTAATCTGCTCTCTTTTGGCTACTGTCTGCTTCATTATATGAGGTTATTATATTTAGGCTTTATGCCTTTTGCAGGCTATTTTAAGTGGCAGAATAAACAATTCTTTGTGATGGCGACAAACATTGTGGCTTAGGGTGGGCATGTTGCATTGATGGAAGAGTGCAGACTGTGAAGTAAAGCTGCCTAAGACAGTGATAGCGTTATGACATTTAATTTTCAATTTTTCCCTGCCCACTTTACACACATTCATGAAACCTCCCGCCAGTCCTTTCATTGTTGTTTTGTGAGAAAGTAGTGGCAAACTTATTACGGGTGATCCTCAACTCACAACCACAATTTGGATCAGAGCTGCCACTTAACAAGGCAGTTGTTAAGTGAAGTCATGCCTGATTTTATGGCTTCCCCTTCCCCCCATGATTGTTAAGCAAATCCCTGCAGTTAAGTGAATCGTGTAATCTGTCGACGCTGCTAACATTGGATGTTTCTGCATTGACAACAGATGGTGATGCAACCATTTTCTTCTTTTTGCTTTTAGAGTTAGATGATGCTGGGGGTGGTGGTGGTGGTGGAGGAGGAATGTGCATGAGAGTCTAGCTAGACATAATAATACTGAAACTAGTGTGAGAACCAAGGTTATTGAAAGAAGAGATGATAAAGACTTGGCCAGCTGGTGAGCTGGAGGGAAAGCCTGTGTTTCAAACTAATTGTGGAATGTGATGTATAACTGTCAGCTGGAAGAGGGAATTGCACTTTGATACTATGTGCTCAGGGGAGGGGAACTCAGTTTTTGGCTTGGATTGTGTTAGAGCCGATGCTAGGCTACTCAAATAAAGATTCTTTATTTCTTTGAAGAGTTTCATCTGTCGGAACCATGACATTATCATTACCATTGCCTTTGCTTGTTGGAGGCCTGTTGGGAAGGTTGCAAACATCGATCCCATGACCCTGGGATGCTGCAGCTGTTGTAAATGCATGCTGGTTGCCAGATGCCCAAATTTTGATCACATGACCATGGGGATGCTGCAATGGTCATTAAGTGTGAAGCCTGGTCACAAGTCCTTTTTTTCAATGCTGCCGTTACTTCAAACAGTTGCTAAATGAATGTTACTTGAGGACTTTCGTTGTTGTTAGCTGCGAAGTTGTGTCCGACCCATTGCGACCCTATGGACAACGTTCCTCCAGGCCTTCCTGTCTTCTACCATCTTCTGGAGTCCATTTAAGCTCACACCCACTGCTTCAGTGACTCCATCCAGCCACCTCATTCTCTGTCATCCCCTTCTTCTCTTGCCCTCAATCTTTCCCAGCATTAGGCTCTTCTCCACTGAGTCCTTCCTTCTCATTAGGTGGCCAAAGTATTTGAGTTACTTGAGGACTAGCTATAATTAATAAAAAAATCAGCATTATGAAAAACAGGCTTAACCTGTCACATTTCTATAGGTTGCAAAATTATAACCTCTTGCAAAATGCAGATCTCTTTGTGCATTAATGCTCATATCTATAACCTGAATATCAGTTTAATAGATGGATTCGGAAGTGTATGTGATGGTAATTATGCAATATCCCTTTGTTCCCCTTTGTGGTGCAGTCCCCAATAAAATATAAATATCAAAAAGATCTATATTCAAATATCAATGTCTGGGCAAACTAACCATTGAAGTGCAGCATTGTTGAAATTTTAAAAAATCATACACTGAGCTGGTATATGCCTTCAGTTTACAGCAGGTCACAATGTGATCTACAGTTTGATATGGATTCTCCACAGACATACCAATGGGAGGATACTATACCCCATTTATACAGAGAGTCCCAGCAGACGCTGTATGAGGTGTGAATCCTATTCAGGATTATCCATTGCTGATGTGGTAGTTCAAAGTCTACCACATGGTAGTCTTTGCTGATATGGTAGTTCTATTTATGATATGCCATGCGCTAAATAAATAAATAACACAGTTCCCATGAAAGTTTGAGATCAGTATGACCATGCTGGAGATTGTGCCCCTTGGTGTAGGGCAACTGTCCTTGACAATGCTCTGCAAAACAATCTTGAAAGGAGCAACAAAGGTTTTTATGTAGTTTCTATTGTGAAAAGTGGGTTGGTGGGAACTGAGAATTAAAAGTCAAAGGGAGTATTCAAGAGACAATTCTTAGGTATCAATAAAGGAGAATATTTGTTATTGCTATTCCCAGATCTAAAATGCTATTGCTGCCTCACACAGTTTTATTCTAGTTTTATTCTAGCTCACTTATAAAAATCATCCAGAAATCTTTGAGCGGTCAAAATATAGAAAGTGATCTATATTTTATATATTTACAACAGGAAAAAAAATGTTGGAAACCATTCTGAGCACATGAAGCCTATTAAAAGAAATTAGCATCTGAAAATGTCTCCATAGGATTCCTTTGATTTGGGGCAGTTTTAGCTTTAGCACACTGGTGGGTAACACTTCACCCCCTCTATATGAGGGCTTTTCAACCTTTTCACCCACTGTAGCACTTTTAGGATATGGCAACATCCAAGTACCACCAGTCGCCTAACAAGGTGTCAAGAAGATGTTGCACAAAGACTGCAGGTGGACAGCAAGGAATGCAACGTACTTCCAACCCATTAGCATCTTTGATTATTGTGCAAATGTCAGTTTTGCCCTTCCCATTTATGTTCATCCTAGCATCTAAGCTGGGGAAAAGTAACCTTTGACCTATCAGATGCTGCTGAACTACAATACCCAGCACTTCCAACATTGACAATGGTAACTAGATTGCTGGGAACTATAGTTCAGCTACATCTGCAACTCCTGGTCCACTAGTTTTCCATCACTGTCCTAGAACAGGGCTTTTCAACTTTTTCACCCATTGTACCACTTTTAGGATATGGCAACATCCGAGTACCACCAGTCACCTAGCAAGATGTCAAAAACTTGATGACCAAACAAAACAACAACAAAAGAAAAAAAGTGATGAAGTACAGGTAGTCCTCGACTTACAACAGTTTGCTTACTGACTGTTCGAAGTTACAATGGCACTGAAAAAAGTGCCCCCCAAGCCCCAGCCGAGCAAGACACCTGCCTGCCTGCCTGGCAGCGCTCTTCCTCCTGTCCGAGGTTTTCATTGTTGTGAGCATTTCTGTTGAGGATTGGCAGCAATGGTGGGGTGGGGGGTGTTTGGTTTTCATTCCCCCCGTCTGCTGGGTGGCTGCAGCAGGTTTTGGTCACTTCACATGACCCCAGGACACTGTGACCATCATAAATATGAATCAGTTGCCAAGCATCTGAATGTAAATCACAAGACCCTGGAGATGCTGCAACATTCCAGCTGTTCGGCGCTTCTTCTGGGCTCAGAAGCACCAGGATCAGTGCCAAGCTCCAACTGGAGTCTGGCACTGATCCTGGTGCTTTCGCTGAGCCCTGAATGCCCCCAAATAGCGCTGATCCTGGTGCTTCCACTGAGCCCTGACAGCCCTGCAGCTCCAGCTGTCTCTCGCTCAGGCTTGTGCGGTGCTGCCACAGGTTCAACTCATTCCCCTCCCCCGCTACCACTTTCCTAGGATGGTCGCGTACCATCTGCCAGGTGCCAATGTAACACAGGTGATACCCATACCACTGGTTGAAAAGCCCTGCTCTATGTTGTCTGTGTGGATAAACAAGGTGTCTTTTGCCATCGCTAGATAATTGCCTTCTGTTCTGCTGAAAGGGGAGGCAAGTACATTCACAGAGTAACTTCTGCCCAATACAAACCCTGTGCATTCCAGCTGACCAAACAATAGATGAACAAGATATGCAGGGAGATACATTTCTCCTCCTCCTGTTGATTGTCTTACTTCTAACATGCTCAAACAATTGCAGGCACTGTCACCCCTCTATGGTCAGAAAAGAGTCTCATGTGATCCAGAAAAGCGGGGGGGGGGGTGTTGTGAAAACTGGATGCAGGCAACCTGCATCGTCTTAGTTTTCAAGACAATGAGAAAGAAGAATGTCAACCTCTCCATCGCTATGGTAGAGTCTCTTACCTGGGCTAAATTTTAGGGATTAGAAATGTTCTTATAATGAAATTGGCCCAAAAAACCAGCACTGTTCTTTTTCTTTATTATACAGCTGTGGAATCCTGTTGCACGCAGAGCTCCAAATTATAATTTTAAGTACATAAATGGCATCTTCTGGCATCAGGTTGCTTGCCTGAAGTCTCAGTATGTAGGCATTCAATCATGTTGTTAAATGCAGAATTTTTTTGCCTAAAGGAATTCTTCCCCGCTGCCTAAAGTGGTGGCTCTAAGTAAAGGAATATCTTTTGCAGCCTCCAAATATTTTTTTTTCCAATAGAAGGTAGAGAAAAGTGGAAAAACCTTATAGTTTGCTGAATTTTGTGGTCTTTTGTCTCATGAGTAATGAGGTTTTGTCCCTCTCTGACTTGGCAGGAATCTAAACCGCAACTTCTTATCCATTTCTAGTTCCAAAAACTAATTACGCTTGGGACCTAAAGAGAATCAGAATTTACAGCACAGTTGGATGTGGTAAGCAAATCTCACCCCACAAACAGGCTTCTCAGGTGTTTTGAGATAATGCATCTACAATCAATTTTTGATTTGAGAAGAGGATAGGTAACTGGATTAACTCTTAGTTTCCCTTCTGCATTGCTGAAGCCGAATGGCCTTGAATTCTGCCTTAGGAATCTGCACAAACCAGTTGTGTAAGAAATAAAATATTGATTGCTGGATTCTCCTGGACCATCACTCTGTGCCAGCCTAACACTCCTTTGTTTTGGGGAAGGGATGAGAAAAACACAATTTCCTTCAAAAGTCATGTTGAACCCCTTGCAGACATACTTTCTAAAAAAAAAAACATACACCCTAGCCCACGACAGTATTTTGTTGGAAATGTTTTTATGCTGTATTGATTTCACATGAATGCTTTTGATCAGATTTTGGTTATTCTGCAAATCATTTTACCACCTGGAATATGGCATCCAGTTTTGGTTGCCACGATATAAAAAAAGATGCTGAGACTCCAGAAAGAGTGCAGAGAAAAGCAGCAAAGATGATTAGGGAACTGGGGGCTAAAACATATGAAGAACAGTTGCAGGAATTGGGTATGTCTAGTTTAATGACAAGAAGGACTAGGGGGTGACATGATAGCAGTGTTCCAACATCTAAGGGGTTGCCACAAAGAAGAGGGGGGTCAAGCTATTCTTCAAAGCACCTGAAGGCAGGACAAGACACAATGGATGGAAACTAAGCAAGGAGAGATGCAACTTAGAACTAAGGAGAAATTTCCTGCCAGAACAATTAATCAGTGGAACGACTTGCCTTCAGAAGTTGTGAATGCTCCAATAAAAAGGTAAAGGTAAAGGTTCCCCCGCACATGCGTGCTAGTCGTTTCCAACTCTAGGGGCCGGTGCTCATCTCCATTTCAAAGCCAAAGAGCCAGCGCTTGTCCGAGGACGTCTCCGTGGTCATGTGGCCGGCATGACTAGACGCCAAAGGCACACGGAACGCTGTTACCTTCCCACCGTAGTAGTCCCTATTTTTCTACTTGCATTTTTATGTGCTTTCGAACTGCTAGGTTGGCAGAAGCTGGGACGAGTAACAGGTGCTCACTCTGCTACATGGCACTCGGGATTCGACCTGCCAAACTGCCGACCTTCTGATCGACAAGCTCAGCGTCCTAACCCACTGAGCCACGAGGTTTTTAAGAAGAAATTAGACAACTTTTTGTCTGAGATGGTATAAGGCAGGGGTGTCAAACTGCTGGCCCGCAGGCCAGATGCATCATCTGGAAGCCGTGCCCACCCCATTGCCAGCAATGGCAAAAATGCTCCAATACGTTGCACAACGTCACGTGACTTTGCTAGTTTGACATGTCTGATATAGAGTTTCCTGTTTGAGCAGGGGGTTGGAATAGAAGGCCTCCAAGGTCCCTTCCAACTCTGTTATTCTATTATTCTGCTTCTATGGAATCAATGAAATTACAGAGCTGAACTATTATGATTTCAGCTGTTCCACACAGCCCCTCATCCCTGGGGACCATTCGATCACATAGTTCCTGCTGAGGAGGTGATGTGTTTGGAGGGACAATTTTCTTTGTCAAAAGCACCCTGTAATTTCCCCTGGGGAAAATGACCCAACCGCAAAGTTCCGCTGTTAATTTTTCCCCAAGTTGCCTTCCACTTCAAGGTCCAGAAGACAGAATACTATTGCCATTCAAAGTCCACGCTCTCCGCCCTCCAGCAGCCATTCTCTTAAATGCTGCTTGTAGCTTCTCATTTGCAAGATGATGGAGATTAACTCAGCTTGACTTTCATCTTCCTCTGGTTAGAAAGAAGAAGGGAGAAGGCAAAATAAAGCTATCCCAGAGAGGACGTCACGGGTCAGCTCTTAATTGAAATGAGTCATTTGAAATTATTAATCCAGCTCTTAGTTTAATCCCTTTCTTTTCCTTTTTTTTTTTTTTTTTTTTTTTTTTTTTTTTCCTTTGTACTCGAGTTTGATTCCTTCTTTATCATTACAGCCCAACCTGAAATTTACAAGTGCTTCTAACAACAAGAAAATTGGGCAAAGGTGGTAGCCGTGCCCTATGAGATCATCCAAAGAAGGGAAGCTTCAGGAATAGTATTTTCAAGAAAAGACCAGGCTGGTCACACTAATGTATCTTTCATCGAGAAAGAAGTGAGCTCCAATTAAAAGATGACTCAAAGGCTGCTGCTTGCAATAGGAACAGCATACCAAAAGATCAAACCTATTAAAACCTGTAAGGCCATATCAGTAATTAAACAATACCTGTCTCTAAACTTATACCTTCTGGGTACCAATTGTCATGTTTAAGACTTTCTGAGAGGAAAATCATTTGGCCAGCAATAACCAGCTCATGGAAAGGTCAAGATGTGTATCAGGTGAGGCCAGTGATTGAGCAAGAGTGGCATTCTAAACACCCATTATGGTTAGGAATACATATATTTGCTTTCTGACTTGAACCTTGCAGGGACTTGTGTCAAATGGTTGAAAACACTCAGAGGGGAAAACCAGAAAGGCTTAGAGCCTTGGTGGAGCAGTGGGCTAATGCCTCCTTAAATAACACCAGCTGCCTGCAATTAGTGCAGGTTCGCATCTCACCAGGCTCAAGGTTGACTCAGCCTTCCATCCTTCCGAGGTAGGTAAAATGAGGACCCAGATTGTTGGGGGCAATAAGCTGACTTTGTCATAATGCCACTTGCGGGGGGCCCGAAAGCCCTAATAAGCAGGCATATACATAGAATGAAGGCTATTGCTAAGCACATTGATTTGTGCTTAGATTGTAAGCTGCCCTGAGTCTTCGGAGAAGGGCGGGATATAAATGGGATTAAAAAACAAAACAAAAAAACCCCCAGCTGTGCTAGTTCAGAGAGCAGGCCTATCAACTCCGCCCTTCAGGGTCCATTTCATGCTTTGAAGAATTGATAAACATCGACTGGATGAAAAGAACAGCCAGGATTTAAGACATGCAGCCTATGACTTGAGAAGGAGTAAACTGTTGTGTAGTGGGTTTCTTGGAAGCAGGAGGTGAGACGAGAGGGTTCAAACAGGAACATTGCTTTATTGTAGTAAGAGGAACAGCACTGAGAACAGAGGCTTCTACGCAGGTACTTATATGGTTGGCCACTAGGTGGCGGCCACTAGGTTTGAAGGAACCTATTCCTTCCCCCCCCCTTTATGGATTACTGCCTTGTCGTGGCGAAGGGGCTTGTGTAATTCAATGAAGCTATGAGCTATGCCATGCAGGGCCACCCAAGACAGAAAGGTCATAGCAGAGAGTTCTGACAAAACGTGATCCACTGGAGAAGGAAATGGCAACCCACTCCAGTATCTTTGACATGAAAACCCTATGGACAGTACCAAAAGGAAAAACTATATGATGCTGGAAGATGAGCCCCTCAGGTTGGAAGGCGTCCAATATGCTACTGGGGAAGAGCAGAGGGCTAGTACTAGTAGCGCCAGAAAGAATGAAGCGACTGGGCCAAAGCTGAAAGGACGTTCAGCTGTGGATGTATCTGGTGGTGAAAGGAAAGTCCGATGCTGTAAAGATTTTTTCTCCATAGGAACCTGGAATGTAAGATCCATGAATCAAGGCAAGCTGGACATGGTCAAACAAGAGATGATAGGACTGAACATTGACATCTTAGGAATCAGCGAACTAAAATGGACAGGAATGGGTGAATTTAATTCAGATGACCATCAGGTATACTACTGCGGGCAAGAATCCCTCAGAAGAAATGGAGTAGCCTTCATAGTCAATAAAAGAGTAGGAAAAGCAATACTGGGATACAATCCCCAAAATGACAGAATGATCTCAGTTCAAATCCAAGGCAAATCATTCAATATCACAGTAGTCCAAGTCTACGCTCCAACCACTGGTGCTGAAGAGGATGAAATTGACTCAGGTATGAATTAAATCATATCCCTGTTGAATATACAGTAGAGGTGACAAATAGATTTAAGGAATTAGATCTGATAAACAGAATGCCTGAACAACTATGGACAGAGGTTCACAACCTTGTACAAGAGGTAGAAAACTAAAACCATCCCAAAGAAAAAGAAATGCAAGAAAGCAAAATGGCTGTCTGAGGAAGCTTTGCAAGTAGCTGAGGAAAGGAGGGAAGCGAAAGGCAAGGGAGAAAAAGAAAGATACGCCCAATTGAATGCAGAATTCCAGAGAATAGCTAGAAGAAATAAGAATGCCTTCTTAAATGAACAGTGCAAAGAAATAGAAGAAAACAATAGAATAGGGAGGACCAGAGATCTCTTCAAGAAAATTGGAGAGATGAAGGGAACATTTCATACAAAAATGGGCATGATAAAGGACCAAAATGGCAGGGACCTAACAGAGGCAGAAGAGATTAAGAAGAGGTGGCAAAATTACACAGAAGAACTATACAAGAATGAGCTTAACGTCCCTGATAACCATGATGAGGTGGTCACTGACCTCAAGTCAGACATCCTAGAACAGGGGTGTCAAACTCAATTTTATTGAGGGCCGCATCAGCATTGCGGTTGCCCTCAGGGGGCTGAGTGGGTATGGCCTGGGTGGGTGTGGCCTACTGGGTGGGCGTGGCCAGCTCTACATTGTTCACATCAAGGGTGCCTATGGGGGCCTGGGCAGGAGTGGGACAGATCTGAGGGTCTCTGGCAGAAGGAGGGTCTCTGGGCCAGGGCCAAGGCAGTGGGGGCTGTTCCATCACTGTTTCCAGGATGGCTTCATGGGCCACATGAAACCACTTTGCGGGCTGGATCTGGCCCCCGGGCCTTGTGTTTGACATGTCTGTCCTAGAATGTGAAGTGAAGTGGGCCTTAGGAAAACTGAGCAACAACAAAGCTAGTGGAGGTGACAGTATTCCAGCTGAGCTATTCAAAATCTTAAAAGAAAATGCAGTAAAAGTGCTACACTCAATTTGCCAGCAAATTTGGAAAACTCAACAGTGGCCACAGGATTGGAAAAGATCAGTTTACATTCCAATTCCAAAGAAAGGCAGTGCCAAAGAATGTTCAAACTACTGCACCATTGCACTCATTTCACATGCTAGTAAAGTTATGCTTAAAATCCTACAAGCTAGACTCCAGCAGTATGTAGATCAAGAACTACCAGAAGTACAGGCAGGATTTCAAAGAGGCAGAGGAACTAGAGATCAAATTGACAACATACGCTGGATCATGGAGAAAGCTAGGGAGTTCCAGAAAAACATCTACTTCTGCTTCATTGACTATGCTAAAGCCTTTGATTGTGTGGATCATAACAAACTGTGGCAAGTTCTTAAAGAGATGGGCGTACCAGACCATCTTATTTGTCTCTTGAGAAACCTATATGTGGGCCAAGAAGCAACAGTGAGAACTGGACATGGAACCACTGATTGGCTCAAAATTGGGAAAGGAGTTCGGCAAGGCTGTATACTGTCGCCCTGGCTATTTAACTTATATGCAGAGCACATCATGAGAAAGGCAGGGTTAGATGAATCAAAAGTTGGAATTAAGATTGCTGGAAGAAATATCAACAACCGAAGATATGCAGATGATACCATCTAATGGCAGAAAGTGAAGAAGAACTAAAGAGCCTCTTGTTGCGGGTGAAGAAGGAGAGTGCAAAACGTGGGTTGAAACTTAACATTAAGAAAACCAAGATCATGGCATCTGGCCCTCTCAATTCCTGGCAAATAGATGGGGAAGAAATGGAGGTAGTGACAGATTTTATTTTCCTGGGCTCCAAGATCACTGCAGATGCGGACTGTAGCCAAGAAATTAAAAGACTCTTGCTCCTGGGGAGGAAAGCAATGGCAAATCTAGACAGCACACTAAAAAGCAGAGACATCACCCTGTCAACAAAAGTGCGTATAGTCAAGGTTATGGTCTTCCGAGTTGCAATGTATGGCAGTGAAAGTTGGACCATAAAAAAGGCTGAGCGCCAAAGAATTGAGGCCTTTGAATTATGGTGCTGGAGAAGACTCCTGCTAGTCCCTTGGACTGCAAGGCGATCAAACTGGTCAGTCCTAGAGGAGATCAACCCTGACTGCTCTTTAGAAGACCAGATCCTGAAGTTGAAACTCAAATACTTTGGCCACCTAATGAGAAGGAAGGACTCACTGGAGAAGAGCCTAATGCTGGGAAAGGTTGAGGGCAAGAGAAGAAGGGGATGACAGAGAATGAGGTGGCTGGATGGAGTCACTGAAGCAGTAGGCATGAGCTTAAAGGGACTCCAGAAGATGGTTGAGGACAGGAAGGCCTGGAGGAATATTGTCCATGGGGTCACAATGGGTCAGACACGACTTCGCAGCTAACAACAACAACAAATTCCTGCCCCAGAGCCAACCAATGATCATCCTGGAGACTGCATGTCTGGGCAGCCAGCGACCATTACACAGACACCCTAATTAAGGAATCTCGAGCAGCATTCAAAGACACATGAAAACAGTTCAAGTAAAAGGCCCAATACATTACAAAAACAATCCTCAATTTTAGCAGCCATTGATAGCCCGCTGCTCCACAAATCTGTGAAGTCTCCTTTGAAAACCATCCAGAGTGGCTGCCATTAGCTCAGATGTTGGGGGTAAAATACACACTGTAAATTGCACTGTATGATAGAAGTATTTCCCTCCATTGGACCATAATCTTTTTGCATTTACCTGTGGCTTCAATAGATAACCTTGAGATTTAACATTGTGAGAAAGGCAGATGTTTCTTTGTCCTCTCTCTTTCTCTCTCTCTCTCCAACACCCATCTTTATTCCAACCAAATAGTTCCAATTGCTTTAGCTTTTCGTTGTAGGAGACAAACATTGTCATGAGTAGCCAAAGTTGTCATATCCTGTGCCCTAATTGTCTTTCCTGTTGCAAATCATGGGGCTTCTTAGAATTATAGAGATGAAAGAGGTGATTTTGGCCATCAGAGATAACCTAACCTGCTCAGGATGGGAATTCAAATTACAATATTCTCAGCAGATGCCTGTCTAACTTGGTTGGATCTCTTGGTATGCAATATAAAAGCAGAGACGGGAGCTATCACTTCTCTGGGTAACTGGTTCCATGACTAAATTGCTCTTTTAAAAGCTTTTGTCTAACATTCAACCGCAATCTGCCTTCCTCTAATCTGTATTTATCCTTCTGTACCCTGAACTCTGGAACAATGCTTCTTCTACATGTGACATTTTCTCATTTTCTCCTCAATGTTCTCAAGGTTAAACCAGCCTGTCTCCTTCAATCACTCTTCATAGGTTTTCTGATCATCCTTGTTGCTGCTCTCTGAGCCTGTTCCAGGTTCTTTGTATATATATATTTTAAGATTAGCCATAAGATTTTGCCTTATGGCTGTATTAAAGCACTTTCCTCAGTCTTTGAGGATGAGGGAAAAGTACGGATTCATACTTTGCACTGACCTCATTCTTAAGTTCTATTTTCCACAGGGAGGGTTGTCCTGATAATAAGGCAAGTTAAAGGAAATTGTCATTGATTTCCCTGGCTTTCTTTGTCCTCCTAACAAACACAAACAGCTGGTAGAGAAATAAAAAGTTCTCCCAATCATGGTCCATAATGTACTGGCTGAGGAATTCTGGGAGTTGAAGTCCACAAGTCATAAAAGGGCTAAGTCTGAAGACCCCTGCTCTAGTGTAACCCACGAACAAATAAAAGCACAGGTATGCACACAGGTGCCATTGCTGAGCATGTTATAGGTAGTCCTTGACTTACAATCACAACTGGGATTAGAATTTTGGGAAGTTGTTAAGAGAGTCATCATATGACCAGACCCAATAATATTATGACTATTTTTACTGTGGCCATTAAGTGAATCACCACGGCTATTCAGCAAATCACAAGATTGTTAAGTGAATTTACTTCCTCAATTGAGTGTGCTTGTGGGAAGCTGGCTGGGAAGGTTGCAAATTGTGATCACATGACACTACGATCATCGTAAATTCAAGCTAAGAATGGTGCAATGGTGGTAAAACATTTTTTACTACACTGGGCTGAAGAAATGATTAAGATGTTGAATTAAGATTGGAAGACTCAACTTCAAGGTCAATTTTGGAAACACTTAAATTGCCTTTGGGCCAGCCATTCAGTCTCAGCCCAAGAGTAAGAAGAAATGGTAAAAGGAATGCTAGATATACATGCTTTGAGCTCCTGAAAAAACCAGCCTATAAATGTAACTAATATAATTTAATAATCCCTCTTCCTAGCTAGGGGTCCCTCTGGATTTTACACTTAGTTGTTTCCAACTCTGTGGGGCAGTGCTCATCTCTGTTTCAAGGCCATTGAGCCAGCACTGTCCGAAGACTTTCCTGTGGTCATGTGGCCAGCATGACATCACAGAGAGCTGTTACCTTCCCACCAAAGTGTTGCCTATTCATCTACTTGCATTTGCGTGCTTTCAAACTGCTAGGTTGGCAAGAGTTGGGGTGAGGACAGGAGCTCAGCAAGCTAAGGAAATTCACATTTCCTACTTAGCTTCTGACGTTGGGTTAGAAAAGCATCTTTTTTTTTTTACCTATACCACTCTGCTATGTTTTTTGGGGAAAAATCCCCCTAATGGAATCTGAGATTTTATTGCCTTAGCAGTTCATTTATTTACTGGGTTTCAGTGCTGTTCCAGCTATTGCTAATACTAAAGAAAATGCAATATATAATATACACACACACACACACACACACACACACACACACACACACACACACACACATATATATATATATATATATATATATATATATATATATATATATATATATATATATGTGTGTGTGTGTGTGTGTGTGTGTGTGTGTGTGTGTGTGTGTGTGTGTGTGTGTTTTCTGAGGTTTTCGCGGGTGTTTGTATGTGGATCTTTGGTCATTCGGGTTTTTCCCCGCGTAGAATTGAAGGTGTAGGAGCAACGTTTTGACGGAATCCCATCCATTATCCTCAGGCTGGTGGCTTCAGCTTCCTTCTTCTGGGATAAGCTGACTTTGTAATAATGCCGCTTGGGGGGTGTATGAAAGCCCTAATAAGCAGGCATATACATAGAATGAAGGCTACTGCTAAGCTTGTAAGCCGCCCTGAGTCTTCGGAGAAGGGCGGGATATAAATGGAATTAAAATAAAAAAATAAAATAAAATAAATATATGTATGTATGTATGTATTATATATATTATATATATATATCCCCGCACATGCGTGCTAGTCGTTTCCAACTCTAGGGCCGGTGCTCATCTCCGTTTCAAAGCCGAAGAGCCAGCATTTGTCCGAGGACGTCTCCATGGTCATGTGGCTGGCATGACTAGACGCCAAAGGTGCACGGAACGCTGTTACCTTCCCACCGTAGTGGTCCCTATTTTTCTACTTGCATTTTTACGTGCTTTCGAACTGCTAGGTTGGCAGAAGCTGGGACGAGTAACAGGCGCTCACTCTGCTACGTGGCACTCGGGATTCGACCTCCCAAACTGCTGACCTTCTGATCAACAGGCTCAGCGTTCTAACCCACTGAGCCACCGCGTCCCTATTAATAATAATTATATCAAAGTAAAGGTGACTATTATTCAGCAAGAAGCAGGGCAACCAAGGCAATCAAGGTTACTAAGTTTGCAAAATTTCAAGGCAACATTTATTTGAGGTGTAGTGAACCAGTGTCAAAAGAAGCTAAATGTTATGTGAAACAGGGCCTTTCCAAGAAGGAAGGGAGGATATTTATTTCTTGGACCGAAACCTTGCTACAGTATGTGAGCTGTGTGAGAGAGAAACCATAAAACAAAAAATTATAGGGCCAAGTTGGGTAGAGCCACCCTGGTGTTTAAAGCAAAGTTTATCAAGTTCCCTGGCACCTCCTGAGATTAACAATCACTGCAGCCGTTACAGAATAACATAAAAGCATAAAACTGAGTTTAGAGAAGAGAAATGAGTGACCCCTTTGAAATAATGGTTTATTTTGCTAGCTTGCTGCAAAACATCTGCCTTCCAATGACCCTTTTCATTTTTTTTATTGCTGTGGGATGTTTCAACCTGGGCTTGCTATTCTCTCTCCTTGTTAACACAGTTGTTTATGGATCCAATTGTTCAGCTCCATTTATTCTTTACAATACCATAAACTCTTTCCTGAACAGCTGTTTACAGCTGTACAAAATTATCAGAATAAGGGGGGAGGGGATAGGTAGGCAACCTCGGCTCTTTTATGACTCATGGACTTCAACTCCCAGAATTCCTGAGTCAGTATGGCTGGCTCAGGAATTCTGGGAGTTGAAGTCCATGAATCATAAAAGAGCCGAGGTTGCCTACCCTTGGGATAAGGCATACTTGAACCTTAAGTTCTTTCAGGATTCAGCCCTTTGATTGGAATGAGTGCTGCAGGGAAAAATTATCCCATATTTTCTCTCCAATACTTCTAATTCAATTTTTTAAAAATCCCATTTATATCCCGCCCTTCTCCAAAGACTCAGGGCGGCTTACAATTTAAGCACAAACCAATCTGCTTAGCAATTTGATGGAAGAAGAAGGATTTTCAAGGAAATTCTGATAGGTGTACTTGCACTTATGTACTAATGAAGCTTTACTGCAGTGTGTGTGAATGTCCTGTAATTCATTATCTTCTCTGCAGCTTCTCATGGACTTCCACACTTCAGTTCAGGTCCAGAGAAGACATCAGGAAGGAATACTTCCTGTGGCACTGTTCCAGACTGGGAAATATGGGCAGCCAAGGAGGCCACATAGAAAGATGTTTGAGAGATAAACAACTCCTTCTAAGATACTTTCAGCAACAGAGGAACCCAAATAAGGCTGTGAAATAGACAATTTTCTTGCAGGGGAAGAACATTTTCATGATACAGTAGGATTGTTTTCACATCTCCTCTGAGAGACATTTAAGTATTTTCCTGGAGAGAGATTTTTGGAAGCTTCAAATAGTGTCTTCTGGGGGTTTGCTTCTTTAGGCAAGGAAGTCAACGGCTTTATGGAAGGGGATGAGAAGCAGGTACATATATATGACTGGAGGTAGCTTTTTTGAACTCAATTCTTAGCTGTAATTCAACATACGAGATGAGAGCCAGTTTGGTGCAAATATGGGGTTTACTCCCTTATTCAGAGACTTGCTGTCCACTGTAACTTACAGTAGCCTCCACACACACCCAAACCGTAGGTCTAGCCCCACACTCACACTGATCATGTTGTGTAGTTGGGTAATGAAACATCCACAAGCAAGCAACCAAGCTCAGAGAGTACCAAGGACTTCCCAGTTCACCCCTGAGTGACATATATTCCCTTCTATTGAAATGGCTCCTTCCCATTTCATGATTTTATATTATGAAACTTGCTTCCATTAAACTGAATAACAGAATAGTTTTGAACCTATACCTTCCTTTGATTAGGTCAGTCCAAATCTGAGTCCCTTTCTGCATTCCGTCTCTAAACTGTGGTGGGATTTTAAGAGAAGTGTAAAAAAAAAGATCAAAGATACACTACTGTTTGTGAACTCTAAGGTTTAGAATAATCGGGATATTTAGCTTTAAATAAACATTCATGAATTGTAAAAGTTAAATACTCATTGAAAATGATGATTTCAGTAAAAAAAGAAAAAAAGGTTGAAGAGGAAAACTAAGCCTGCAGAAATAAATACAGATTTCTCATCATCATACGCAGATGATACCATTCTAATGGCAGAAAGTGAAGAGGAACTAAAGAGCCTCTTGTTGTGACTGAAGAAGGAGAGTGCAAAAGTTGGGTTGAATCTAAACATTAAGAAAACCAAGAACATGGCATCCGGCCCTCTCAATTCCTGGCAAATAGATGGGGAAGAAATGGAGGTAGTGACAGATTTTATTTTCCTGGGCTCCAAGATCACTGCAGATGGGAACTGCAGCCAAGAAATTAAAAGACGCTTGCTCCTGGGGAGGAAAGCCATGACAGATCTAGACAGCACACTAAAAAGCAGAGACATCACCCTGCCAACAAAAGTGTGTATAGTCAAGGCTATGGTCTTCCCAGTTGCAATGTATGGCTGTGAAAGTTGGACCATAAGAAAGGCTGAGTGTCAAAGAATTGAGGCCTTTGAACTATGGTGCTGGAGAAGACTCCTGTGAGTCCCTTGGACTGCAAGGCGATGAAACCGGTGAGTCCTAGAGGAGATCAACCCTGACTGCTCTTTAGAAGGCCAGATCCTGAAGCTAAAACTCAAATACTTTGGCCACCTAATGAGAAGGAAGGACTCACTGGAGAAGAGCCTCATGCTCGGAAAGGTTGAGGGCAAGAGAAGAAGGAGACGACAGAGAATGAGGTGGCTGGATGGAGTCACTGAAGCAGTTTACTCATTGTTTGCTTCTTGACTGACAGTACCCAATCAAGGAACTACCTACTCAGACAAACAAGATAACGGTAAACAACAGCCCAATCAAGGAACCGCTGAGACTACTCTCACCAACATTGGCAGGGCAAACAATTAGTATATAAATTGTTATTTTTTAAAAAGATCCAAACCTTGCAGAAGAGAGAGATACTCTTTTGAAGATTCTTTTTTTTTAACCATAAGAAAGGCTGAGCGCCAAAGAATTGAGGCCTTTGAACTATGGTGCTGGAGAAGACTCCTGCGAGTCCCTTGGACTGCAAGGAGATCAAACCAGTCAGTCCTAGAGGAGATCAACCGTGACTGCTCTTTAGAAGGCCAGATCCTGAAGGTGAAACTCAAATACTTTGGCCACCTAATGAGAAGGAAGGACTCACTGGAGAAGAGCCTCATGCTGGGAAAGATTGAGGGCAAGAGAAGAAGGGGACGACAGAGAATGAGGTGGCTGGATGGAGTCACTGAAACAGTAGGCATGAGCTTAAATGGACTCCAGAAGATGGTAGAGGACAGGAAGGCCTGGAGGAACATTGTCCATGGGGTCGCGATGGGTCGGACATGACTTCACAGCTAACAACAACAACATCATCATACAGCGGATTGATGCTTTTTACAACATCTTTTTAACTGTAGAGTATGTACAGCTTCTATCACCTCTACATTACAATGGACACTAGAGAATAAGGCTCCTAATTCTTATGTATCTGACATTTGGGCTTGCTGCTGGTGTACCTTTCGCCTAGTCACGCAGCAGCAGCCCTGCCTGAGCTGCTCGATGCCCTCTCTGGGCTGGTGGTTGAGTTCCCGAAACTTATAGTTTTGGGGGACTTCAACCTACCATCTCTGGGAGGATCATCTGAGTTGGCTCGGGAGTTCATGGCTTCCATGACGGCCATGGACCTGACGCAAGTAATTTCGGGACCGACTCATGAGGGAGGCCACACCCTTGACCTTGTTTTCTTATCTGGACGGTGGTTAGATGATCTTGGTGGGGGCTCTCCAATTATCATGCCCCTGTCATGGACCGATCATCATCTCCTGCGGCTGGTCTTCCGTTTTGCCACCCCCCGCCGTGGGTGTTTGGAACCACTCAAATGGTACCGCCCCAGACGCTTAATGGATCCCCAGAGGTTCCAGGCGGCGCTGGGGTCCCCACCTGCCTCCCTTGCTCACAGCTCGGCCGAGGCCTTAGTGGAAGCCTGGGAAAGGACGGCCACTGAGGCCCTTGACCGAGTTGTACCCCTGCGGCCCCTGACCCGGTGCAGATCCCGTCGAGCTCCATGGTTCTCTGCGGAGCTCCGGGAGATGAAGCGTCGGAGACGGGGCCTAGAGAGCGGTTGGAGGTCCAGCCGATCCGAACCCGACCGATTGCGACTAAGAGCCTATATTAGGTCTTATCTCGCTGCAATTAGGGAGGCGAGGTCCAACCACTTCGCCACCCTTATTGCGTCCGCAGATAATCGCCCGGCTGCCCTGTTTAGGGTGACTCGCTCCCTCCTAAATCAGGAGGTGAGGGAGGATCCCTTGCAGGGACGTGCCGAGGAGTTTAACCAACATCTGTCGGACAAAATCGCTCGGATTCGGACCGGTCTGGACTCTGACTGGGCAGAGTCTGACGATCAGGACACGGGTGGTCTTGTCGATATCACCTGGGAGGAGTTTGATTCTGTGATTCCGGAGGAAGTGGACAGGATCATGGGGAGGCTGAGCACCACCACATGTTTACTGGACCCGTGCCCTTCCTGGCTGGTTTATGCAGCCCGGGAGAGGACTAATTTTAAATTATATTATGAAGCTGCTGCACTAGTAGGAATAAGTGATTGGATTAATTTGACACAATCGAGGTTATTAAATCTTGAGGGCCATGATCTGTTGTTTGGCTGGCATGCATATTTGTTGTATGATAAGAAGGTAGATACTGTGTTTAGGATGCATATTTTAAGACAGGCATTGCTGAGAGTTTGGAAGAAGTATAGACATAAGTTAAGCAGCAAGATACCATTGTGGGCAATCCCAAAACACGCAATAGAAAATATACATGCTGGTTTCAAACATGATGAGACTACTTACAAGGAAATTTTAAGTTTGGAAAGGAATATTTGGTGCTTGAAATCATATAGTTTCTTGCGAGAAGAGAAGGTTGTTCAGACTTGGTTTCAATATATTCAGTTACAGGCCAGGTGGAAAGAAGACCAAAAAAATGGATTTGCAACGACTGATGAAAATTTGATAAAGCAAATTAGAAATCAAGGACCAGCACATATTAAACGGATATATCTTGCATTGATAGAGATCGATTCAGAAACAGAGCTTGTTAAGGATTGTATGATAAAATGGGCCCAAAACATTCAGGAAGTTATTACAATGGACACGTGGGAAAAGATCTGGGTGAGGAATGTAAAATTCACTCAAGCTCAAAGTTTAAGAGAGAACTTTTACAAAATGTTTTATAGATGGCATCTAGATCCTAAAAAGCTTGCAAGTATGTATCCGAATTATCAGCCTAAATGTTGGAGGTGTGGTGATGAAGAGGCAACATATTTTCACATATGGTGGACATGTAAAAAGGTCAAGGCTTTTTGGATAAAAGTCTGGTGGAATATGCAGAAGATTTTTAAATGGAGGATAAAGTTTTGTCCGCAATTTTTTTTGTTGGGAATAATTGTTGACGCTACAGTTGTGGACTCTAAGTTGATGTTGAATTTAGTTACGGCAGCAAGACTTTTGATAGGTCAATATTGGAAGAAAGAGGAACTGCCGACTATACAAGAGTGGATTTTAAAGGTTTCTGACTTGGCAGAGATGGCGAAGATTTCGGCCTATTTGAAAGATTACTCGCAAGAACATTATATTATGGAATGGAGAAAATGGATTGAGTTTATCCAGAATAAGTATAGGGTCAAGAAGTTTTATCTAGCATTTGAATAAGTCTTCTTTCGTTTTCTTTTTTCTTTTTTTATTTTGTCTTCTATATATATTTAATAATGCTAAGTTTTGTTTGATCCTATATAAGTTAGAGAGTGATGGATTTTAGAATTTATAGTTGTTAGTATATGGTTGTTTATGATTGCCTTTTTATATATATATACCTTGTATTTAGCTCTGGGAAGTCCGGGGGGGGGAGGGGGGTTAGGGGGAGGTGGGGGGGGAGGAGGGAGGGGGGGAGGGGGGGGAAGGGGGGAGGTAGGGAGGGGAGGTAGGGAGGGGGAAGGGGGTTTTTTAAAGGAAAACTGTATTTTTAAAACTTTTCAATAAAAAAAAAAAAAAAGGCTCCTAATTCTTATGTATCTGACATTTGGGCTTGCTGCTGGTGTACCTTTCGCCTAGTCACGCAGCAGCAGCCCTGCCTGAGCTGCTCGATGCCCTCTCTGGGCTGGTGGTTGAGTTCCCGAAACTTATAGTTTTGGGGGACTTCAACCTACCATCTCTGGGAGGATCATCTGAGTTGGCTCGGGAGTTCATGGCTTCCATGACGGCCATGGACCTGACGCAAGTAATTTCGGGACCGACTCATGAGGGAGGCCACACCCTTGACCTTGTTTTCTTATCTGGACGGTGGTTAGATGATCTTGGTGGGGGCTCTCCAATTATCATGCCCCTGTCATGGACCGATCATCATCTCCTGCGGCTGGTCTTCCGTTTTGCCACCCCCCGCCGTGGGTGTTTGGAACCACTCAAATGGTACTGCCCCAGACGCTTAAGGGATCCCCAGAGGTTCCAGGCGGCGCTGGGGTCCCCACCTGCCTCCCTTGCTCACAGCTCGGCCGAGGCCTTAGTGGAAGCCTGGGAAAGGACGGCCACTGAGGCCCTTGACCGAGTTGTACCCCTGCGGCCCCTGACCCGGTGCAGATCCCGTCGAGCTCCATGGTTCTCTGCGGAGCTCCGGGAGATGAAGCGTCGGAGACGGGGCCTAGAGAGCGGTTGGAGGTCCAGCCGATCCGAACCCGACCGATTGCGACTAAGAGCCTATATTAGGTCTTATCTCGCTGCAATTAGGGAGGCGAGGTCCAACCACTTCGCCACCCTTATTGCGTCCGCAGATAATCGCCCGGCTGCCCTGTTTAGGGTGACTCGCTCCCTCCTAAATCAGGAGGTGAGGGAGGATCCCTTGCAGGGACGTGCCGAGGAGTTTAACCAACATCTGTCGGACAAAATCGCTCGGATTCGGACCGGTCTGGACTCTGACTGGGCAGAGTCTGACGATCAGGACACGGGTGGTCTTGTCGATATCACCTGGGAGGAGTTTGATTCTGTGACTCCGGAGGAAGTGGACAGGATCATGGGGAGGCTGAGCACCACCACATGTTTACTGGACCCGTGCCCTTCCTGGCTGGTTTATGCAGCCCGGGAGAGGACACGCAGCTGGTTCCAGGCAGTTATATCGGCTTCTTTGAGTGAGGGTATCTTCCCCGCCGTCTTGAAGGAGGCGGTGGTGAGGCCTCTCCTCAAGAAGCCTGCCCTGGACCCGGCTGTATTGAACAACTTTCGTCCTGTCTCCAACCTTCGCTTTCTTGCGAAGGTTGTTGAGAGTGTGGTGGCCCATCAGCTCCCTCTGGTCCTGGATGAAGCGGATTATCTAGACCCGTACCAATCGGGTTTCAGGCCCGGGCACAGCACGGAGACGGCATTGGTCGCGCTGGTGAATGATCTCTGGAGGGCTCGGGACAGGGGGCATTCCTCTGTCCTAGTCCTATTAGACCTCTCGGCGGCTTTCGATACCATCGACCATGGTATCTTGCTGCGGCGTCTCAGGGGATTGGGAGTGGGAGGCACAGTTTTACAGTGGTTCTCCTCCTATCTCTTGGGACGTTCGCAGTCGGTGTTGGCAGGGGGGCAGAGGTCGACCGCGAGGTCTCTCATTTGTGGAGTTCCTCAGGGGTCGGTCCTCTCGCCTCTCCTGTTCAACATCTACATGAAGCCGCTGGGTGAGATCATTCGTGGCTTTGGAGTTGGGTATCATCAGTATGCTGATGATACCCAACTTTTCTTTTCGACCCCAAACCACCCCAGTGATGCCCTCAACGTGATGTCCCGTTGCCTGGAGGCGGTTCGGGTCTGGATGGGGAGGAACAGACTCCAACTCAACCCCGACAAGACTGAGTGGCTTTGCATACCTTCATCCCGGGTTTATTCGGACATTCCACCTCTGGCTATGGGGGGTGAACTATTACCCCCCGTAGATAGGGCTCGCAACCTGGGGGTCCTCCTAGATTCACGGCTCACCTTGGAAGACCATATAGGAGCTGTGACTAGGGGGGCCTTCGCACAGGTTCGCCTGGTGCGTCAGTTGCGGCCCTATCTTAGCCGGGATGATCTATGCACGGTCACTCGTGCGCTCGTGTCCTCTCGTCTGGACTACTGCAACGCTCTCTACATGGGGCTGCCCTTGAGGACCACCCGGAAGCTCCAACTGGTACAGAATGCAGCCGCGAGAGTGGTGTTGGGAGTCTCCCGATACTCCCACGTTACACCTCTGCTCCGTGAGCTGCATTGGTTGCCAGTTGTCTTCCGGGTGAGATTCAAGGTACTGGTAACGGTGTTTAAAGCACTCCATGGCATGGGGCCGGAGTACCTCAGGGAACATCTGCTGCCGGCATCAAGCTCCCTGCGCCCTGTGCGTTCCCACAGAGAGGGCCTCCTCAGGGTGCCACCGATCAGAGAATGTCGTTTGGTGGCCCCCAGGGGGAGATCCTTCTCTGTGGGCGCTCCGGAGCTGTGGAATCAGCTACCGGTAGAGCTCCGGATGGCGCCCGATCTTCGCTCCTTTCGTCGCGATCTTAAGACATTTCTGTTTGTACAAGCTGGCCTAGCCTGATGGGGATTGTTGGGGTTGTTTTATCTTTGGTCTTTTAATTTTTCTTGGGGTTTTTAGCACTGTATTTCCATTGTTTTTAACTAGGGCAATTGTTTAATCTTTTTTTAATGTTTGTATTTGCTATTTTATTCTGCCCTGTGAACCGCCCTGAGTCCTCAGGGAGAAGGGCGGTATATAAATGTTATTAAATTAAATTAAAATTAAATTAAATTTCAGACTTAATAGATTTGGCTTCCTTGGTATCTTTAGTTTTCTGGGCCAACTGTAAGGAGAAAGAAAAAAAATGACCTGGCCTTGGAATTTTTTCTTCTTCTATTTTTGGTTCCCTTCAAGTCATTCTTGACTATGGCAACCATATGGATAATTCCCTATAGTTTTCTTGACAGCAGAAGTGGTTTGCTGTTGCCTTCTTCCTAGAACTAAGGAAACATGATTAGCCCCAAGTCACCCAAATCTTTTTGTGACTAAAGCAGAACTACAACTTTTAACCTTTTTTGAGAAGCAATATCTGATTTGTAGAAGCAATGCATTAAATCAGTGTTTCTAAGCCTTGACAATTTTAAGATGTGTGGATGTCAACTCCTCGAACTCTCCAGCCAGCCTGACAGCTAGGGAATTCTGGAAGCTGCAGCCCTCACATCTTAGAAATGTCAAGGTTGAGAAACACTGCATTAAATGATTACAGCCTTGGCAATATTTCTTTCACACCATATTTCTTTCACATCCTCAGGGCTACTAATTAGACCTGGATGGTATAGGCAGTTGATGTCAAGGAGAAATGAGCTAGCAGTAGCTATGAGTACTTTTAACAAAAGTGAGAAATCTTGTAGCTCCGTGGCAGTGTATATACTCTTGTGATTTACCTGCTTCTTTTGAGAAAGAAGTAGTTTGGGTTACACTGTTATTGTCCTGTCTTGAACTGTTTGTGGTTCTTTGTTTTGGATTACAAGATGCTGAAGGGGTCCAAAAAGAACCTCAGCTGTTCAGAATCCAGAGGTAACCACAAGATAAATGGTAAAACAAATCAAAATGATGGCTGAAACAGTGCCATCAAAGCCCTATTTTTTACACGCAAGACCTAATTGTCTGTACATTCTGTGTTGACTCTTCATATTTGGTGCTAATGTTTGAATGGGCTAATTCTAATTATTCCAGAATTTAGCATATTTTCTGCATGCTAGTAATGGAACTTGGATCGACTTCTGGCTAAATCCTGAACTCCAAATGATACAACTAAAATCACCTCCCGATTTTCAAGGAACAGCCTTTTCAGAGAATCCTCTTAAGCTACAGCTGCTAGTCATGAATTTATTTTACTGTATTCATTGTTAAAATTATTGAGTTTTTCTGATCAGGTTTGCATTTTGGTAAAGGGAAGTAAGTAACAATACAATAACTACAATAACAACTGGCAATACCATTTTTAACTTCAGTGGTTAAATATGGTAGTATTTGACTAAGTAAATGTAATAACAGCTGCCTATAAGTTAAATCTTGTCATCTCCTGGGGGTTGGCAGGCTCAGTTCTTTTCTAAAGCGTCTGGTCTTCAAGGACTTTGCAGTGGAATGTCTCAACCCAACTCTGCAAGATGATTTGGTTGTCAATTTAGTTTCTGTGGCTGTATCAGGATCAATTGAAGTCCAAAACACATGGGTCTTTTGGGGCAATTGTTCTGTACCAGCCTGCTACCGGCCCTGCAGCAAAAGCAGGGACGACCCCTTTACAAATGGCAAGAGGCTGGAATAAAGCCTGCCAAATTTATTCACATAAAACAAGAGCAAGACAAGACACCAACCATAAAACACGAGCTAAGAAGCAGGAACAATCCAAGCGGTTGCCTTCAGCAAACCAGCCCTCCCACACATTCCCCTTAAATACAGTTCAGGGCGTGGCCTCTCTGTGCCTCCTTCCGAGGTGCCCCATTGCCTTCCTTTGTTTACTCCTGATTGACTGCCTCCTGCGTCGGGCGTCCTTGAACAGGGCCAGCTGTGGGTCATCTTCATCCACGCTGTCAGGCTCACACAGCTGGGTCTGCATCGTGACCAGATGAGAGGGGCCTTGCTGGGGGCTCTCATCAAGCTGTCCAATCCCCTCAGCAAGCTCTTCAACACCCCCCTCCTCCTCCTCTGAGTCATCCGACCCAACTCCCGAACCCACAGGCTGACCCTGAATCACAACAGCAAGAGGAAATAAGATACAAATGAGAACAGTATGCCATGACAGCTTTTTCTTATTATTACTTAATTAAATGGGCTTCTGCTGGCTTCTCTAACTGTAAGGGCCTGATATTAAAAAAATGGCTGAAGTCGGAGCCTCTTCTGAGAAAGAATTTCAGGAGTGAGTTTAAAGGGATGAGATGTGAGCTCTTTAATTTTTTAGTACAGTGACCACCAGCATTGTTCCTTGAGACCCTGAAACCGTCCAGATGCCCTTCCAAAAAAAACACACACCCTTCATGTTTTAAATTCCTCCTACTGGGAATAGCTGGTCCATCAGATGATGACAATCTGCTTCTCATTTCCTAAATCACACGCTTGAAAATTGAATTGCTTAAATTTTGTCATTTGAATGCCAAAGCTGATGGTTCAATCTCAGGAGAACTAGTGATCGCAAATTATCTGGGCATTGTATGTGGCTATGAGTTGCCTCCTCCAGGGGAAGAATTACATTTGCTGTTAAGAAAACATTTTCCTAGACCTTAAAACAAGTTTTTGTATAGAAGTTTGTTTCTTTTATAAAAAAAAGTTTGTTGTTGTTAGTTGTGAAGTCGTGTCTGACCCATCGTGACCCTATGGACAACGTTCCTCCAGGCCTTCCTGTCCTCTACCATCTTCTGGAGTCCATTTAGGTTCACACCTACTGCTTCAGTGACTCCATCCAGCCACCTCCTTCTCTGTCATTCCCTTCTTCTCTTGCCCTCAATCTTTCCCAGCATGAGGCTCTTCTCCAGTGAGTCCTTCTCATTAGGTGGTCAAAGTATTTGAGTTTCAACTTCAGGATCTGGCCTTCTAAAGACCAGTCAGGGTTGATCTCCTCTAGGATTGACTGGCTTGATCGCCTTGCAGTCCAAGGGACTCGCAGGAGTCTTCTCCAGCACCATAGTTCAAAGGCCTCAATTCTTTGGCGCTCAGCCTTTCTTATGGTTAAAAAAAAAAGTAAGAATCTTCAAAAGAGTATCTCTCTCTTCTGCAAGGTTTGGATCTTTTTAAAAAATAACACTTAAAATCTAGCAAATTACCGACAGAAGAGAATATTTGTAGTTCAGGATTGAACTGCGGTGTCAATGGTGCTCATTGAGCTTGGCTGTTTTGTTGCAGACATTTCATTACCAAACTAGGTAACACCATCAGTGCTAGTTGGGAGTGGGGTTTGCTCTCAATTTATATACTAATTGCTTGCCCTGCCAATGTTGGTGAGAGTAGTCTCAGCAGTTCCTTGATTGGGCTGTTGTTTACTGTTATCTTGTTTGTCTGAGTAGGTAGTTCCTTGATTGGGTACTGTCAGTCAAGAAGCAAACAATGAGTAAACTCAAAAGAAAAAATAATAATTATAAAGGTTTCTGATTTTCTTTTACAGTATAAATGTAAAATCACCTCTTGTTCTATAGTTACAACAATATTTACATTTTCTCTCTATAATTTTTATTCTAATCTTTAAAACCATATAATCATAACATCATTGTTTCCTGTTTCCCACAAAATCAATAAGGGCTTCCTACTCATTAATAAAGGGACGCGGTGGCTCAGCGGGTTAGGACGCTGAGCTTGTCGATCAGAAGGTCAGCAGTTTGGCGGGTCGAATCCTGAGTGCCGCGTAGCAGAGTGAGCGCCTGTTACTCGT
This sequence comes from Vipera berus, assembly GCF_964194415.1. NCBI lineage: Eukaryota > Metazoa > Chordata > Lepidosauria > Squamata > Viperidae > Vipera > Vipera berus. Next base: position 80,804,945 of record NC_138208.1, on the reverse strand, counting down.
CCCAGCTTCTGCCAACCTAGCAGTTCGAAAGCACGTAAAAATGCAAGTAGAAAAATAGGGACCATTATGGTGGGAAGGTAACAGCATTCCGTGCGCCTTTGGTGTCTAGTCATGCCGGCCACATGACCACGGAGACGTCCTCAGACAAGCGCTGGCTCTTCAGCTTTGAAACGGAGATGAGCACCGGCCCCTAGAGTTGGAAACGACTAGCACGCATGTGCAGGGGAACCTTTACCTTTACTTTACTCATTAATAAGTTTAGACAATATCCTCTTTAAAGCAGTCAGTTTAGCCATCTAAGCAAATTCCGTCATCTTCTAGTACAGACATGTCAAACACAAGGCCCGGGGGCTGGATCCGGCCCGTGAAGTGGTTTCATGTGGCCCGCGAAGACTTCCTGGAAACAGTGAGGGAACGGCCCCCACTGCCTTGGCCCTGGCCCAGAGACCCTCCTTCTGCCAGAGACCCTCAGATCTGTCCTACTCCTGCCCAGGCCCCCATAGGCACCCTTAATGCGAAAAATGTAGAGCTGGCCATGCCCACCTAGTAGGCCGTATGTACTCTAGCCATGCCCACCCAGTAGGCCATGCCCACCTTGGCCATACCCACCCGGCCCCTTGAGGGCAACCGCAATGCTGATGCGGCCGTCAGTGAAATTGAGTTTGACACCCCTGTTCTAGTAGGAGCTGTAGTTTTTCATATTGAATTAAAAATACATGCAGCCCATTTTATAGGTTCCACTAGTTTTGTATAATTCCAAATGAGAAAGCATAGGATTTTAAGCAAATGGGCCTGCCTTTCTTTCATTTGAGCTTTTCAAATGAACCAGTTTAGACATCTTGCTGCAGTCCGATTGTTTTCAGAGTGCTTCTCCAATTGTATGCAATTTGTCTATTATGTAGTCAAGTTTCATTATTAGCATGCCAAGTGACATGACACTAGGCATCAAGGTATCTATTATGTCCTCAAAACGAAGACATGAGCGCAATGATGTCAGCTGCAGAAATGCCACAGTTATGTACTGGAGTCACAATTTCTGATGAAAGTATGCTATGTTGCAGTGCTTGCATGATGATGCCATAAAAATGTGTTGTCATCTGATTCCTTTTCAAACCATCATCCTGCAGATGCCTATGATGAGGGATATGTCTGAATGCCGCAGAAGCCTCATATTTTTTTGATCTGTCTGCCATGCAGAGATGTAACAGCTGCAATGGGATGGCTATTGTTGTTTTTGCTCATCCAGTAGCATATTTACTTTGTGCAATAGAGAACATTGCAAACACTATCTCTAACATAATGAGACTCTGAGGAGCTGTAAGTCAGGATTGAGAAATAGAATTTCAATGAAACAAATGTTTGGATAGATAACAAGCTATCATGGTAAAATCAGCTTTCTATTTACTTTTTATGAAAGCCAAGGGCTTATCTTCATGCTTTTCTAAACATGGCATAAAGACATCTTGCTAGCTATTTGTTACATGTTCTTTCTGATAGTAGTTCTCTTTCATCTCCAGCCCACTGTAGAAATGACCTGAAGTCAAGCTGTTATAATGTTAAACATGTTATTTTCTAATATATATATTTTAATCCCATTTATATCCCGCCCTTCTCCGAAGACTCAGGGCAGCTTACAATCTAAGGCACAAATCAATGTGCTTAGCAATAGCCTTCATTCTATGTATATGCCTGCTTATTAGGGCTTTCCCCCCCAAGCGGCATTTTTACAAAGTCAGCTTATTGCCCCCAACAATCTGGGTCCTCATTTTACCTACCTCGGAAGGATGGAAGGCTGAGTCAACCTTGAGCCTGGTGGGACTCAAACCTGCACTAATTGCAGGCAGCTGGTGTTACTTAAGGAGGCATTAGCCCACTGCTCCACCAAGGCTCTTATTGTCTAGTATTAGCCCCTTACTCTGTCTAGACTACTGTATAAAGTTATCTAATGGCCTTTCCCCTCTTCCATTCAATCATGGACAGTTTTCTTGGCAAGGTTTTTCAGAAGTGGTGGACCATTGCCTCTTTCTTCCTAGGGCTGAGAGAGAGTGACTGGCCCAAGGTCACCTAGCTGGTTTCGTGCTGAGGTAAGACTTGAACTCACAGTCTTCTGGTTTCTAACCTGATGCTTTAACACTCTACCAAACTGGTTCTTGCATCTAATGGTACTCATAGTGAACATTTCTTGCTGGATTCCAATCTGATATTAGGGATCAGATAGGTGTCTCCTGACATTGTCTTCATCTCATCTTCCACAAAGTTGCAGCACTTCTAGTTTTATAATATAGTATTTGTTTGATTGTATTGATTAACTGGAGAAAAAGGAGGTATAGTTAAAGTCAAGTGTCCATTAAATTTGCCTAGTGGTTAAGATACTGGGGTTGTCAACTGAAAGGTTGCCAGTTTGAGACCCAAACACTGCACGATGGGTTGAGCTCCTGTTCTTGCCTCAGCTCCTGCCCACCTAGCAGTTTTAAAGCATGCAAATGCAAGTAGATAAATAGGTACCACTTTGGTGGGAAAGTAACAGCTCTCTGCATGTCTTTAGTTTATAATCATGCCAGCCACATGACCACAGAAGCATCTTCAGACAACCTCAGCTAAGAAACAGAGATAAGCACCACCCTATAGAGTCAAACATGACTGGACAAGGAAAACCATTACCTTTATCTTTTTATAGGCATTTTATATCATATATGTAACATTTGCATGGTTTTCACATAATTTACATTCAACCTTAAATAAATGTAATATATATTACATTTGTATTAAATAAATTTAACATATGTAATAGGGTTTAATATACATTAAAATATTCTTAACTGTGGGGTCCTTGATGATTTTTGAGCCTGGTTGTCTTCTTGCAGACATTTCATTACCTGATGATGTTATTTATTTATTTATTCAGTCATTCATTCATTCATTCATTTATTTATTTATTTATTTATTTATTTATTTATTTATTTATTTATTTATTTATTTATTTATTTATTTATTTATTTATTTATTTATTTATTTATTTTTGGGACTTATATGCCGCCCTATCTCCCGAAGGACTCAGGGCAGCTAACAACAATAAAAATACAATAATACAAAAGTTAAAAAAAAAGAATTAAACTAGCAGCCCCAATAATAAGTTGAAAACATTTTAAAAATCCCTGTCATCAGTCCAGGTCAGCCTGATGGAAAAGAACTGTTTTAAAGCCGTGGCGAAAGGACCGGAGATCCGGTGCCATCCGGAGCTCAAGGGGAAGGTGGTTCCACAGGGCTGGCGCTCCCACAGAGAAGGCCCTCCCCCTGGGGGTCACCAGCCAACATTGTCTAGCCAACGGCACCCTGAGGAGGCCCTCCCTGTGTGAGTGCACTGGGCGATGGGAAGTCGTTCCCGGCAGTAGACGGTCCTGCAAATATCCCGGGCCTAGGCCATGTAGGGCTTTAAAGGTAAGTACCAACACCTTAAATTCATTACCCTACTTGGGTAATGAAACATCTGCAAAAAAAACCCCAAATCAATTCAGAGAGCACGAAGGACCCCACAATTCAACCCTGCACTACAAATATTCTCTTCTATTAAATAGTCTTAAAATGTGCAAACATTGGTCGGATTGAAGCAGTCAGAAGCCAAAGTCATCCATAACATCTGAAGTCTGCTGGACTGGACTCCATAAAATCAGAGTTGTAACGCAGTCCAGATTTTGTAGTTCAAATTTCGTAAAGGTTCGGGAAACAAAATCAGGGATGCTCCAATTAAAACGTGAGCCAGTTTTTTTTGTCTCCCTGAGATCCGCATACGGTGGAGGAGAAAGTACAAACTGGGACTCAGTTGTTCCATCACCTGATTTTGGGGCAAAATACAAAGTAGCAGCACATCTATCATCTGGAGCTTTATCTACTTTATCTCATTAAAGCGCAATTATGTTTTTTCAGAGACCTAATGGAAAGAGATTTTCTTTTCTTTTCTTTTTTCCTTTCGTCTTGGCCGGCAAAGTGTTTAGTCATTATAAACATTTCACGTTTTGCCTGCCAAGTAGGATGAACAGGTATTGATGAGGCTCTCATTTTCTGCTTCACTTGAAATTCGTACCAACATATTTCACTCTCCATTAACCCTGTGGATGGGGGACGCCAAGCAAAGAGGTTCATAAGAACTGCCCATGTTTGGCCTGTGTTTTTTTTTGCAGGATGAACTGAGTTCATCAAGGGGGTGGTATAAAGAGAATTGGGATGTTTCCTCTCATTGGGTGTTCGTCCAAAGCCATTTTCTTCTTTGTGGCCATCCGCAGCCTAATTGGCAGTTCCACGTTCCTAATAGGTAGTCTGGAAATGAGAATTCTCCACTGCTCTCATTGAAGGCTAATTCTGGACTCCTAGTTTAATTTATTTCTTAAAAGCTCCCTTCTTTCCCGTTTGCTTTTTCATAGCCCTACGCAGACCATTAAAATGGTATTATAAACATAATCAAAAAATAAAACATCATGGCAAAAAAAGGAGAGAGAGAAAATTATTGGCACAAATGGGAAATGGAGAAAAAAAGCTTGATCATTTTGGGCTATATATTTCTTTGAATCTGCTCACATCTCAGAATGTTTCTTAAAAAGTAGACACTTATGCAATGACATGTCATCCTTGCCAGGGAGGAAACAAAGTCACAGGGGGCTGTTAGTACCAAATAAACATTAATCCATTTTCATCAGGTTTTATCTACTCAGCGGGAACCATTCTTTATTGCATTGTATTAATCTTAATATTCGGCAGCTCTTCCTGGGATGGGAGTTTATTGAAAGCACTTACAGGTAATCCCCGACTCTCAACAGTTCATTTAGTGACCATTCAAAATTGCAACAGTACTGAAAAAAATAACTTATGACTGTTTTTCACATTTATGCCATTGCAGCATCTCCATAGTCACGTGATCAAACTCTGGACACTTGGCAACTGGCTCATATTTATGACAGTTGGAGTGTCCTGGGCTCAGGTGATTACCTTTTGTGTTCTTCTGACAAGCAAAGTCAATGGGGAAGCCAGATTCACTTGACAATCATCTTAACTAACTTAACAACTGTATGATTTGCTTAGTAACTGTGGCAAGAAAGGTTGTAAAACGGGGCAAAATTCACTTAACATGTGTCTCGCTTAGCAACAGAAATTTTTGGCTCAGTTGTGGTGGTAAGTCAAGGACTACCTGTATAGGATTCCAATTCTTACCTTATGGCTCCCATTGTCATGGATAGACTTCAGTCTATCTGACAGGCTTTTTTTCCATTTAGCTGGCATACAAATTTCAAAGTATGCTATAGAGTGGTGGGATTCAAATACCTGAACAAATGGTTCTCTGCATGGATGCCTCTTCCGGAAGTATGTTCTGAGCCAGGGAGGCCTCCCAGGTCCAGAACGGCCCACTGGAAGTAAATGGACACCATTTCCAGAAGTCCATTCTGAGCCTCGGAGGCCTGGGGGACTTCTGGAAGTGGTGTCCACACACTTCTGGTGGGTCCTTCTGGGCCTGGGAGGCCTCTGCAGCTCAGAACGGACTTCCAGAAATGGCATCCATGCACTTTTGGTGGGCTGTTTGGGCCTGGGAGGCCGCCCCACCTCAGAACGGACTTCTGGATGTGGCGCCCATGCACTTCCAGTTCTCCGTTCTGGGCCTTGCAAAAAAGGGCTAGAGCATCAGCCGGTTCGCCAAAGTCAACAAAAAATTAGCTACTGGTTCTACCAAACCAGTGCGAACTGGCTGAATCCCACCACTGATGCTATAGGTGGTGGAATGGTTCACATATTTCTGGAGGTGTCTGCAGGATCCACAACTTTTATTAAATGAACAAAAGTGATCTTGTATTGTGATGTAACCTTTCACACATGCACGCAACACCACAACACATGTATAAAGTGGATGCAGCTACTGTTGCATTGACACAACACTGCTTTTGTCATTTCTCCCCCTGATTACTCCTCATTTTCCCCCCACACAGCTGGATACTTCCACTTTCCAGTTGAAATTTTAGCAGAAGAATTCTAGTTTGGTTCACTTGGAGCAGAACCAAGAAACTACTATCTCCTACTACACGTCATTTGAGGACTTCTTTATTTCTGTGTAACTATCTCTGGATGCTTCCTATCCCTCCAGTATAAATCCCTCCAGACAAATTTCCCAGCCTAGTGAAGTGAAGGTGAAGCAAAATGAAGCACCATCGAACTTCACTCTTTAGAAGCTGGGAACCAGAATGCATGTGAAGCAGCTTCAAAGGGAATCTTCACCTGAGCTATGATTGAAACCCCTCTGAAATCTTGGCCAGTTCCACTACTCCCTCAACTATTGGGAGTCTAGTCGAAAGTGATTTTCAAAAAGAGATTTCATAACTCTTGAAGACGGAGCGATAAGACTTTTCTCCAGATCTTCATAAGGAATATTTTTAGTTCACAAAGCACCAGTTCTCACATTTGTCATCTCTTTTTTAAGCTTCTGTTTATCATAACCACAGAGGCAGTGCCTAGACAAACATGCTTAATCATAAAAATCTAAGATGATCAGACTGTCTTAGTTCTTTGGATGGGACCCCCAAAGGAAAGCCCACAAAGCTGTGGGCTAAATCAGGAAACAAAATGCAGTGAAAAGTGAATGGCAGAACCCTTGTAACCATATATAGTTTTATTTGAAGCCAAGTCTTTTAATAACTTTGCACCTTCCTTCCTTCCTTCCTTCCTTCCTTCCTTCCTTCCTTCCTTCCTTCCTTCCTTCCTTCCTTCCTTCCTTCCTTCCTTCCTTCCTTCCTTCCTTCTCTTAAAGGTTCTTTTTCCAAGAGGCAAGTGGAGTTTCTTTGGGGTTTTTTGAAGATGTTTCACTTCTCACCCAAGAAACTTCTTCAGTTCAGTCAGATCTGAACTGTTTTAACTGAACTGAAGAAGCTTCTTTTTTTTATTAAAGAGTTTTACAAAATTTTACAATATATCCCCAAATCCCTCCCACCCCAACCCCCCCACTTCCCCCCCACTTCCCAGAGCTAAATACAGGACTATAGTTACAACAATCATATTCTAAATAAAAATTTACACAATATACAATCAACCAAATTCGTACTGCGCTTTAACTCTCTCTTAACATAACTACAAACAATAACAATATCCCACTAAATTCTACTCATAAGCTAAATGGAACTTTTTGGTCCCATATTTGTTTTCAATATAATTTATCCATCTCCTCCAAACTGAAATATATCTCTCCTGTGAGTGATCCTTTAAATAAGCAGAAATCTTGGACATTTCTGCAAGATTAGAAACTTTAAACACCCATTCTTCTACCGTGGGCAGATTGTCCTTCTTCCAATATTGTCCCACCAGTAACCGTGCTGCCGTTATCATATTCAACATCAGATTAGTCTCTTTGACATCACAATTTACAACAATACCCAGTAAGAACAATTGCGGGGAAAACTTTATCTTCCTCTTAAAAATCTTTTGAATGTTCCACCAAATTTTAATCCAGAAGGCTTTTATGTTTCTACAAGTCCACCACATGTAGAAATAGGTAGCTTCTAAGCTACCACACCTCCAACACTTAGACTGCAGATTAGGATACATGTTGGACAACTTCTTGGGATCCAGATGCCATCTATAAAACATTTTGTAAAAATTTTCTCTTAAATTTTGAGCCTGGGTAAATTTAACATTTCTGACCCAAATTATCTCCCAGGTGTCCAACGAGATTGGTTCCTGAATATTTTGTGCCCACTTTATCATGCAATCTTTAACCAATTCCGTTTCCGAATCCAATTCAATTAAAGCATTATATATCCTCTTTATATGTGCACAATTTGAATCTCTAATTTGCTTTACTAAATTTTGATCCATAATTGTGATACCAACCTTTTGATCTGACTTCCACCTAGCTTTCAATTGGGTATATTGAAACCAAGAGTAATTTATGTTTTCTTGTCTTAACTCCTCTGCTGATTTAAGTTGCCAATCATTCCCTTGCAATTTGAGTAGTTCCTTATAAGAAACCATATCCCTACTCACTCCCATAGATACGCCCTCTATCGCGTGTCCAGGAATTCCCCAAATCGGTATTTTATAATTTAACTTATAATAGTACTTTTTCCAGACACGCAGTAAAGCACTTCTAAGAATATGGGATTTAAAAGCCCTGTCTACCTTCTTAAGGGGACGCGGTGGCTCAGTGGGTTAGGACGCTGAGCTTGTCGATCGGAAGGTCGGCAGTTTGGCGGGTCGAATCCCGAGTACCGCGTAACAGAGTGAGCGCCTGTTACTTGCCCCAGCTTCTGCCAACCTAGCAGTTCGAAAGCACGTCAAAATGCAAGTAGAAAAATAGGGACCACTACGGTGGGAAGGTAACAGCGTTCCGTGCGCCTTTGGCGTCTAGTCATGCCGGCCACATGACCACGGAGACGTCCTCGGACAAGCGCTGGCTCTTCGGCTTTGAAACGGAGATGAGCACCGGCCCCTAGAGTCGGAAACGACTAGCACGCATGTGCGGGGGAACCTTTACCTTTTACCTTACCTTCTTATCATAAAGCAAGTATGCATGCCATCCATATACCAAATCCCATCCCTCAAGATGAAGTATTCTCTTGTTAGTTAAATTAAGCCAATCACTAACCCAGGTCAAAGCAGCCGCATCATAGTACAATTTCAAATTCGGCGCCTTGAGTCCCCCTCTTTCCCTGGCATCCTGAACTGTTTTAACTGAACTGAAGAAGCTTCTTGAATGAGAAGTGAAGCATCCTCAAGGAAAAAGAAGGAAAGTCCACTTGCCTCTTGGAAAAAAAGCACCTATGGGACAACTTTGACCTGATTGACTGAGTATCTCCATAGATATCCTTCCTGCCTTGTTTTCCTGGTTTTAAAGTTTTTGTGAAGGTTATTTCATGATCGAATGATTGTTATTAACTGTTTTACTGGGGAAGATGTGAAATGAATGAATGGCGCACAGTTCTGTAATTTTTTTAGGGAAATGAGAATGGAGCTTTCATGAAAACACTATTAGCACCTGCAGAGTTTTCATTTTTTCCACCCCAAACGAGAATCACACTCAATATATAAATGAGGAGAAATTTCACCACTCTCAAAATATCCACAGGGTCTATTTTACAAGCAACTGACTATACTATTGCATATTCTCACAAGTAAGAAAAGATAGGTTCTAAATTTATAACACAGCGAAATGGTTGCTGAGAATGAGAATAGTAATAATATCTGAAGTACAACAATCCTGGTATGTGTTGTTTTCAGAACGTGGTATTCTTAGTAGTAAGTATTCAGATGTACTAAGTCTGGGCAACTATACATCTCAGCTTTCATTTGACCCATGATGAAAAGTACAAGCAGAAGTACTTATGAACATTTTGGATAAGTCTGTTAATACAATTTGTTATTATAAACTGGACAAATTCTTTAGGGAAATTTATCTGGTGGCAGCTTGTTATAACTTAGGATCCTGGCAAAGATTTTTTGAAAAACCAACCAGGATTCTTAATAACTTAGCAGTATGAAACTCTGGCTCTTAACTCTGTTTTTCTCTCTGACTTACATGCTCCTTTGGTTGAATTGTTTTACTTGCATATTTGGAGCTTTCTAAAACTTTCAGCTACTGTAGATGGTGGTATGAAGGTTTTACTTAGGTATTAAATGTCCTTATTACATGTGACATTTTGCAAATAGATTACTATTCAGGCACTCTTGAGACCAGATCAGTCTGATTGAAGCAAGATTGCTGTATCATGTATTTTTGGACCTGTGTTTCTCTCATCCTTGGCCAGTTGAAGATGTATGGACTTCAAATCCCAGAATTCTCAAGCCAGTATGGCTGGCTGGGAATTTTTGGGAGTTGACATCTGCACATCTTCAATTGGCCAAGGTTGAGAGACACTGCTTTAGATCATCTCTCAGAGATGCTAATTAGGTGGAGGGATACAATGATCTGAGGGTGTTCATTGGATTGAAACTAGGTTTGGTACCCATTTGGCCATAAAAAATGTGTTTGGGAGACATAATATATTTTCTTGTGCCTCTCCATAGGGTTGATATCAGATCTATCTTAGGATGGAGTTTTTCTTTATTACCATGGAAATATTAGGAATGAATGAATAGGATCAGTCTTATCTTGATTACTGGTAACCTGGGAAACCATGTAGATTGAAAAATACCATCATTATCATAACAGCAGAAGAAAGACATTCCTGTGCTACCTATTGTGTTATACATATAAAAAAGAAGGAGACACACCACCTTTTAATGTGAATTCTTAGAGTTTTGAAGGCTGGGTATCCATCCACCCACCCACCCATCCATCCCTCCATTCATTCCTCCATCCATCCAGTTTTAGACCATTTTTGTGGGTTATGGCTTAAAAAACAGCAAAGCAAAAACTACTCAATGTCCAGGGGAAGCAAAGCCAGTGTATGTTCAGCTGAGCACACATTATCTTTGCCAACATTTGCAAGCACATTGAACAATGTTCAAGCTTTTTTTTCCTCAAAAAGTACAAGCGATGCTCTTCCTTGTAAGCATATTTATATTTATATTTATTAAATTTTTATACCGCCCTTCTCCCGAAGGACTCAGGGCGGTGCACAGGGCAATAAAGTTAAAAAACAATTAAATATTATGCCCGGTATAAACAGTAATTAAAACCATGTTAAAAACCCATCCCTTAACCCAGGGGTGTCAAACTCAATTTCATTGAGGCCGACATCAGCATTGCCGTTGCCCTCAGGGGGCCGGGTGGGTATGGCCAGGGTGGGTGTGGCCTACTGGGTGGGCGTGGCTAGAGTGCGTATGGCCTACTGGGTGGGCGTGGCCAGCTCTACATCATTCGCATCAAGGGTGCCTATGGGGGCCTGGGCAGGAGTGGGACAGATCTGAGGGTCTCTGGCAGGAGGAGGGTCTCTGGGCCAGGGCCAAGGCAGTGGGGGCCGTTCCCTCACTGTTTCCAGGATGGCTTCGCAGGCCACATGAAACCACTTCGCGGGCTGGATCCGGCCCCCGGGCCTTGTGTTTGACATGTCTGCCATCTGGGCTCAGATGTTAAAATGTGTTGATGTTGACCTCTGATATCAAACGCGGCAGTGAAAGTGATGGTGGACGTTACCTTTTTCAAGTTGAGTGCGCCTGATTAAAAGGAGGAAAAAGTCCCTCTTAAAAGCCCCAAGGGTTTACAGAGCAAAAGTACTCAAGTTCCAGAAAACAGAGCAGACATCTGTAGGAAAGAGAGACGTTAATGGTATTGATCATTCTTCTCCACCGTTGTTTTCAGTTCAGGTTTGATTTATTTTGCAAGCTCTCTTCAGGAAAGAAAAAAGCTGAATAAGACAAAGAGAGTCTTTAAAGAGCTCATAAAGTAGATAAATTGTGAAGTTGTAAGTCAGATGCTTTAGGTGTTGCTGAAACCAAATTAGCTCGGCTTTTATTTTAGGTCAGCACAAAAAAGGCTTGTAGCAAGCCAAACATTTCCTTAATTCACCTTTTGCAGCTTGCTCAGCAACTCCTTTCTGTAGAGTTTAGCCCGTTGCCAAGTGTCCACATTTTGTTCATGTGACCGTTGGGGTTACTGTGATGGTCATAAGTCCAAGGACTGGTTACAATCCCTTTTTTTCAGTGTGTTTGTAACTTTGAACGTCTCTAACGAGTGGCTGTAAATTGAGGATTATCTGTATCGATCTTCAATTATCTGTATTAATCTTTTTTTTTTAATGAGACTGAAAGACAGAAGCCAGACAATCATAGGACTATCAGACTGGCTACTGTTGAGAAGGAGGGATTACACATTGGTAAATGTATTACATTTGTAAATGTATGTAGATTTATTCCTTATCCTACTGGCTTGTGGTGCTCAAGGCAACTTAAGAATAAAGTCATTATTAATGTGATATTAAAGCAAAAATCATTAACATATTGTTATTAAAGAATATTTTTAAGCCAAATTTACTAGAGCCACTTGGTCTGCCTCCAGTTCACTGGAAATTTATTCCAAAGATCTGGCAGTACTTTAGAGAAAAGAGAGGAGGAGGAGGAGGAGGTGGAGGAGGAGGAATATATATATATATATTCCTGGAAATGTAAGGATGAGTAATAAAGTTACAAGTCAGCTGCAGGAAAAGGATCCTAAAACAGGATCCATTTTACCATGCAGGAGAGCTTCCCTGCAAAGTGGCTCGAATTATACCCAACCATTTAGTAAGTGGTCACAATGGATGTGCAATTGGGTCTGCCTTCACTTCCCGCATTTTAGACTGGCCACCACACTTATTACAGGTAGTCCTCGACTTACAGCCACAACCGAGTCCAAAATTTCTGTTGTTAAGTGAGACATTTAAGTGAGTTTTGCCCCATTTTGTAACCTTTCTTGCCACCGTTGTTAACTGAATCGCTGCAAGGGTTAAGTCAGTAAAAGGGTTGTTAAGTGAATCTGGCTTCCCCATTGACTTTGCTTGTCAAAAAGGTCACAAAAGCTGACCCCAGGACGTGGCAATCGTTATAAATATGAGACAGCTGCCAGGCGTCTGAATTTTGATCAAGTGACCCTGGGGATGCTGCAATGGCTGTAAGGTTGAAAAGCATTCATCAGTCGCATCTTTCAGTGCTGTTGTAACTTCAGATGGTCACTAAATGAACGTTTGTAAGTTGAGAACTACCTCTATTTCCATATGCATGTAGTCCTCATGATTTTCAGGCTAATCAAAAATATCCTTACATGACCCCCATCAGCTACATACCTTTACTTAGGTTTTCTGCTTTTTAATACATATACATATATCTATATCTATATCTATATCTATATCTATATCTATATCTATATCTATATCTATATCTATATCTATATCTATATCTATATCCATATCTATATCTATATCTATATATATATACACACACACATACACATACACATACATATATATATACAGTATATACATATACATATACATATATATATATGCCAATATCACCCTACCGTAGTCGGTATTTGTCAAACAGATGGTGCTTTTTTCCTCAGAATTTCCAGAAAGCTTGGCCGACACAGTATCATCCATCAGCTGCAGTTCGATAAGTCTTATGACCTCATTCAGTCTCCCCTAATTTTCCAGATCAGAAAGTTAACTGACCTACCATCCCCTAAATTGGAAATCTTTTGAGTGATGAATTGTTAGTAGACTCCCTCCCACTGGATTTTTTTCCCCCCAAGTAAGAAGAGAAAGAATGAATAGGCGAGGAAGTCTCCTATTGAGATCGATACTCTCATTAACTCTATTTAATTCATTCAATTGGATTGATTTGTTAGCTGGAGAATGAGGTCAGAGTGAAGTCCCGTCCGATTCGCTGAACTCCACAGCTGTTCTATAGATAGATTCTTGGCTTCAAGGGGGAAGTAAAAGCCTACTTTCTCAGCATGGTTAATTGGATTTCAGGGCACCCTAAGAGAAAGTCTTTCGTCCTGACAAAATGTATAGGTTAGGAAATTGAAAATGGTGTCTCAATCCCACCATTCAATTGTTAGCCTGATTACAGAAGCCATGGGGGTCCGCCTTTAAATTTGGGAGAGACAGGTCCACATCTTAAATGGGCAAATAAAGGGGTTGAAGGAGGTGCACCAATATGGTTGTTTTTTTAGCTTTCTTGTCAGAAATGTTTTATTATTCATGCGGGGATTTTTATTTATTTATTTATTTTGAGAAGGATGTAAGAGCAAGCATCCTGGGCTCAGACATGTAAAATGGAGTTGATATATCTGGAATGCAGTCCGGTATTTGCAACAATCAGGCCTATCATCCATGGAACGGTCCATTAATCATTTAACAGATTTGCCTTGAATGAAAGACCCTTCACTGAAAAAAATCAATTCTAGTCTATTAAAATAAAGCCCCAAAGGCTGTTTCCCCATTTTGAATTTTCTCCAGATACTTGAGTTTCCTGACTCGTGGTTTGCAATGAACAAAACTGTTGTGTACTGGGTTCTTTGTAGCAAGCAGGAGATGAGGTAAGAGAGTTCAGGCAGGAACATGCTTTATTGAATGCAGGAACTGAACTAGTAACCAAAGCTTCTACGCAGCTATTTATACTGTTGGCCACTAGGCAGCGGCCAATAGGTTTGAAGGAGCCTATTGCCGCCCTAGAGCCAACCAGTGGTGGTCCTGGAGACTGCTTGTCTGTAGAGCCCATCAGGGTACCCATGTTTCACTCCCGGGCTTTGCCCATCTACGACCACCTCCCCATTGTACTGACTGCTAGAGTCCTCAAGGTATGTGAATTGCCCTGCTTGGCTGCCGGTTTCTGGCTCTAGGAGCGGACCCGTCGTGAGGTCCTCGCTTTGTGGCCGTTCTGGGAACCGCTTCTGCAGCTGATCAATATGGCGGCAAACGACTTGCTCGCCATCCAGAACCACCTTGTATGAGAGGGGGCCCAAGACTTTGATGATTTTACCTGGCACACACAAGTTCCCATGCCCATAATTCTGGGCCCACACCCCATCACCCACTTGCAACCCCCTTGGAGGCTTTGGGTGAGAGGTGTCTGCTGCCACCTGGTCTGGATGCAACCTGTCTAGTTTAATGATGAGTCTTCTTCCCCAGCGAAGCTCTGCTGGGCTCTTGCCTGTTGCTGTGCAAGGCGTAGTGTGCAAAAAATCAGCCAACCTATGGTGCCAATCCCCAGTCACTATGCGCTTGAGTGACTTTGCGCACCATCCATTCGGACTGCCCATTAGTAGCATGCCTTATGAGGTTAGTCCTCAAGAAGGCTTGCAACTCTGCCGCTGTGAACTGGACCCTGTTATTGGATACTACGATGTCCGGCAGCCCGCGTGTTGCAAAAAGCTTTCTAAGCACCTGGATGGTCCTAGCAGTAGTCATATTTGCAATAGGAATAACTTCCAGCCATTTAGAGTGGCTGTCGACCACTATCAAAAATTGCTGTCCCTGAAAGGGCCCAGTGAAGTCGATGTGAATCCTTGACCAAGCAGTGTGTGTCTCCTCCCATCTGTGAACAGGAGCATGTGGCATTTCTGGCCTGGACAGTTGACACGTGTACTTGAGCCTTGATAGCCTTATCTAACCCAGGCCACCATAGATAGCTTCGTGCCAATGCCTTCATCCAGACGATGCCCAGATGCCCCTCATGCAAAGATTGAAGTACCCTGTTTCTTAATGAACTGGGGACAATGACCCTGCTCCCCCATAAAATGCACCCCTTGTGAGCTAAAAGCTCATATCTACATGTGAAGTAGCTCTGGATCTCGGGTCCAGGACTATTGTCAAGCCACCTGGTGTGAATCCAGGACAGCACCCTGCTTAAAACCTTGTCTGCAGCAGTTTTTGTAGCTACATCCCTAGCATGGAGGGGAAACTCAGGCAAATCCTGAACAGACAAAATGCAAGCTGCTGGAGCCAGATCTGGCTCAATCTGTGGCAATGGCAACCGGCTAAGGCCGTCTGCGTGGCCCATGTCTTTGCCAGGTTTGTGAACCAGCCTGAAACTGTAGGCTGACAAGAAGATGGACCATCTTAACATCCTAGGGGACAAAATTTGGGGTGTCTGCCTATCTGTAGTAAATAACCCCAACAGTGGCTTATGGTCAGTGAAGACCGTGAATTCCCTGCCATACAAATAATCATGGAATATCTTCACCCTGGCCACAATGGCCAAGGCCTCTTTGTCAAGTTGCGCGTAATTGGGCACAGCAGAGGACAATGTCCTTGAGTAATAGGCAATTGGGACTTGAGTCCCATCACTTTCCAAATGACTTAAAAAAGCCCCTACCCCATAAGGGGATGCATCGCACACAAGGCATACAGGGAATGACTCTTTAAAGTGAGTGAGCACTGAACTGGAAGACAGTAGTGACTTTACTGCCTTAAAACTGTTTTTGTGAACCTTGGTCCACTTCCATGGGGTGTTTTTGTCTAAGAGCCGGTGTAACAGCTCTGTCACTGCAGCTTTGTTAGGAAGGAACGTATGGTCAAAATTAAGGAGACCCAAGAATGCCTGAAGCTCTCCTTTTGACCTGGGGCTAGGTGCCAGCTGAATGGCCTTCAGTTTGGACTTGGCAGGGTGGATGCCTTCAGCATCAATATGGAAACTCAGGAACTCAGTAGAGGGGACCCCAATGCTACACTTAAGGCCCGCTTTGCGGAACCGTTGAAGGATGGCCTTGAGCCTCCTTGCAAGCACCTCAGTGTACTCACCAGTGATGAGCACATCGTTGAAGTAGGGGCATACCCCTGGAATGCCCTTGAGCATACGCTCCATAACATAATGCCAGGGGCTACACTAACCCTGAATTGGAGGTGCTTTACTTTAAAAGCCCTCCTGTGCATTACAATGGTTTGTGCAGCGGCTGTGGCCTCATCCACAGGTAGCTGTTGATAAGCCTGTGCCAAATCTAACTTCACAAATACCGTACCCCCTTGCAGTGATGCCAAGATGTGGCTAACGACTGGCCCCCGTTACACATGCTGCTTAAGTGCCCAATTAATGATGCACTTGTAATCAGCGCAAATCCTGACTTCCCTGTTGGCCTTAAGTGGTATGATGATTGGGGTTTCCCATTCACCCCCTTCTACGGACTGTAGTACCCCCTGTTCAACTAGCTTATCCAGCTCAGCATCAATCTTATGTTTAAGTGCAAATGGCACTCTGCAGGGTTTGATCCTGATAGGCATTATGGCAGGATCAAGTTTAAAGGCTATCGGAGGGCCCTTGTAGGTTCCAAGGCTAGTGTCAAAAACATCTGCGAACTCCTCACATACTGATGTCAAGTTCGCCATTTGTGTCCGGTGGTTTCCAGTGACCTGGATGCCCAGAACATCAAACTAATCAAGCCCAATTAAGCTTGTTCACTGGCCCTCCACTACAATAACGGTCAGGATGATGTCAGATGGCCTAAGCTTGGCCCACCTTTTGCTGCAGTTGCAGACGAAATGGAAGGTTTCAAGTAAAATGATGGACACGGCTGACCCAGTGTCCAGTTCCATCCTGCAAGGGATGCCTTGCAGCTCGACCTGAAGTCTGAATTTGGGCTTAAGAGGGCGGCAAGCTCCCGTGTGGCAAACGCTCCAACAGCTGGAGCAAAACCCTACACTAAACTGCCCCAGGGCCCCGGTACCTCTCCTGATCGGAATGTCCGATTGGGGGTCCTTCTGTCAACCTCTACAGACTGAAGCAATGTGGCCAGTCTTCCCGCAGGCCCAACACATGGCTGTCCAGAACCTGCAGTTCATGCATTGGTGGCGGCTGCCACAACCCAGACACCGAAGAAAGGGAACTGCCTTGTAAGTAGTCCTTTGTTGTTGGTTGTTGTGCCATTGAAGCTTGTCCACTTCATGGTTGCAGTCGACATCTTCTGTGAGTTCGGCATCCTCGTGGTGGATGGCCTCCTCATGCTGAGTGCTTTTGGCGGGCCGCATGGCTTTCATGGCCCTGGCAATGGCTTCATCCACCATGATCTCTTTCAAGGCTTCCTGGAGTGAGAGAGTGTCTTTGGCAAAGAGTTTCTGCTGCAGCTCTCTGCTTTGAAGTCCACAGATGAGTCGGTCTCAAAGCCTCTCTTCTAAATTGGAAAACTGGCACAGATGTGACGCTTGTCTCAATGCTGCGATGAATTCCATTGCTGTTTCACTTGGCTGCTGAACTCTCTGTTTGAAGGTGTGCCTCCAAGCTATTACCGATAACTTGGGCTGGAAATGGTCACCAAGCCATTTCTTCAGGTCTGCATACGTTACGGACTCTAGCTGTGCCGGTGCGACCAAGTTCTCCGCGATATCGAAAGTTGCAGGCCTGCAGACACACAGGAGTGTTGTGGTCTTCAGGCCATCTTTGGTGACTTGGTTGGCATGGAGGGTAGTTTTCGAATAATGGAGAAGATGTTCAAAGGCAGAAACACCACCACCACCCCCGCGCACACCCACCCACACCCACCAAGTCTCTCTGCCTCAAGCAGAGGTCAGGTCTGTAGAAATGCAGATTTGATAATCCTTTGATAGCCATTTGCAACCTTCCAAGCTGGTTTCTGGGGGAAACTGGATTTGTTTAATAGCTGCTTGATTCATTTAACAACTGTAGTGATTTGCTTAGAAGGTCGTGAAATGGGGCATGGCTCACTTATCATGTGTCTTGCTTAAGAATGAAAATTCTGGTCCCAATTATGGTTGGGACTTGCTTTTAATCAGAAGGAAGGAAGGAAGGAAGGAAGGAAGGAAGGAAGGAAGGAAGGAAGGAAGGAAGGAAGGAAGGAAGGAAGGAAGGAAGGAAGATTCAATCTTGGTTTTTTGTGATACAACCAACCGAAATCAGAACTGTATCTGTAGCTCTACCAACAGGTTTTTCAACTAAAATCAAATCTTTATTATGGTCACAGACCAGCATCAGGGTATTAACCAGATGAATACCGTAGATACCTTCAACCTGCTGAAATACTAAGATTTGTTTTTATTTCTTCAATGTTGAACTTGATTCTTTTTCTTTTGTGGCACTATCTTAGACGTCTGCCCATGATTTCATAAATAATACAAAGCAACTGAGTTATTTTGCAATTGCATTATTTATATTTTATGAGACTATTTCATTACTATTCTTTTGACAAAAGTTTGCTTAAAAGTATGCATTACACATCCTTCACTGATAAACGAACCTGTGTTACACAATGCCCTCCTAATAAGGGTTTATTTCTTAAAAAAAAAGATCTACACAATACATAATTATACAATTATGTATTGGGCAGATGTTTAAGTGGATTTTTAAACTTACATTTCTCAGAGGTTACGCTTCTCTTTTAAATGTAAATTTTCAAAACGGATGTTATTTTTTTCAATATCACCTTCTTTAATAATGCATAAGCTCCCAATATATGCTGCTTTCAGAAATATTGGCTCTTTTTTAGTGTTCTTTTCAAAAACATATTGATATTTGCTGAGGGGAGTGTCTGTTTTTTATTGACTGGAGAAAGATGAATGCTGCTGGTCTTCTATTCCATAATGCAGGATAAATGTCCTGAGTTCTGCAAATCTACTTTAAGTCAAAATCTGTGGTTTACATTTACACCTTTCCTTGCTTATTCTTCTTTGTTACTTGTAAGTGCAATCAGTACAAAAAAGGGAGTTCTCTGAAAGGAATTCAGCTGCACATCAGGCCCTATCCCTCTGACTGGATTCTTTTTAAAATAGATCGCGCAATCTTTTCCTGAGCCAACTACACCTGGACTGGGAATCCAGTCTTCTCCCATCTCCATGCATGAGTATAATTTTCAGTCCCTGGATTGTTACCATTCTCCCAATATGGAATACTTTGCTATATGCACTATATGTATCTAATGCTGGGTTGGGGTTTCTTGAGTTAAATACGGTAGTGAGACTGATAAAAATGTAGGATCCAGATGAAGATAAATGCCTAAATTATGCTTAAATCTGACCATGACAAAAGCACAAATACATTTCCTCCTCCTCCTCCTCCTCCTCCTCCTCCTCCTCCTCCTCCTCCTCCTCCTCCATGCTTGAATTGCTTGGCAGTTTTAAAAATTCACTATACTATGTTTTATTGGAAGGCTATGCTACTGAAAACATCTGTACCAATCTCTTGTTTACCATGTGGTGTTACCTGCTGTTAACATTGCATAAATCCTCATATAGTTAATGTTACCATTTAAACATAGGCACAATGCTGCATGGATTTATGGTTTGCCTGTCCTGTAAATCTCCCTGTGTGGTTCATTGCTACTAAGCCAGGCAAGTGGGATGGCCAGAGGAAAAAGCAAATACAATCCAGTGTGAAATTCATGATGTAGAATTCCCATGCCCATTGGATGTCAAGATTCAGCATTGGGTAGGAATGGGAGAAAGGTCATTTACATCTCCAACAGGCCAAAAAAAACTTGATTTGATGTCAATCTCTTCTAATATTTTCTCACCTTTGTGTCTTACTTCAATGCCATTTTACTCTTCTCTGTGTTGATCTGTTGAAGAAGATGGCTTCTTAAACAAGAAGGAATGGGAGTAGTTCAACATGTTGAGCTTCAGTTCAACAACAACATTTATTCATTCATTCAATTCAACAAAAATTACAAAATTGAACAAGCAAAATAAAAGAACTAAAATGTGACAGGCACTTAGCCACATCCCCTTAGGAACCTCTTAAACATGGGATCAGGACCACAGACATTAAGTTGGAATTAAAACTGGGAAAATTGTAGCTGAAACAACTGAGTCGGGTAAGACATTCCAGACTTCAACAACTCTGTCAACAGTGAAGCAAAAAACAAGATGAAAATGGTGGTGTAAGCAGCCCATTCAGGAAAACCCTGCCTAATCCAATGAAGAGCTTGTCTTTCCAACTGGTGTGTGTGTGTGTGGGGGGGAGATCTTCAAAATGTGTATATTGCTCATACCAACTTTGTGATTTCCAATAGTTCTAAAATTGGAGCTCATACCAACTTTGTGATTTCCAATATTTCTAAAATTTCCCACCTCCTTTAAGTATAATGACTATGTGTTGTGATCAGAATAGGACTTACAATGAAACCCTCCCCCATTCCTCTCCTTTGAGCATTACACCCAGATAAGTGTTAAGTACTTGACAGAGATGGTATTACTTGTGTGTGTATGCAATACACATTCTCATTACCCTGAGCTCTCTCTACTAAGGAGGGAAGCCAATGAATTCAACCAAGGTCAGCGCAAGACTTCCAATTACATCTTTGCCTTGATAGAGAGGCAGAAATGAAAGCTGGCACGCAGTGAAGCAAATCCTGGGATTATGCTGAACAAATCAGAATGCTGCATTTTAATCAGCCCAGAATAAGCCTGGGCTGTATGAAGATGATGATTATCTCCACACAGTCACTGTTGCCCAGTTTCACTTACAATGAAAGTCAAAAGACCTTGGATTAGCACAGACTGCTAATATCCAGGATGTTGCTACCTACATTTCTAACATGGAGCTAGGGTATTGGCAGCAAATATACCACACAAGGAAAATTTGGGTATTTTGCATTCTGGAGGAAGGAAGGAAGGAAGGAAGGAAGGAAGGAAGGAAGGAAGGAAGGAAGGAAGGAAGGAGGGAGGGAGGGAGGGAAGGAAGGAAGGAAGGAAGGAAGGAAGGAAGGAAGGAAGAAAAGAAGAAAGGAAGGAAGGAGGGAAAAATGACTATGTAGGGACTGAACATACATAATAGGCATAGAATATTAAGTAACTCTTTGAAGAATATATACAAAAAAATAAAAAAGGAGAGACAGGACAGCATCTCCTGAAAGGGGTGACTCTATCTTGAAATCTATCCTTACAAAACTCATTTATGCCCCTCCAAAGGTTTCTAGATTTTGAAGGCCCCACCTGACTGGGAATCTAAAAAGAGGTAAAATGTCCAGAATTGCTCCTGTGTGTCTTAAAAGCTAGAACCTTGTCTCTGCCCTCCATTAATTTTTTTTCCACTGTTTACTCTTTGGATGTTTATGTACCATGCTACCCCAATTCTCTTTCTACTTCATCTACTTCAGAGATGTCTGAAACCCCCCAAAATAAAAAAAATAAAAAACCTCAGGAACCAATCAGGAGCAAGAAGGGTTTCTTTGAAGTGTGCTTTTAAAGAAAGAAAAAGGTCCCTTTTTTGTTTTGTTTTATATCTTACTTCCCATCAGAGCTCTTCTCCACAACTGACTGAAAGCTAAGTCAGAAAAGAAGCTGCAATTCTGAGAAATCGGAGGGGATTACATAGGAGGCAAAGGACTCAAAGAGAAAGCTGGGCCTGGATTAGAAATTGATGTGTTTTCATTGTGATTTGAGCTGTGCAATGTTCACGTGTGTGTGTGTGTGTGTGTGTGTGTGTGTGTGTGTGTTTCTGTGGGAGGGCAGGCCTAAAGAGAGTGTAGGCTGAAATCAAGTTCTTCAAAAGTCATTCCTCATTTCTTCTCCATTTTTTCCTCCTTTTGTGTCAACAACCTTCTTCTAGTTCTTTAATTTGTCTATATATGAATTATTTGCTGACGTGCCTGGGATAATTTGATTGCTCTAAACCGGGGTGTCAAACTCAATTTCACTGAGGGCCGCATCAGCATTGCGGTTGCCCTCAGGGGGCCTGGTGGGTATGGCTAGGGTGGGCGTGGCCTACTGGGTGGGCGTGGCTAGAATGCATTTGGCCTACTGGGTGGGCATGGCCAGCTCTACATCGTTCGCATCAAGGGTGCCTATGGGGGCCTGGGCAGGAGTGGGACAGATCTGAGGGTCTCTGGCAGAAGGAGGGTCTCTGGGCCAGGGCCAAGGCAGTGGGGGCAGTTCCCTCACTGTTTCCAGGATGGCTTCACGGGCCATATGAAACCACTTCGCGGGCCGGATCCGGCCCCTGGGCCTTGTTTTTGAAATGTCTGCTCTAAGGCTTATGTATGCCACTGGAAATCTACTATGATTGGAGTACCCTATGAACCAGTCAGCCAAGATTAAACCAGGACTAGGGGTGACATGATAGCAGTCTTCCAATACCTCAGGGGTTGCCACAAAAAGAGGGAGTCAAGCTATTCTCCAAAGCGCCTGAAGGCAGGACAAGAAGCAACGGATGGAAACTAATCAAAGAGAGAAGCAACCTAGAACTAAGGAGAAATTTCCTGATAGTTAGAACAATTAATCAGTGGAACAACCTGCCTTCAGAAGTTATGAATGCTCTAACACTGGAAATTTTTAAGAAGAGACTGGACAGCCATTTGTCTGAAATGGTGTAGGTTCTCCTGCTTGAGCAGAGGGATGGACTAGAAGACCTCTAAGGTTCTATTCTATTCTATTCTATTCTATTCTATTCTATTCTATTCTATTCTATTCTATTCTATTCTATTCTATTCTATTCTATTCTATTCTATTCTATTCTATTCTATTCTATTCTACCAACCGCCATACATAAGAAAATATTGTGTCCTTAATTAATTAAACATGCTCATTTTGAAAAGAAAAGGCTATATTTTAGATGCACCTATGCCATCAACTCAAGCCATGAGAAAAAAACAGAAGCTCACCATTTACCTCCTCCCGAGTAAACCAGGACAGAGAAGGCTTACACTGGGAAAAAGTAGCCAGAGACAGAATTGTTGAGATGACTTTTTACAGGAGTCATGGAGAGAATTCAATAAGGATCATAAGTGGAGAATGTAGAACTTTCATGGGATCCAGGAGACACCAATGTACTATATCCCATGCATCCATACACACATGCACTTCATCACAATTATAAATTATGAGCAGTGAACCAAAAGCACAATTAACGATGAAACACTGGTGATTTCCCAATACATGAGAAAACCTTTGATCCCAAACTCTTTACTGCTTAACTAAAATACAAGCCGGCAGAAAGAGGTAAATACAACGTTGACTCAGCTGTATACAACATACAGCACAATCTTTTTTTCAATTTATATAGGGGTTTTTTTTCTTTCACTGCTATTACCCTTCCTAATGCCCCCAACCAATACAATTGATATCAGGAAAGCCCCACAATTTCAAGGGTCCAAAGTCATCATATTTATTTATCCACTATTGAACTTGGGCAGTCGTGGGCAAAGCGGACAAAACATTTCCAAGCTTGAAAAGAAAAGAACTCTAAAACAACTAACTCTCAACTTTTGGGGAAGGGTTGTATGCATCTCAGACCTAGCAAAAGTGTCGTGTCCTGTCCTGTCCTGCTCATTCTGGGGCTGGAACATTTCTGAAAACAGGAGAACAATGCCAGAATATTTAATGGTTGAACTGAATGTTCTGGACATAGAGCCATTCTGTCTCAAACACATGATTTCTATTTTTGGCCTACCCTATGAGATTCCTATTTCTGGTGCTCTTATGAATTAATCAAATTTGTGACAATGATGTAAACCCTAACTTTCTTTTTTTCAACTATGAAGAGCTTGAGGACATTTCTGTACTGTAAGGATCTTGGACCTCATCTTTCTTCCTAGTTTCTAAGCTTTAGCCCTCTTGGGATATCTCAAACAATTGTTTGGCTTAATATCTGTAAAGAGACCAGAATGCACTAGAGTTGAGTTAGTGGAAAAACTGGATAGATATAGAGATTGTGATAGATAGAGAGTTTGATGGGGATGGTTAAACTAATATAAATATAAAATAATTATCATAAATATAAAATAATTATGGTAGATTTGCAACAAATCAGAGAACAATCAACCAGTGGAATGACTTGTCTTCAGAAGTTGTGGGTGCCCCATCACTGGAGGCTTTCAAGAAGAGACTGGACAGCCATTTGTCTGAAATGGTACAGGGTCTCCTGCCTGAGCAGGGAGTTGGACTAGATGACCTCCAAAGTCCCTCCCAACTCCAAATAGAAAAAAAGAGGTCTCTTTCGTTTTTCACTTTTTTTCCTTTTCAGTTTTATACTTTTATAAAGTACATTATTGTACTGTAATATTCTAATGTTAGAAAATTGAAAAAAGAAAATCACTAGCACCGGGAATACAAGACAGGTAGGAGCTGTCAACTTGTTTTCTGTCCTTAGATAGCATTGTAAAACACAACAGCAACCTTCACTTAGAAACTCATTTGATGCTTTGCTGGTTGACAACTGAGCTAATTGTCAGTAAGGGAACAGAAAAGAATGAAAGTTACTGGGTCTGGTCTAATTACTGGTTGTCATGACAATTAATTAGATCCAGGATGCAGTAAGCTGTGGATTGACAATAACTAATCTACCCCAATGCAGGGGTATATGGGTGCAAGTACATGCATGCACACAAAACACATACACGTTACACAGAGTACAGTATAAGCTTAACTTTTCTGCTCTTACAGTCGGAAGCTACTATTTTGATGCATTGCTGTGAACAAATGGTGATGTCAGCCAGCTTTTCCGCTGCAGAAAATGAACTCACTTGCATGAAATATTCAGTTGAGAAAGTAAACGAGTGATATTTCAGAGTCAGTTCCTCTCAGTTTGTTTGCAAGATACCCAAGAACTTAAGAAGAGCTTAGGTTGCAGACTATCCAGTCTAGCATTTTGTGTTCCATGAGAACCACTTAGATATAGCCTCAAAATTAACTATAGATAGCAGAAAGATTCAGTTTTCTTCTAGGCTTGCTCTTATAGAAACTGCTCCTCACAGTAGTACAGGTTGTCCTAGACTTACAATTTAGTGACTGTTCAAAGTTACAACGACACTAAAAAAAAGAGACTTATGACCCTTTTTCACACTTGCATCCTTTGTGGCATCCCCATGGCCATGTTATCAAAATTCAGATGCATGGCAACTGACTCATACTTATGACCTTTGCTGGGTCCCAAGATCACGTCATCAACTTTTGCAACCTTTTGACAAGCAAAGTCAATGGGGAAGCCAGATTCACTTAACAACCATGTTACTAACATGTCAGCCACGGTGATTCACTTAAGAAGTGCAGCAAGAATGGTCGTAAAATGGGGCAAACCTCACTTAACAAATGTCTCGCTTAACAACAGCAATTGCGGGCTCAATTGTGGTCATAAGTTGAGGAGTACCTGTGGTTGCTATGTTTGGTGAGAGTTAATATTAGTCATAAAAACTAACTCTATTATTAGTTAATCTAGCAAGATAATATGGAAATAGAAAGAAGGCAAAACTGTTTTAATTAAAGAGAAGAATTAACAGAATAATAGTAACTGAATAGCAAAGATGGAGGCCTTCTAGTCCAAACCCTGTTCATGCAGGAAACTGCCATTTCAGACAAATGGTTGTCCAGTCTCTTCCTGAAAACCTCCAGTGTTGGAGCACAACTTCTGAAGCCATTCCGCTGGTCAATTGTTCTCACTGTCAGGAAATTTCTCCTTATTTCTAGGTCAGGGGTATCAAACTTGCAACGTCATGTGACGTGTTGCGACGTATTGTGACTTTTTCCCATTGCCGGCAATGGGGTGGGCGAAGTTTTGGCGTGACGCATCTAGCCCACGCACCAAGAGTTTGACACCCCTGTTCTAGGTTGATTCTCTCCTTGATTAGCTTCCATCCATTTCTTTTTGTCCTGCCTTCAGGTGCTTTCAAGAATAGGTTGACTCCCTCTTCTCTGTGACAGCCCTTCATATTTGGGGACATTGTTATCATGTCACCCTTATTCTTCCTTTTCATCAGGCTAGACAACCATTCTTAGCCTCCTGTCCCCTAATCATCTTTGTTGCTCTTCTCTATACTCTTCTCTGTACTCTTTTTAAAGTCTCAACAATCCTTTTTATATTGTGGTGACCAGAACTGTACATAATATTTCAAGAGTGGTCTTAACAGTGCAGTATAAAGTGTAAGGTAAAGGTTCCCCCGCACATGCATCCTAGTCGTTTCCGACTCTAGGGGCCGGTGCTCATCTCCGTTTCAAAGCTGAAGAGCCAGCGCTTGTCCGAGGACGTCTCCGTGGTCATGTGGCCGGCATGACTAGATGCCAAAGGCGCACAGAACGCTGTTACCTTCCCACCGTACTGGTCCCTATTTTTCTACTTGCATTTTTACGTGCTTTCGAACTGCTAGGTTGGCAGAAGCTGGGACAAGTAAGAGGCACTCACTCTGTTACACGGCATTTGGGATTCGACCCGCCAAACTGCTGACCTTCTGATCAACAAGCTCAGCGTCCTAACCCACTGAGCCACCGCGTCCCTAGTATAAAGTGTACTAACACTTTATATGAACTTGATACTATGCCTTCTGTTAATGCAACCTAGGACTGCATTGGCTTTTGGGGCAGCTGCAGGACACTGCTGGCTCATATTTAAGTAGTTGTCCTCTAGGATTCTTAGATCCCTCTCATGGTTACTACTATTGAGCCAGGTACCACCTATTCTATATCTTTTGGTTTTTCTTGCCTAAGTGTAAAATCTTACTTTTCTCACCACTGAATTTCATTTTGTTAGATAGGATCCACAATTCAAGTCTACAGCGCCAGAAAATCAGAAATCACTGATTTTTCCCCTTTTTTTCAACACCCTTGCATATTTTCCCTCCTTTCCACTTTCTTTTTTGTTCTTTATTTGAATTTTATATTATATCAAATGCTAATATATTTTTTAAAACAAAGATATTAGGGAAATAGCAGTAAATTCAGGGTTTGCCCTCTCCCTTTTTTTTGATCAAACTTCTGCTGCTGCATAATTTTTTTTGCATCATATGATCAAACTATTTGCAGACTTAAACTGACTTATTTTTCCTCTCATATTGTCCCTGCATTTTATGTCCTGCAGGGAAGAATTAATAAGCAAAACTAAGTGTGATTTTTAAAATGTCAAGATAGAACCAATGATAGCATTAATTTTACACTGGTTATCCCTCTAATTGTTACTTTTGGTAGTAAATAATGCTATTTGATAATATAATGTGTCCAGAGTTACTAATTTTCTTCTGCCGTTGATACAACACGTTTCATTTCTCTTCTTATTTATGCCCCTGCTGTGAAAGCTGCATTTGGCCTAATTGTTTCCCTTGTTTCCCCAAATATGATACAAATAGCCTCACAAAAATGATTGCACGCTGCTAGGAGAACATAATGTCCTAATATAATAGCATGGATTTATTGTGTCATTATTTAAGGGTGATTGCTTTCTACCCAAATGAAATATGCAAGGCTATTGATAGAAATGAAATGACTTGAAGTATTTGTATGTATGTCTGTGTGGGGGGTATTTGTGGTTCAGACCAGCCCATGCCAAGGGAAATAGGATGAGCCTGGGGGGCATCTGGAGGAGGTAGGGTTAAAAAGGTCAAGAGGCAGCAGCAAATTTCCTCTCTCATGTATTTTTGTTCTGAAGATACTGACATTTCTAGGCTACATACCACATTCTCCTAATCTAAGGAAACTGACTCTAGTATTGAAGGCACCCTTATTTGTGGATTGTTGTTTTCTTGTGCTTTCACTTTCTTGGCTAATTAGTAGTTGCCTGCTTTGTACTAAACAGAAATTCATTCTACAGCACAGAGGATTCAACTAGAAATGAAATACGCAGCTGTGAGTTAGGAACCAAGTAGCAATTTGTGTCATGAAAATGTTGGAAATGTGAATAATGCTAACCACAAAAAGACACATTCATCATGGGTAAAATGTTTGCCATCCTACACATACTTCACAAGCAGTGTTGTATTATCCTAAGTAATTGCTCTTACGTGGGATTGGAAGAGAATCCCTGCCAAAACAAAGATTTTTGTGAGTCTCTAAAAGGCTTATTCACTTTCAAATTGTATTATGGGGTATCCTGGGGTTCCTCAAAAGACTGAATGGGACTTTCCAGTTAGGAGTGCTTGAAACACATAGGGGGGGTCAAGCTATCAAGGGCTAGCCAGTAGATTAGATAATAACAATAACAATAACTAACAGTAATAACAACAACATCAAGTTGGAAGGGACCTTGGAGGTCATCTAGTCCATCCCCCTGCTCAGGCAGGAAACCGTATACCATTTCAGACAAATGGCTGTCCAGTCTCTTCTTATAAAAACTTCCAGTGTTGGAGCATCCACAGCTTCTGGAGGCAGGTTGTTCCACTGGTTAATTGTTCTAACTGTCAGGAAGTTTCTCCTTAGTTCTAGGTTGCTTCTCTCCTTGATTAGTTTCCATCCGTTGCTTCTTGTCCTGCCTTCATGTGCTTTGGAGAACAGCTTGACCCTCTTCTCTGTGGCAACCCCTGAGACATTAGAACACTGCTATCATGTCACCCCTCATCCTTCTCTTCATTAAACTGGACATACCCAATTCCAGCAACCATGCCTTATAGGTTTTAACCTCCAGTCCCCTGATCATCTTTTTTGCTCTTCTCTATACTCTGTACTCTGTACTCTTTCTACATCGTGGTGACCAAAACTGGATGCAGCATTCCAAGTTTGGCCTTACCAAGGCATTGTAAAATGGTATTAACACTTCACATGATTTTGATTCTATCCCTCTGTTAATACTGCCTAGAACTGTGTTGGCTTTTTTGGCAGCTGCAGCACACTGCTGGCTCATATTTCAGTGATTGTCCACTAGGACTCCAAGATCCCTTTCACAGTTGCTACTATTGAAATATTACAGTTATTTTGACTTTGAGATGCCTTGAGATGCCTTTCCAACTACTGGTAGTCCTTGTCTTATGACTGTAAGTTCTGCCTGTTGTTAAGTGGATCAGCACTTGAGCATGCCAGATCTTATGATCTTTTTTTGCGGCTGTTGTTAAGTGAACACAGCAGTCCTAAAGCAACTGCTGCTGTCATAAAGCAAACAGTGCAGTCAGTAAGTGGATCCTTGTCTACAATGGACATTTTGTGCAGGAAACTGGAAGTTTTGCTTCAACGAAGTGCTTTGCATTGCCTCATAATCTTGAACGGCAAGTCCTATAAGCATGAAAGGACCATTTGTTTGTATTTTAATGCATGATTTACACCCAAGCAACTAGTAATGGGAGAAGCTGAATGGAGTTATTTTCTGGTTACTGAAAATCATAAATTCATAAAGCCATTAATTGCAATCACCTCATAAATGGAGCCCGGTTGCTGAGTTCCCAAAATGCAATCATGTGACTGCGGGAAGTGGGGGGGAGCTATTGAACTTTGAATCTGGGATATAAGTAGCCTGGGGAGGTCCATGGTAAACTTCAAACACTAAAAGGATAGTAAGTCAAGGACTACCTCTAATAGGCTACTTCAAATATTTGCCGCTCCTTTGGTAAAGCATGATCAGCAATGCCTAAATCAAATGGAAAGTTACCATCTTTGATGGCCTCTTTGTGGACACAAAAGTAGGTTACAATTGTGACTCTCCACATTTAAAAAATTTAAAAACATTTTTTAAAAATTTATGGTAGCTGACACCCTTCCCATTATTCCATTCCATTATTCACCCCTCCCATGTTTATTTCATGGGAAATAAAAGAGAGACTGAGGTGCTATTTCTAAAAAAACTGGAGGCCACTCTGGGACTTTTTCTGTCCCCAGCAAGAGGAGACGAGAGAACTTTTTAAATCCTCTATGAAGCAGCACACCTTCCCACCCATTTATAAATGCCAAGTGAAGTAGCCATATTGCTTCACTTTGCTTCATTCCTAAAACCTTCTCTAGCAGATCCCGTAACCAGAAAATCATTCCATTCAGCTTCTCCCATCACTAGTTTCTTACGGGTAAATCATTCACTAAAATGCAAACAAAAGGTCCTCTCATGCTTATAAGAGTTGCTGTTCAGGTTTCTGACGTGATGCAAAGCACTTCGTTGAAGCAAAGTTTGCCATTTCTTCACCTCAATTCAGATTGCACTGGTTTAGTAAATGAAGACAATGTGCAGTAATGAAAGGAAACATTTGTCAGGATTATGGGAGAAGAACCCGTGATGCAGGAGATGACCAGGCTGAGCCCAAGGGAGGGGTCAAATGAGTCATCAGTTTCAAGTCCCTTCACGCTCACAAGAGATCTAAGTCCAGATCACCTTGAATTCCATTGATTCTTATCTACCACCAATTGGCTTAGTAGTTCGGATTCTTGTAGAGAGCTTCAAATTGCAATAAACCTTTATGTTCATTTGAACCGGCTGGATCTCCTGATTTCCTACACTTGACATGTGATGGGAAACATCTCTTAGTGGCTCATGGAGGTGAAGACAATTTGAAGCCTTGGGCATCTTCTCCAAAACAGCAAATTGGGCAACTGTTTCAATGGCTTTCCTTGCTACAAACATTCTTGAGAATAAAGGGTGCTGTGGCCATCAGATCAGATCAACAGAGGAACTTCTCCAAGTGGTGCTCCTAAGCTGACTCTACCTGTAACTCCAAGGGAAGCCCCTGAGCTAAGGTGTTGGGATTCAACTGAATCAGAAGTGGGGGCTTCATGGAAAGCCTTAAGCAAATAAAAAAAGGGCATCATTGATCCTATAGAAAGTTGAATACACCAGATTGAAGATGGCTCTATGCTTGGATGAATTCTATCTAAAACAAAGGATAGATAGTCCTCAACTTGCAAACATTCATTTAGTGACTATTTGAAGTTATGTCACTGAAAAAAGTGACTTTCAACTGGTTCTCACACTTACATCATCGCAGCATCCCCATGATCATGGCTGGCTCAGGAACTCTGGGAGTTGAAGTCCACTAGTCATAAAAGAGCCAAGGTTGCCTACCCCTGCCCATGATCATAGGATCAAAATTCAAATGGCGTGTATTTACGATGGTTGCAGCATCCTGGGGTCATCTGATTGCCATTTCCAACCTTCCCAGCTGGCTTCAGACAAGCAAAGTCAATGGGGAAAACTGGATTTCTTTAATGACTGCATGATCCAATTAACACCTGCAGTGATTCACTTAACAACTGTGGCAAAAAGATTGTAAAAAGCACCCGAAGGCAGGACAAAAAGCAATGGATGGAAACTAATCAAGAACAGAACCAATGTAGAACTATGGAGGAATTTCACGACATGGAAACAATTAACCAGTAGAACGACTTGCCTTCAGATGTTGTGGGTGCTCCAACCCTGGAGGTTTTTAAGAATAGATTGGAGGTTGCATGTTGTTGGACTAGAAGACCTCCAAGATCCCTTCCAACTCTGTTATTCTGTAAAATTGGAGGCAGCTCACTCAAGAACGGCCTTGCTTAGCAATATAAATTCTGGTCCCAGTTCCTCAATCGTAAATTGAGGAAAACCTGTACAAAACATTCTGCTGTTTGGAGTATAAATTTTATGAGCTATTCAAGAAGGCCCTTTACCCATTTTAACTTTTTTTTTTAATTTTAACTCGCAGCAGCTCTTGGACTCTTTGAATCCTAGAATTTTCTTCTCTTTGGCTATGAGATCACACACTCTTGTTGCAGACAGCAATAAGAGGCTTTTGAGAATTGAAAGATGGAAAAGACCACTAAGCCATGAGGCACACTTCAGAAAATAAGTAGATCCCATGTCTGACTGTGTCTGATATGGCATATTTTCTGCCGTGCTCAAAGTAGAATTCAGAAGACAAATTTGCAGAATATAAAATCTGATTTGCAGGCATGTAACTAAAGAGAATGAGAGCCAGGTTGTAGTTAAGGCAACAGGCTAGAAACCATGAGACTGCCAGTTCTAGTCCTCCCTTAGTCACAAAGCCAGCTAGGTGACTTTGGGCCAAACACTTTCTCTCAACCCTAAGAAAGTGACAATGGCAAACCATTTCTGGAAAAAAACCTTGCTAAGAATTCTGCAGGGACTAGTCCAGGTAGTCTCAGACACAACTGAACAGAAGGAAAACAAAAACTAAACAGAATAAAAATAACTTGATCTCCGAATCTGTCCTTAAATTCTTGCAATTTCATCAGGCTTGATATTCATGGATGTTTAATGACATATAGAAACTCTGTCTTAGAAGAATATAATCTGAGGTTTTTTTTGTCCCACCTAGACCCTTAATGCCTCCAGACAATGGTTCAGTTTTTTCACCATAATCTTGGAAGAAGATCCCATAATTTTAAGAAACTAATCTGTAAAGGAACTGTTCCCGTCCCATTATTGTTATGGGTGTCTTTTAGTCTGTTCAGCTGTCAGCTCTGCCATATTTCCCCCCCAAATACAGTGAATTGTATTGTATTCAAATGTAACAGTGAATCAGAATCAACGCTCCAAGCAGTTCTACAAGAAACCCGATTCCCCCAGCCTATGAACTACAGATATCTTCAAATGCCACAGGTGATTCCACTGGCATGCTTTGTAAATGCGCCTTTCACTTATTTTCTCTTAAAGTGATACAGGTAGTCTTTTGACTTGCGACCATTTGTTACGCAACCATTCAAAGTTACGACAATGCCGAAAAAATGATTTACCGCCTGTTCTCGCACTTATAAACTCGCACAAAATTGCAAGTCAAGGACCATCATGTGTTTACAATGACTGCAGCATTCCAGGGTCACATGATCACATGATCACCATTTTCAACCTTTCCACTGGATTTCCAACAAATAAAGTCAATAGGGGAATTCAGATTCACTTAACAACTGTGTGCTTCAGTTAACAACCAGAGCAAAAAAAAAGATCATAAAACCAGATAGAACTCCCTTAATAACTTCATCACTTAGTTCTAATTGTGGTCATAAGTCAAGGACTACCTTTAGTTGAAACTTGATCAGAAAGTTGAATGACATTACAGCCATGCAATAATGATAAATTACTTTCCTTTTAGGAGAAGGCCTGACAGATAAGACCGCTGACACAGTAAACTGGCATTCAGGAAAAATAGTAAAGAAACATTAGTTGTTGAACAACCTGTGTACAGGATAGAATAAAATAAAAATTCAAGGGACTAGACACTTTAGTCCCACAACTGATCAGTATAAAGTTCTTCAGAGAGTTTGAACACAATCTACTGGAAAATTCCTGCTTCTGAGCATCTTCATGCATTTAATTTATCCCAAACATTGTTATTTAGTGAGTTGAGCATTCAGGGACTTCACTTCATGCTGAACAATTAATTTACATAAGATCTCAAGATCCAGTAGGAAAAATAATCTTTAGAAAATTGTCTTGTCAATGAATTTATTTCAGTGGTATCTCTATAGACACAGATCAGAGGTTTAAAAGAAATATTTTATCCTATTATATTTTCCATTTCAATAGATATTTGCTGATGAAAGGAGAAAGATGGGTTCTATGATTACAAAGAAAATGTCTACAATTTCCTGCACTTTATAGCTACAGTTATAAGAATGAATAAAACAGTATGCCTGCTGTTAATAGAAAAATGCAGATGGTGAAGCCATAATAGAAAAACTTGATTTCACCTTTATTGCACTCAGTAAACATCCCATAAAAATAGCTGTATTCAAAACATTTGAAATATGCAGTTATTGTCATTCCATATTTCATTGAGAATGTCTACTCAGAAGTAAATTTCACCAAATTCAATTAGAACTTACTTCAAGTAAATGTATATTGTAATCTATCCCACTTACATAAATGCCCTCAATGTGTGCTGAGGTTACAATGCTTGACATCTCCAGCCAGCACAATCAATATATGCGGTGTTTGTAGAATAAAATAGAGCTGGAACTTGGAGGTCTTCTAGTCCAGCCCCCTGCTCAAGCAGGAGAATCTACAGTATACCATCTTAGACAGGTGATTGTCTAGTCTCTTCTTAAAAATCTTCAGTGATGGAGCATGTATGATTTCTGGAGGCAAGCTGTTCCACTGGTTAATTGTCCTCACTGTCAGGAAGTTTTTCCTTAATACCAGGTTGCTTCTCTCCTTGATCAGTTTCCAACCTTTGTTTCTTGTCCTTCCCTCTGGTGCTCTGATGAATAATGTGACCCTGCTTTGTGGCAGCCCTTCAAATACTGGAATATTGCTATCATGTCTCCCTTATTTCTTCTTTTCTTTAGACTAGCCAAACCCAAGTCCCGCAACAGTTCTTCGTATGTTTTAGTCTCCAGGCCTTTGATCATCTTAGTTGCTCTTCTCTGAATTTTTTCCAAACTCTTAACATCTTTTTTGTGATATCCTGACCAAAATTGGCTGCAGTATTCCAAGTGTGGTCTTACTAGGGTTTTATAAAGCTATACTAATACTTCGTGTGATCTTGATTCTGTTTATACAACCCAGGATTGTAATAGCTTTTTTGGCTGCTGCTGCACACTGCTGGCTCATAGTCAAGTGATCATCCACTAGGGCTCCAAGATCCCTCTCACAGTTACTTTTTTTGAGCCAGGTTTTGCCTAATCTGTACTTGTACCTTTGATTTTTCCTGCCTAAATGTAAAACTTTGCTTTTCTCCATATTGAAACTCATTTTGTTGGATGTTTGTCTCTCTAAAATGGAGGAGCAAACACTTCTCCAACCAAATGTTGAATGGAATCTTTTTATTCTTCCATCAAAAATATTTCATCTGAACTGAATATATGGACATCAATCACAGTAGAGAAGAAATCAGTCTAGGGCACATCCCTTGGGCCCGTAATGTAATTACGGTAGGTAATTCACGTAATTTTTATTATAATGTAATAATCTATGTATCTTCATTTTGATGTCACTGTTGCTTCTGTTGGATACTCAACAATTGGATTTATCCCAGATGCTGTTGATATAATATTTAATAAGTAAAAAAAAAATAGAGAAGAAACATTGTACAGGTAGTCCTTGACTTAGAACCATTTGTTTAGTGACCTATATCAAAGATGAACTTGTGGGTATGTGCAGATAGATTTTATTTTTCATTGCAAGTTCCTCCTGGCTATCCATGCTTCAGTTCAATCTCAAGGCAACATGTCTTTCCATGGGGGGGGGGGTCTTTGTTCAGTTCCTAGCTAAGACGTCGCAGTCTTAGAATTTTGAGAGAATTCCTTGTCTAGTTCTTTTTTGCCCAAGAGATACACACTGCAGAAGGAACCCTTGGGGAAATCTCATGGTAGCCGAGCCAAGCAACTGAAAAAGAAAAAGAGAATTGTTTCTCCTCTCTTTAGCAGAGGCTGTTCTTTTTTAAAATCACCCTTCCAAAATTTGACATCAGCTACGGAATTTTCCTGGTGGAACCTTGAGAGAAGAAGGATTGGCAACCGGGAAAAGGAACGGAGCGCCCATCAGTTACACTCTACCATTCTTTTCAGTGGGAAGGAAGCCTCTGTGCATGGCTCCCTTACAGATATACAGGAATGTCTTTCATAAAGGATGAGTTGGATTTTAAAAATTCAATAAAGCTAACATACGGAGAAGACATCAGAAGATATCTGCTCTGGACCACTCTGCCGATTTATTTATTTAGTCTTCTGCTCTGGACACTCTGGGGTGGCCCTTCAATCAGATCACTATAGCTGCCATTTTGACTTCTTCTTACCACTGTCACTAACATCAGTGGGGAGGAAGCCCACTAACCTGCTGATGGTTTGTATAGACTTCACTCTTCAGAGAATCCCAGTTTTAACCATATCTGATGGCAGAAGAAATACTATGTTAAACTTATTCCAGGATTTTTTTAGAAAGAAAAAAGCTCTAATATTGAGATTTGAGGTCTGTAAAGATTGTTTATTGGTTTTTTCAATTTTCCCTTTATTATTTATAAGATCCAGACGTTTCTGAGAATTTGCTTTGGGGTATACAGGATATTTCTCCTGTAGTCTATTAATACATTTGAGCCTACCTGTACATTTGAGATGGAAAGGGTTTTTTTCTTTCTTAAAATTCATCATGGGGGGGGGGGGGAAGATCCAAGTTTCTTACTTCCACATTTTCTCTCCAAAATGTTTAGGAACACTGGCTTAGTTGCAAGCTGAGCTTCACCCTGAATAAATGTAAGTAGGAATCATCAAAAGAATGTTATGAACATTGTTGAAGGGTCTTAGACTTTTATTGTTCAATTTCTTGGATTTTTCATTTGAAAAAAGACAGGATACAAATAAAACCTGAGAGAAAGGGGGAGAAAGATCACTAAAAGTAAAAAAAAAGCATATCCCAAATCTTAGAAGATGGATGTGAAGAATTGTTCAATATCAAGGTAATGAGATGTTTAAGGTATCCTTCTGAGCTGATTACAGAGCTAAAAGGTATCTCTATTTTTTTTCTTTTTCTTTTAAAATTTGGCCTGAATGAAAAAAAAGAGAAAGCATCTGGGTATTTTTGGTTCAGCAGATTTTGTTTATCTTTATGAAATAATTAAAAGCAGACCAAGTCAAGAACTGAATCAGCTGCTCTTATTTTTAGCAAGCAAAATCAAAATAATTGTAGCTCATATGCGAGGATCCTTCTGTGTTCATTTCATATTTAAAGGAAAACAGGCAATGGGATTAGACTGGTGGAGTGATGGCAGGAGGTGTTTTCACCTAAGAGACGGTGCCTCTGTGTGTAGGAACCAGGTATGGCTGTCAAAAATGGAAATGGGAGGTGAGAGGAAAAGGAAAAAAAAATTACAAAGTGCAAAGAACGTCAATTGCAATCACTGCCACCATCTTGAATTTTTTTACCCTCCCTCTACAGACACTTCAAGGGATGTGGTGGCTCAGTGGGTTAGGAGGCTGAGCTTGTCGATCAGAAGGTTGGCAGTTTGGCGGGTCGAATCCCGAGTGCCGGGTAACAGAGTGAGCGCCTGTTACTCGTCCCAGCTTCTGCCAACCTAGCAGTTGGAAAGCACGTAAAAATGCAAGTAGAAAAATAGGGACCACTCCGGTGGGAAGGTAACAGCATTCCATGCGCCTTTGGCATCTAGTCATGCCGGCCACATGACCACGGAGACGTCCTTGGACAAGCGCTGGCTCTTTGGCTTTGAAACGGAGATGAGCACCGGCCCCTAGAGTCGTAAACGACTAGCACGCATGTGCAGTGGAACCTTTACCTTTACCTTACAGACACTTCACCTCTAACTCTGTGACTTTATAGGAATGACAATGAACACTGGTAGTGCTCTGATAAAAGTACAGACTCATGCTGCACTGGGACTCTGCAGGTCTTGGTAATAAACTTGGATGAGCTTAATTACAGACCAAAATGGCATGTTGATGTCTCTGTTGATGCAGTCCTGAGTTCCATCAACAGAAGTGATAACATCAAGATCATGACATCAAGATCATGAGAAGTGATAACGCCATTTTACACTGCACTAGTGAGACCACACTTTGAATGCTATGTCTAGTTCTGATCACCACAATACAAAAAATAAGATGCCAAGACCCTAGAAAGTGTACAGAGAAGGGCAACAAAGATGATCAGGGGTCTGGAGACTAAATCATATGAGGAATGCTTCAGGGAGCTAGGTATATCTAATATCAAAGAGAAGGGTTGGGGGGGACATGATAACTGTCTTCTAGTACTTGCGAGACCATCACATAGAAGAGGGGATTGATTTATTCTCCAAAGCACCAGAGGGCAGGACAAAAAGTAATGGGTGGAAACTTGTTAAAGAGAGATCCATCCTACTGTAAAAGTAAGGAGAAATTTTCTGATAGTAATAACAATTAATGAATGGAACAGCTTGCCTCCAAGAGTTGTAGGTGCTACATCACTGTAGGTTTTCAAAAATAGATGGGACAACCATTTGAATGGGATAGTATAAAGCAGGGGTCTTCAAGCTTGGCCCTTTTATGACTTGTGGACTTCAACTCCCAGAATTTCTCAGCCAGCATCCTGTCTTGGGCAGAGAGTTGCACTAGAAGACCTCCAAGGTCCCTTCCAGCCTTATGATTCTATGTTCCATGGCATTTAATAACAGCAGCTGGAAATAGCACGAATGGTCAAGGTTTGGAGGAAGATTGATGCTGGATAGAGATCTCCATTTCAATTATGATGGGCAAAAAGAGACACGTTGGAAATCTATGCTAGGCTGGTATTAAGCTGAAAATCAGCTCTATTCTGATTGACTGATTGATTCTAAGCTGGGTTCTTATTATATCATACCTATAGACAAAATCTTACTAGGCTGAGGACTCTATTATCTTCATCTGTAATGTACTCTGTTACTATCTTCATTCTCTTTCTCTCATATGCCTTGGTGGAGCAG
Source organism: Vipera berus (assembly GCF_964194415.1). NCBI lineage: Eukaryota > Metazoa > Chordata > Lepidosauria > Squamata > Viperidae > Vipera > Vipera berus. Next base: position 80,766,559 of record NC_138208.1, on the reverse strand, counting down.
TGGGCTAATGCCTCCTTAAGTAACACCAGCTGCCTGCAATTAGTGCAGGTTCGAGTCCCACCAGGCTCAAGGTTGACTCAGCCTTCCATCCTTCCAAGGTAGGTAAAATGAGGACCCAGATTGTTGGGGGCAATTAAGCTGACTTTGTAATAATGCCGCTTGGGGTGTGTGTGAAAGCCCTAATAAGCAGGCATATACATAGAATGAAGGCTACTGCTAAGCTTGTAAGCCGCCCTGAGTCTTCGGAGAAGGGCGGGATATAAATGGAATAAAAATAAAAATAAAATAATATAATATCTGGGCTGAGTTGCCTCTTAAAGGTAAAGGTAAAGGTTCCCCCACACATGCGTGCTAGTTGTTTTCCAACTCTAGGGGCCATCTCTGTTTCAAAGCCGAAGAGCCAGTGCTTGTCCGAGGATGTCTCTGTGGTCATGTGGCCAGCATGACTAGACGCCAAAGGCGCATGGAATGCTGTTACCTTCCCACCGTAGTGGTCCCTATTTTTCTACTTGCATTTTTACATGCTTTCGAACTGCTAGGTTGGCAGAAGCTGGGACGAGTAACAGGCGCTGACTCTGTTACGCGGCACTCGGGATTCGACCCACCAAACTGCCGACCTTCTGATCAACAAGCTCAGTGTCCTAACCCACTGAGCCACCACGTCCCTTGCCTCTTAGTCTTCTGGAATTCATCTCCTTCCCTCCCTCTTGGGATCCATCTGCTAATTATGTTCCAACACTTCTGCTCACAGGAAGATGGAACTGGTGTTTGAAACTGATCCCACATTCTAATCCCAAATGCTTCTGACCAGCTTAAAGACTAGATCAGGGGTCTCCAAGCTTGGCAACTTTAAGACTTATGGACTTCAACTCCAAGAATTCCCACCCAGACATGCTGTGGACTTCAACTTCAATGCTAGCTGGGGGATTCTGAGAGCTGAATATCTTAAAATCTTAAAGTTATGAAGTTTGGAGACCCCTGGACTAGAGGAAAGCACTTAAAGTACCTGTGAGGTAGAGCTCTCAGACAATGTTGGTTACAAAGAGTTTTTGGCATCCACAATTCAGGTTATGAGATGGGAGAGGGAAGAAATAAGTAAAGCTGGGTATAACGGGTGATTTGCAAAAAACATCACTTTCTCCTAAGTCATCATTTCAAGCTCCGAAAGACCTCCCCTAATGAAACATAATTAGAGCAACATAAAGTACTAAGATCTGCCAATTAGCCATCTGCATACTCAAAAGCTTACTTCCTGGTCTGTCTTCCCACACTCCCTTATTATAGCATCTTCTGAAGGCATGGTGGTACAGGAGAAAAAATTACAACTCAGAATAATTCCGTACACATTAGATTTGTGGTAGTGAGATCTAATTCACTCCAATTTGGAATCAGGAGAAGATATATATTATCTGGATGTTTTTGCTGCTTTGGAAGTTTGCAGAAGAGCTTATTAAATTGCAAGCATCATACAACGAATGGAAGGCAAAGGTTTAATTTTCAGTTTTTTTGCAGTGGGGCTGTGGGAAAATGACATTTTCTCATGCCCTTATTGGGGGTTGTCAAATTAGTCCTATGCTGGCCAATATTTCTTCCAAGAAGGGGAAGAGAGATTTAGCTATTGACTCCTCAAGATTTGAAGGGGCATCAACTTGAACCTAAGTCACAGATTAACCTTCCAGACAATTTGTTCTTGATCTACCTATTATATGGTAGGCTAGCTACTCCAGTCCTTGTTAATTATATTGCCAGGGACCTAGAAGCAAGATGATAGTATTCCTCAAGCTACAACCATTCATTTAGCAACTGTTCAAAGTCATGATGGCCCTAAAAAAGTGACTTATGACTGGTCTTACTTATTTGCTTTTGACATTCACAGAGTTCCTGCAGTCACATGATCAAAATTTGGGATCTTGGCAACCAGAATGGATATATGATAGTTGCAGCATTCTGGAGTGATATGACTGCCATTTGTAACCATCCCAGCCAGCTTCTGACAAAACTTCTTAACAAGGCTTCTCTTAAAATTCAGCTCATATATTGAGAATTCTAGAATGATTCATTCTCAAACAATTTCATCTCCTGGAAAAGAGGTGTCTCTCTTATATTCAAGGTAATTGAGCATTTTTCTTGGTGGTGTTTCGGAGCTTGTCTTTGTAGTGATAATGCAGAAGACCATTCTTATTTTGAGGAATTTATTGATATCTTTTGATTTCTCTTTCATATTAAGAAAAGTCTAGAAATTTAGAGCTCATTTGGAGCTAGCCAGCTTAGGTTTTCTTTTCTCTTGTTTACCAAATAAATGAGGGAATCTTCACATAGCTTCAAAGCTTTTTTTGCTGTGAAAATATTATCATCACCATCAATATGGACGGGATCCTGGAGATCTTCTCCAAGTCTCAAGACTCTGGGATGAGAATTGAAAGTCTCATACTTTCAAGTCCCATCCCAGAGTCATGTGTCAGTTATTCAAAGTCAGGTCTTGCAGTCCCTTGACCATAACATGGCCATGAGGTCACGGTGCCACTTTGGGGTTGTTTCTGTTTATGGAGAGCTTTGCAGGGAACTTAGCATTGGGTACTCTGGAAATTGCCCATCCTTGGAGCATGTCCCCTGTCATTATTAAGGAGCTCCTGGCAATTTGTAAGAGATACGGGTGTCATCTTGCTTGGTATATATGCTTTTTAATATAAATTTAATAAAAGAATAAAATAAGCATGCTTATTTTACATCATGACTTCCTTTGGGATTTAATAGAGACCTGGGAATTAGGATGACTGCAGACAGCAGGAGAGACAAGCATACAATGAAAGATAGGAAGTTCAGACAAACATCCCTTGGCCACCTCAACATGATATGTCCAAGAAATCTACATTTCACTCACGAGAGCTTCATAAGAATGCTCTTTTCCTTTGAAGGCAATTGGAAGTGCACATCCTCTTTTATCAGACCGAATGGTAATTGAGAGGAAAGAAAGCTGGAGTGCTCACTATCACCTCAATGATCTTTTTTGATAATGCAAAGGATTCTAAGTGCATTCAATCAAAGTTTCCTGCTTCTCCTTCAATCAAAGGCTTTTTGCACACAATGCTTTGAAGATTTGGAGATGAATTTGCATGACAAAAGGGACAAAGGAAGGGGTTTGAGGGCAGTTTAGAACCCATGGTCCACCTGATGTTGCTGAGCTTTGGTCCATATGCCCAGCATGATGAGAGATGCCATGGAATCACAAGTCATCAAAAGCAGGTGGGCCACTTAATCTAATCCATTCTTTTTTATAGTGAGTGACAGCTGCACTTCAGGATCTCTGGCATAAATGCTGTGCCCTTTCCTGTTCCTTAGATGTGAAGGTGTCAGGGACTGAATGTAAAGATGGTTTTCATTGGCACTACCATTGAACACTTACTCCAAGAGAGACAGTTATTGAACTGTACAGAGCACTGATTCTCAACTTTTTGTGTTCTAAATCCCCAAAATCACTGTATCACCTAGCCAACATGCACTTCTTTGCTGTAGCGCCCATCCTTTGGACTAGTCTCCCCCTTTCTACAGCAGTGCCCCTCTTAAGTAGTCCATATAGTTGTGAAAACAGATCTTTCCACAGATCAATTACAGGATTGAAGCATCTCCCTTCTTGATGTGCAGGGTATAGGGTTTGATCACACACTCACATGACATCTTGATTTTTTTTTGACTACCTCTGTCCCAGGATACTTTTTTGTCAGGGAAACATTAAGCATTGTTAACATTTAAATAACTTTAAGGAGGTATTAGGGTTGTATTTTGTGAGATTATAACTTCCTTTTCTTCTTTTTCATTTTGGTATGAATATTTTTATCTCCTGTCCTCCTCTCTACACATTCAGCTAAGTACTAGAGACCATTTCCCTGAATATTTTGATTAGAGATGTTCATGGCCTTTGTATTTGTGCACATGTATTCCCCCAGGTACAATTTTACAGTTTGAAGGGCAAAATGGAACGAAAAGAAACTCTTGTTAGCTCTGACATATAAAGTTTGGATGAGCGAGATGAAAGCAGATATAAGACAAGGAAGTTGTCTTGACAGTTGTTCTTTAATAAAAACAAGAAAGCTCTGCTACTACTATTATCCTGTTTTTTGGTGTCAACAACATACTCACACACAGAGTTATGGAAATTAGCAGTTTACTCAAGGCTGAGTAGACATCAACAGACAAGGAATGCAAACCAAAACATTGTCTCTGTGGGTGGTTTTGCTTTTAATAGGGATTTGCAGAAGAATAGTCAAAGTCCAGTCCAAGAACCAGATGAGGGTTGTTAGCCAATTCAGAGATCAGAATTTCATGAGCAGAATCTATGCAAATATCATGCAAGAGCCAGAGATCAGATGGTTGATTCCAATGAGGGATCAAGGCTGTCTTAAATAAAGCTGCAGCTAGCTGCTTTTAATCAAGGGATTGCTTGGCAAGGAGCCTCAAAGAACATCTTTGCTCTGCTCTCCATGGCTTGTGTCTTTTTCTCCTTCTCCTTCTCCTCCTCCTCCTCCTCCTCCTCCTCCTCCTCCTCCTCCTCCTCCTCCTCCTCCTCCTCCTCCTCCTCCTCCTCCTCCTCCTCCTTCTTCTTCTTCTTCTTCTTCTTCTCCTTCTCCTTCTCCTTCTCCTTCTCCTCCTCCTCCTCCTCCTCCTCCTCCTCCTCCTCCTCCTCCTTCTTCACAAAGCCAGACAGGGAGGAGGAATTAATTAAAAAAAAATTAACCTTGAGTTGTTCCTGAGATCAAAACTGACCCATCACCCCCAAGCCCACCACCTCCATGGAACCTTATCTATCTGTTCCCAAGAAAGGCAAGCAGTCTGGTGAGATTCCTGTATTATAGACAGAATACAGTCTGGTCACTTGCACCTACTAAACAAAATAGGTTTAATTCACATAATGCAAAGCAACCTTCTTCCTCCATGTGCAGGACACATCTGCATTTGCTAGAAGTGATTGATCTCAGTGTGTGAACCCAAATTTGACTATCACACAGGTTTTTTAAATTTAATTTTAAGGGAAGTTGGACATTTCTGTAACATTATATAACATTTTTAATCAATAGCTACAAGAGTCATATAATGTCAAAGCTCCTAAATCAATCATGATAACCTTCAAAATGTTCCTCTGTTAAACTCTGCTTTGAACATCTTTTATTGGAATTCTTTAAATATTGGGAAATTTGCCAAAACTGCTATTTTACATTTTAAAATGGCTTAGGCCCGGGGTACTTGCGAGACCTCCTGCTGCCATTATCAACCTCCCATCGCCCGGTTCGCTCCCACAGAGTCGGCCCCCTCAGGGTGCCATCAGCTAAGCAATGCCAGCTGGTGACCCCCAGGGGGAGAGCCTTCTCTGTGGGCGCACCAACCCTCTGGAATGAACTGCCCCCGGAGCTGCGGATGGCCCCTGACCTTCGGTCCTTCCGCTGTGACCTGAAGACATGGATGTTTCAACAATTGGGCCTGGACTGACTATAGTTTTAAACTTGGTTTTATTGGGTCAATCGTTATGTATTTACTTCATTGTTTAATTCTTTTTTAAACTTTGTATTTTATGTTTTTAACTTTTTATTGTTGTGAGCCGCCCTGAGTCCTTAGGGAGAAGGGCGGCATATAAATTTAATAAATTCTAATTCTAATTCTAAAAACATACACATCATCAAGGTCCCTTTAGCTTTGATGGGCAGTTATCCATAGCCCAAAGTTACCTATTTCTTCACAATGTTACAGGCCGGAAACATGAAGAAATATCACTCCTGGGTCTGGTTTGCAATGGTACATCTATATAGTAGGACAACTAATGATTTGAGCAAAACTGTATTGCAGCCCCATCATTCTCTTTTTATTAGGAATAAGGAACATTCCATTTTCTGGATTATTACTTAGTTATCTAGCATGAAGTATAGTTTGAAAATTATGGGAAAAACATTAATGCAGTTCACATAATACAAATTCATTATCACTGAGATAAATGAATGTTATGCAAATGGAAAATCTGCTACTCAATTCTCATTTGCAACAGCTGGGTTTAGTTTAGTTTATTTTTTTCATCTTTATTTCCAGCAGATCCTCCAAACAAAAAAGAGCAAGGAATTAGTGTTAATACAGGAAGATCAATATCTTTCCACTGATTGAGGATTATTTTATCATTAAGGGATTCATTAAAAAATAGCAAAGCACTTTATAGTTGGATGGAATCATTTTCATATAATTAATTGAATATCATAGCAACACAGACAGTCCTAATGTGCAAAGACTACATTTCAATAGGTGGGGTGGGGGAAAGGGAATTTATTTAGGCTGTATCATAATACAGGTAGTCCTTGGCTTATGACTGCAACTTAACCCAAAATTTCTGTTGCCAACCGAGACAGTTGTTAAGTGAGTTTTGGTCCATTTTACGATTTTTCTTGCCACAATTGTTAAGTGAAGTTGTTGTTAAGTTATACGATGGCTGTTAAGTGAGTCTGGCTTGCTCATTGATTTTGCTTGTCAGAAGGTCACAAAATTTGATCATGTGACTTCCGGGCCACTGCAACCATCATAAATATGAACCAGTTGCCAAGCATCTGAATTTTGATCAAGTGACCATAGGGATACTGCAATGGTCATTAAGTGTGAAAAACTGTCATAAGTCACATTTTGCAGTGCCATTGTAACTTTGAACAGTCACTATATGAACTATTGTAAGTCAAGGACTACCTGTATAGACCAATTCATCTAGTTTTATTGTGTGATTACAAATTATTGCAGCATTTTTAAATGGCCAGTAACATGAATGGTGATTATAAACATGTAGCTTTTGTAGTAATAGAACTATGTGAAATATAATGTTCCATAAAGCCCTCATTTTTGCACAGTATAAATTTGGGTATCGTAGCAGGTAGCCCCTCCCCCCAGCTGATCCCTGCTGATTTTTTTTTTAAAGTTAACTGGAGTTTGATCTCATTAGTGTGGCATGGGAGAAAATCAGCAAATTCCAGGGCTGGAAATTAGAAAAAAGAATCAGAAGTGAAGTCTATAGTAAACCACTTCTATATTTTAGTTTGTAAACCACCCAGAGTTGCCTCTAGGCAAGATGGGCAGCAAACAAGTGGAAATAAATAAATAAATAAATAAATAAATAAATAAATAAATAAATAAATAAATAAATAAATAAATAAATAAATAAATAAATAAATAATAAAGTAAGTCAGTTATCAAGGAAACCAGATGAACCTGTTACGTTCCCCCATAGGAATGTATGGCAGATTTTCTTAATGCCTTTAAGAAATTGTGCAGGAAATACACAGATCTTTGTAACAAATAAATAGACAATAAATGAATAATCAGGAAGCTGCTAGGATGCTTATTAGCTCCTTTAAGGAAAGATAGAGCTATTGTTTGAAACTCCTGATAAAAGTAACCCTAGTATCAACTTGTGAATTCAGAGTTGGAATTGTAAAAGTGTGCAGTCAGTACACTCACAAAATGGACACCTTAAGAGATTGGTGTGTTTGCACAATAATTGCAAAGATCCTTAACTTGATAATAAAGATCCTTATTATCCTGATAATAAATTCCCACTTATTAGAAAATTAAACAATTTCCTAGATGCTACTGAGACCGGTTTTTTTTTTTTGGGTAGAATGAGGGAATCTATTCTTACAGGTTTGGCTTAGAGGTTAAGGCATCAGGCTAGAAACTAGGAGACTGTGAGTTCTAGTCCTGCCTTAGGCATGAAAGCAGACTGGGTGACTTTGGGCTGATCACTCTCTTTCAACCCAACTCACCTTAGAGAAGTGTTGTTGTGAGGAAAATAGGAGGAGGAAAGAGTATTAGATATGTTTACATTATGTTTATTTATAAACATAATAAAGGTGGGATACAAAATCTAAAAAAATATATAAAACAGCTGGAAATGAGTCTATTTATTATTAAAATGACTGTTATCAATAAGACAGGTGGAACAGAAAGCTTGGTGGACACTTTATGAAATGAACCTTTATTGTCAAAGTACAACTATGTGTACATTGAGATTAGCTGAGCCTCCCTTCGTGCTCCCACCCCCCAACACACAGTGACAACAAACCCTCCATCTTACTACACCATGTGAACCAACTACACCACACACTGGCCTCCCAAGTCAATTCTGCATAAAATTCACAAAAGTTCACAAAAGTTATTTCTCATTCAAAAGCCTAACAGCCCACGGATAGAAGCTGTTTTTCAGCCTGTTGGTGCGGCTGGCTATACTCCTATATCTCCTACCTGATGGTAGGAGAGTAAAGAGATACCATCCAGGGTGTGAGTCATCCCTGAGAATTTTCCTCACTCTTCCAAGGCAACGAGCCCTGGCGATGTCATCCAGTGGTGTCAGGGGACAGCCCACAATGTCTTGTGCTGTACTCACCACCCTCTGTAATACTTCCCTATCCGTGGCTGTCAGACCAGCATACCAAACCACAATACTGTACGAGAGGACACTCTCTATAGTAGACCGGTAAGAGAAGGTCATTAGCCATTGTTCTACCCTGTTCTTCCACACGACCCTGAGAAAGTGAAGCCTCTGTTGGGCCTTTCTAGCCACCTGGGTTGTATTAACTTTCCAGGTCAGATTTTCACAGAGGTAGACTCCCAGGAATTTAAAGGAGGAAACTCTCTCCACATAGTCCTCCCCAATGTAAAGTGGGGCAGGTTCCTCCTTTTTTCTCCGGAAGTCTAGCACCATCTCTTTATTAAGAAGTGAACTGGAGAACACTGCCTGGTAGCTCTAGTCTAGGTAGTTATCCCCAAAGTCAGTATCCTCAGTGTCTTGGTGTTATCAAGAAGATAATTTCACTACAGCAGAGATGTCCTTTCAGCAGTTCCAAGAAGTTTCCACACCGATTTGCACAATTCATATGACTGAGAGCACAGATAAACTTCCAAGTGGCCTCAATGGCTCTCAGAAAGAGTACTAATGACCACATGATTACAAGGAATATAAATCCTTCCATTCTCCACCATTCATTCAGAATTGAAGAAGCTTCTTGAATGAGAAACAAAACGTTTTCAAGGAAAAACAAAAAAAGTCCAGTTGTCTTTTGAAAAAGCATCTTTGGGACTACAGCAGTGAGGTGACTAGATGCTTAAGTGGTAACAGTGAAGTACACACACACACACGCACACAAACACACAAAAATGCATACATGTTAGGTTCCTTCTAGATTAACACTTGGTCCATTGTAAATGTATCACTCAAGTCAAGCTCACTTATGGTGACTTCATGGATACATTCAATTTGTTTTCTTGACAACAAATTGTCCTGGTCGATTCACATTTTGGACTATACTCTGCACACATCCCTTTGCAGACATCCTTTTTTTTTTAAAAAAAAAGTTGGATTTATCATGCTGAGCTGTAGCAAGATTCAGTATTCCACATTGGAAACTGACCCTTTAGTAATATTATTTTGCTAAGGATTCTGACATGTACAGTTTGCTAGAAGGAAAAGATGTCTAACTGGTCTTGGTAATTTAGAGAAATAGTCTCTGAAAACTGAATATCAGACATACACATATTCCCCTTGTGTACTCATTAGCTTTCCTAAATATATTCTTTTTTGTTATGTTTCCCAGATGTATGGTGTTTCTCTCACTTTTCAACTTCATCCTTTTTTATTTTTATAAAATATTCCTGAAAGTACTTTTGTTCTGTGTTGTGAAAAAATTCTCCAAATATATGCATGATGTCTATCTTTTTGTTTTTCAGCACAAAAAGATACACATCATGCATATATTTGGAGAATTTTTGTACAAAAAATGATCCCTCTGAATCATATGCCTCTCCTTGTTATAGCTTCACTTTAGGAGATCATGTTATTTTGCCTGAGAAGAAATCCATACCGGTTTTCTTTCTTTTTACATCTCTGATATCCATCATTCTACCTCTTCTCTTCAGCATCATCTTCCCCTTATTGACATGCAGATGTGAATTAATACAGAAATCTAGATAGCTAGGATGGTTTGTTAAGAGGGCATATTTTGGGGGATTTGCATTCATAATGCTTTGGAACTCTGCATAGGATATGAAGAAGAAATGGACAATATATCAGGATTTATATACCAGGATTATAAATATATATATATATATATTCCAATTCAATCTTTAGTGATCTATCACCATGAATCACATAGCAAATATGATATATCCCAAATTAAAATTATTCTAAATCTAAAAGATTAAATACACATGTAAGATTGTTCTTATGGACATTGAAACCTTCTTTTATGGTTTTCTATCACCAAATACTTTCCTTGATTGTAGTGAGATACAAGTTTAGTTTAGTTTAGTTTTATTGGATTTCTATACCGCCCTTCTCCCTAGGGACTCAGGGCGGTTCACAGGGCATATATAAATAGGTATACAAAAATTAAAAGAAAATTAAACTATGCCCAATTAAAATATAACAATAATGAAATAATAAAACCAATTAAAAACCCAAATTCCCCTTCAGGCCAGACCAGCTAACTCAAACAAGTGGGTCTTCAACCCGCGACGGAAGGATCGGAGGTCCGATGCCATCCGGAGCTCAACCGGCAGTTGGTTCCAAAGTGCCGGGGCACCCACAGAGAAGGCCCTCCCCCTGGGGGCCACCAGTCGACATTCCCTGACTGGAGGCACCCTGAGGAGGCCCTCTCTGTGGGCACGCACAGGGCGGAGGGGAGTTGACGCCGGCAGCAGGTGGTCCTCGAGGTATCCCGGACCCATGCCATGTAAGGACTTAAAGATCATAACCAAGACCTTGAACCTCACCCGGAAGACAACTGGTAACCAATGCAGCTCGCGGAGCAAAGGTGTAACATGGGAGTACCGGGAAACTCCCAGGACAACTCTCGCAGCCGCATTCTGTACCAGTTGGAGCCTCCGAGTGGTCTTCAAGGGAAGCCCCATGTAGAGAGCATTACAATAGTCTAGGCGAGAGGTCACGAGCGCATGAGTGACCGTACACAAGGCATCCCGGTCCAGATAGGGCCGCAACTGGCGCACCAGGCGAACCTGGGCGAAGGCCCCCCTAGTCACGGCTACTATATGGTCTTCTAGGGTAAGTCGTGAATCTAGGAGGACTCCCAAGTTGCGAGCCCTGTCCACGGGGGGTAAAAGCTCACCCCCCATAGAAAGGGATGGAACATTTTGAATGTCCCGGGATGCCGGAATGTACAGCCACTCAGTCTTGTCAGGGTTGAGTTGAAGTCTGTTCCTCCCCATCCAGACCCGAACCGCCTCCAGGCAACGGGACATCACAGCGAGGGCATCACTGGGGTGGTTTGGGGTCGAAATGAAAAGTTGGGTATCATCAGCATATTGATGATACCCAACTCCAAAACCACGAATGATCTCACCCAGCGGTTTCATGTAGATGTTGAACAGGAGAGGCGAGAGAACCGACCCCTGAGGAACTCCACAAACGAGAGACCTAGGGGCCGATCTCTGCCCCCCTGCCAACACCGACTGCAAGCGTCCCAGGAGATAGGAGGAGAACCACTGAAGAACCGTGCCTCCCACTCCCAATCCCCTGAGACGCCGCAGCAAGATACCATGGTCGATGGTATCGAAAGCCGCCGAGAGGTCTAATAGGACTAGGACAGAGGAATATCCCCTATCCCGAGCCCTCCAGAGATCATTCACCAGAGCGACCAATGCCGTCTCCGTGCTGTACCCGGGCCTGAAACCCGATTGGTGAGGGTCCAGATAATCCGTAATACATGCCTTAGTTACTTCTTGTTTGGAACATTGCAATCAATGCATTTTATATGGATTTGCCCTTGGAGTCCTCTCAGAAATTATATCAGGTTATAATGTGTTGCACGAGCAATTAAGGGCACACCTGTGTATGCCTACCACTACTATCTGAGATCCACCATTATGAATGAGCTTCCCGGTGTAATTCATGGTGTTGGTAATTACCATAAATGTCTGAGGGAACATGTGTCTCCAGTTAACTCTGCCTGTCCTCAGGATCTGACAGGGTAAATTAAATTAAACAACATCATATGGGACATAGGATCAGGATGGTAAATGAGTCTATTGTGGCTGTATTTCTTCCTCTAGTTCAGTGTTTTATTTTATTGTCTTCTTTTCTTATTATGATGTTTTTTAACTGTTTTAGCTTCCCAGAATTTTGAGATTCTTTATTGGTTGCTGACTGATTTTTAGCAACACTAGTCCCTACAGAAATATAAAGTTTAGATCATAGGAAGTATTTTTTTTCCTCTCTAGCTTTCAACTGGAATCCTGTGTACAATTTTGAGTCCCACCATTTCAAGCAGACATTGGAGCAGGTTCTGAGGAGGACTACCAAGGTGGTGGAAAGCCTGGAAACCAAGCCCTATGAGAAATAGTTAAAGGATCTGATTTAGCATATAGAACAGAGTTGGAAGGGAGGTACAATAGTAGTGTTATCTACTATCTACTATTACTGTGTGAAAGATTGTCAGAGAATTGTGCAGCAGGTGTCCAAGTGGAGTCAGAAATGCTGACACAAATTTGTAGTTTTATATAAATAAATATATTATATAAATAATATTTTCTGTCTGTCTGTCTGTCTATCTACCTAGTAAACTACAGTATCTAGCAAACTATCTAGTCAGGCAAATAGGAGCATCATCAGGTAAATCAACACAGCAGGAACATTGTGAGGTAAATTACAGAGCACACACAGCACATAGAGGAAAAAGGCGGGAAGCAAGGAAACTCTCCCTTTACAGTCACAGCAACCAATCACTGCTTAGATTGCCTCATGCAGTGGCCAGCTCTCTTCAACCAATTAGCTATAACTGTGGGTTCTTACTCATTGTTCAACCCTTCGCTACTCCAGCTATTAAATTAAATGTCATAATAAAGATTATCACACAGAAGAGGAAGTGAACATCCATTACCCCAAATTGTAAGACGAGCGAACCAGTGAATTAAAATTATAAGAAGTCTGGTTCAGTTTATACATTAGGAGGAACTTTTTGTATAAATTGTTAGCCAGTGGAACAGGCTACCGGATGAAGTGAGAGACCTTCAACCAGAACATCTGTCGGAGTTGCTGTTGTGGATCTGCACCGAGCAGAGATTGGAGTAGTTCACCTTTAAGGTAGCTTCCAAGTGTTATAATGTTCTGCTTTCTTTCATGACTTAGTTCTTTCTGTCCTCAATAGTCTTGTTTCTCTGTTTTGTTTTGTTTTTCATCTCATGCCCTTCTTGTTTTCTACAATTTGTCATCCAAAGCCCTTTGGGAATGACATTTTCCTGCCACATGAAAAGATCTGCTCCTCAGAAATTGCTCCAATATCTCACTGTACTTTTGAAATGGTGGGACTCAAGATTGGACACAGAATTCCAACTGGAAGTTAGGGTAGAGAGGAAGAATTACTTCCTGTGATCTAAACTTTATATTTCTGTAGGCCTTGAATAGCTAAAAATTAGTCAGCAACCAGTAAAAAGCCTCAAAATTCTGGAAGCTTAAACATGAAGTTAAAAACATCATAATGAGAAAAGTTTTGTCTGTTTTCAGCATTGGAAAGCTAGGACAAAAGCTTGGATTGAATTCTTAATAAACAAACTGCAATTCACTAGGAGCGGAATATAAGAATTATGTGTGCACTGCAGGGTTTAGAATGCTAGAATCGGTATGTGTTTGCTTGCTACTGAATTATATTGTTTCTGTTGTGGGATGGTGTTAAAAAAAAACCCTATTTGTGTCTAATTAAAAATATGCATTACAGGGAGAAAGCTGCTACTGTTTCATTTCCCTGGTGGGCCCTCCTTCCTCAAATTATTTCCAGAAGGCTTCATAGAGGTTTCCTATACCCCAAGAGAAGAGGAGGAGAAGTCAATTAAATTTAATCTCAAAGATACAAAGCAGATGTGGAAAAGCAGAAAAAAAGCTAATCATTAGGGAATTGGTCAGGGCCAGTGTAAAATAAATGCAGTCAACCTGAGGATATATTTTGATTTCTAGGCTTTGGAGCTACAGAACGCAGCACAAACCTTACGTTTTTTTTTCTTTCTCTCTCCCCATTCTCTTTCCTTCTACTTTATAAGGCCTTGGAATACTGCATGAGTTTTGGCCACCATGATGTAAAAAAAGATGTTGAGACTTTAGAAAGAGTACAGAGAAGAGCAACAAAGATGATCAGACGACTGAAGGCTAAAACATACACAGAACAGTTTCAGGAATTGGGTATGTTTAATCTTCATCAAGTAGGGATGCGGTGGCTCAGTGGGTTAGGACGCTGAGCTTGTCGATCAGAAGGTCGGCAGTTTGGCGGGTCGAATCCCGAGTGCCGCGTAGCAGAGTGAGCGCCTGTTACTCGTCCCAGCTTCTGCCAACCTAGCAGTTCGAAAGCATGTAAAAAATGCAAGTAGAAAAATAGGGACCACTACGGTGGGAAGGTAACAGCGTTCTGTGCGCCTTTGGCGTCTAGTCATGCCTGCCACATGACCACGGAGATGTCCTCGGACAAGTGCTGGCTCTTCGGCTTTGAAACGGAGATGAGCACCGGCCCCTAGAGTCGGAAACGACTAGCACGCATGTGCGGGGGAACCTTTACCTTTACCTTTAGTCTTCATCAGCTGAAGTTTGTCTGCCATAGAACCAACCAGTTAGTACTGAAGTGTTAGGGTGGAACCCTAATACCTTTCTAATAATGTTGCTGTGAAATGGTGGACAAGTGGGTCTTTTCACCCTTAATGGAAGAGCTTGTAGGTTTCTTTTTAACCCTTAGCAGCCTAAGAATCAACACTTAACATCCTAGATTCTTAGCAATCCATCCAATTTTGGTCACCATGTAATAAAGATACTGAGACTCTTCTGCTAAAAGTGCAGAAAAGATCAACAAAGATGATTAGAGGGGGGAGAGTGAACATATGAAGAATAGGAATTGTAGGAATTGGGTACATCTATCCTGATGAAAAGAAGCACTAGAGGTGCCCTGATAGGAGTGTTCTGATATTTGAGGGGCTGCCACAGGAAAGGAGTCAAGCTATTCTCCAAAGCACCTGAAGGCAGGACAAGAAGCAATGGATGGAAATTAATCAAGGAGAGAAGCAACCTAGAACTAAGAAGGAATTTCCTGAGAGTTAGGACAATTAATCAGTGGAACAACTTGTCTCCAGAAGTTGTGGGTGTTCCAGCACTGGAAGCTTTTAAGAGGAGATTGACAGCCATTTGTCTGCAACGGCATAGGATTTTCTATCTGAGCAGTGGGTTGGACAATGTGTGTGTGTGTGTGTGTGTGTGTATACACACACAAACATACACACAGACACACACACACACATACACACACAACATCTTAAAAAACCCCAAAGACAAGTTCCAGCTTGAAAACCAAGGAGTCTATAAAATACCATGCAAAATCTGCCCAGTCACATACATTGGACAAACTAATAGGAGAATAAATGCACGTAAAAGCAACAGGACATTGATTATATTCAGAATAAATATGGGACTAAAAAGTTTCACTTAGCATTTGAATAAGTAGCGGATTTATATGATGTATAACTAGTTAGTAGTTATTTTACTAAGAGTTAAAGTGCGATAGAATATAATATTTTATTGTTGTTTGCATATTTTAGATTATGTTTGTTTGTATTTTTATACCCTGTATTCAGCTCTGGGAAGTCGGGGAGGTGGGAGGGGAGGGAGGAGAGGGGTTGGGGAGGGGGTTGGGGGAGGAGGGGGGTTGTTTGTATTTAAAAATCTATTGTAAAACTTTTTCAATAATAAAAAAAAGCAACAGGACATGAAATTGACTTTGAAGGAACGAAATTAATCTCCAAAACTGAACACTACAATAAGAGAATAATTATGGAAGCCATTGAAATAGAGAAACACCCCCACAACATGAATAAACGTGACGACACCTCCTGCCTACCAGACATCTGGAAACTAGCCCTAGTCAATAAACGAGTCCCAGCCACAAAAACCGACACCGGACCCACAACACAGGATGCCACCACCAATCATCTTCACCAGACTCAAACCCAAACCCACCCCATAGACGAAATGCAACCACCATCCAGAAGCCAAACTACGGCGGCATCTCCAGCTGCTGCACCCCATCCTGACCCCCACACAAAGCAAACTGACACACGCCATGAACACAAAGCCAGACTGCAAACTCGGAGCCAAACCAGAGCCCGGGATGTTATACCACAGCCTTCTGCTCAGGACATTACATCACAGAACTCAGGAGGTTACAATGCTAAAGCTCGGGATGTCACAACACAGCCAACCACCCAGGATGTTGCAGCTCAGAACTCAGGATATCACTACACTAGAGCTCAGGATGTCATCACACAGCCCATCACCCAAGTCGTTACAACACAAAAGACTAATGGGCACACAGCCAACACCTCAGCCACACAGGATATTACAAAACAGCTGACTAAGCTGCAAACAATAACTCCATCATCCAATCAGGATGTAACAACACAGCCAATCAGCCCGCTTACAGCAACAAAGCCAGCACCACACACAACCCCACCAATATTTATAGAGAAACGGCAGCTCCGATCATGCTTTGCTCGCACAAGCATGAAGCCGAAGACACCAGCCTGAAGATGACGAGTGGGACCTCATCGAAACGTCGCCAAGACACTCTCAGTCTTACACAGGAAAAGACCTGAATACACATACATACATACATACATATACATATACATATACATATACATATACATATACATATATATATATACACACATATATATATGTATATATATATATATATATATATATATATATATATATATGGATCCTTGGTTTTTCGGGTTTTTCCCCGCGTAGAACTAAAGGTGTAGGCGCAACGTTTCGACGGAGTCCCATCCGTCATCATCAGGCTTTAGCTTCCTTCTTCTGGGAGAAGCATGTGGCTGTTAGTTCCTCTTTTTTTTTTTTAAACTGCCAGAGGGGGTGTGTTCTGTGGAGGTGTGCTCTGATTGGGTAGGGGACCAAGTGTGTTCTGATTGGGTGGGAGTGTGTTTTGAATGGTGGGTGTGCTCTGATTGGGTGGGGGGGTGTTCTGAGTGGATGGGCTGGTCTCAGCTGCCAGCTCCAGAACTGAGCTGGTGAGTTGTGCTGCTTTTGTTCGGCTTCGTGTTTGTGGTGGTGCCATGTTTTTATAGTGGGTGTCAGTTTGCTTATTGTGTGGTTTGGAGGGGTTTAAAGTGGCTGATGTTGCAGCTGTAGTTAGGTTTCTGTTTTGTGGTTGTGTGTCTTTATCGTTGTGGGTTCGGATTTGCTTTTTGAATGGTTGTGTGGTGGTGATGTCATGTGATGTTATCATGAGTTTGGGTCTGGTATCATTCTTGGTGGTTGGGCCTCGTCTGTCAATCAAGGCGGGTTTCCAAATGGCTGGTAGACGAGAGGAATCATCTCGTGTATTCATGCTGTGGGGGCGTTTTTCTATCTCAATGGCTTCTCTGATTATTCTGTTGTTAAAATGTTCAATTTTGGCGATAGTTTTGGTTTTTTTAAAATCAATTTCATGTCCCGTGGCTTCAAAGTGTTGGACCAGGGATGAAGTTTGTTCTCCCTTTCTGAGTGAGTTTTTGTGCTCTTCAATGCGTGCACTTATTCTTCTGTTGGTCTGTCCGATGTATGTGGTGGGGCAGGTGGTGCATGGGATTTCGTATACTCCTTGGTTTTCTAACCCAATTATGTCCTTGGGGTTTCTTAGGATGGTGGATATTTTTCTGTCTGTGTAGAATGCTGTTTTGATGTTGTGTTTTTGGAGGA